>NW_028327177.1:25935290-26241586 GCF_987537825.1 Furipterus horrens
TAAGTAAATGCTTACTAGGGTTATATCCTCTTGTTAGATTGTTCCCTTTATCATTATGCAGTGTCCTTCTTTGTCTCTTTCTATAGCTTTGGTTTTAAAGTTTATTTTGCCAGATATAAGTACTGCTACCTCAGCTTTTTTTTCTTTTCCACTTGCATGAAATATCTTTTTCCAACCCCTTACTTTTCATCTGTGTGTATCTTTTGATCTGAGATCTGTCTCTTGGAGGCAGCATATATATGGGTCTTGCTTTCTTATCCATTCAGCTACCCTCTGTCTTTCGGTTGGAGCATTTAAGCCATTTATATTTAAGGCGATTATTGATAGATACATATGTAGTACCATTTTATTGTTAGACTGTTTTTCTCTGTGTTTTTGTTTGTTTGTTTGTTGTTTTTCTTTTATTTCTCTTTTTCTCTTTCTTCTTCTTAAGCAAGCCCTTTAACATTGTTGCAGGACTTGTTGATGTTTACAAACTCCTTTATTTTTTTCTTATCTGGGAAGCTCCTTATTTCTCCTTCAATTTTATATGATAGCCTTACTGGATAAAGTACCCTTGGTTATAGGTCCTTGCTTTTCATCACCTTGAACATTTCATGCCACTCCCTTCTGGCCTGAAATGTTTCTGTTGAGTAATCGGATGCCAATCCAATTGGTGCTCCCTTGTAGATAACTAACTGCTTTTCTCTGTGATTTTTAGGATTCTCCTAGTCTGTAAGCCTTGTCATTTTAATTATGATGTGTCTCGGTATAGGCCTCGTAGGGTCCAACTTGTTTGGGACTCTGAGTTCTCGGCTTTGTGTGATTTTTTTTCTTCACTGAATTAGGGAAGTTTTTGGTCATTAATTCTTCAAATAGGTTCTTGACCCCTTGCTCACTCTCTTCTCCTTCTGGTATTCCCATGATGTGGATGCTGTTACATTTCATGTTGTCTAAAATGTTTCTTAAGCTCTCCTAATTTTTTAAAATTCTTTTTTTCTATATGCTGCTCTGCTTGGGTGTTTTTTCCTACCTTGTCTTCCAAAACACTGATTTTATCTTCTGTGCCACCTAACCTACTGTTTATTGCTTCCAGTGTGTTATTTATCTCAGATATTGCATTCTTTATATCTGACTGGTCCTTTTTTATGGGTTGGTTTTTTTTTTTCATGCTATTGAGTATCCTTCTAATCATTACCCTAAACTCTCTATCTGATAAATTGTGCACCTCCATTTCATCTAGTTCTTCTGTAGAATTCTCTTGTTCTTTCATCTGGGGTCTGTTTCTTTGTCTTTCCATTTTGGCCGTTTGTTTGTATTTTCCACCTAAGATGTTAAACTAATCAGCCCTTTAGCTGATTGGTTGTTAATCTAATCAAGCTATAATCAGTAGTCCCACTTAAGTACCACAGGGTGAAACAGAGTAATTCCTGCAGGCAAGGCTATTGCTTCCCCTGAAGCTGATACCACTTGGAAAGGAGTGCTTGGCCTGAGAAAGATGGCTTCTGCAGTATGGGGAATGACTCTGCACAGGGATCCTGGTAGCTGTTTCTTCAGTTCTCTCCCCAGAGCCACCAACCCCAGACCTTCGTCAAGTATCTCTAGTCCACTCTGCCCTCTGTCTGCTGGAGCCCAAGGTAAGTAGCTGCGCATGAAGTTTTGTACATTGGCCCTTTAAGAGGCTGTCTGCATCTCCAGCCCTCTCTCCCTGACAGACAGAAACCTTGCTGCTTTTCATAGCTAGATGTTATCTGGGTTTCCTTTTGTCTCTGATGCTATAGGCTGGGGAGCTCAGCTTATGGTTTAGACCCCACAATTCTCAGGGGCTGCTGAAATATCCCTCCAGAACTTCAGCTGCCTCCCAAGAGACCCAAGACAGCCCTCTCCAATCTCCTTTGCCCTCCCTACCAGTCATGTTGTAGTGAAACCGTTTCTTCTATCTGTCTGTGGTTATAAGGCTTCTCTCTAGCTAGTGTTCAGTTGGGTTTTCTGGATGATTTCTCTACAATTTAGTTGTAAGTCCAGATTGGTCCTGGGAGGAGGTTAGTGTAGGTTCCACTTAATCCTCCACCACCTTGGATCAGTCTAAGGCATGAACTCTTAAAAACAATCTGCCAATTAACTGTGAAGAGGATGACATTTTAATCAAGCACTTTGCCTGCTCCCAGGCCCTGGAGTCTCAGGACTTGTCTGTCTTCTGGCCACAAACTAGGAGGGAAAAGTTGTTTCATTGGCCTTACAGAGGCTTCTACTCTAGGACATGTATCCTTATCAGAAGTGCTGAGGCTGGCTTTGAGCAAGGGATTGGATCTTCCAGCAGTCTGGAAAGAAGTGGGCACCCTAGTGGCTTTGGGGTTGAGTGATAAAAACATCATCTTCTGATTTTGAAATGGCTAGAAACTTTCTGAAGACCAAGCCATAAAAAGTCCAGGGGATGGGCACATAAATTTTTTTCTGATACGTTTCTCAGTAGATCATCTTCAAGTCTACAGTTTTATGGAGTAAAAATTGGCAAGCAGCTGACATACAAGGAAGGGTGTGGGGTACTTGGTATAATAGACAGATTTTCCATGAACCCTAATCCTGAGGCTTTTCTACGTCTCAATCTTGACAAATCCTACACTTGAATACATTCTAAAGCTGTCTAGTGTCTGGGAGAATGGATTTGCTGAGGGCGATCACATGATGCTACATCACACCAGGTGGGTACTGCACACCAGAGGTCTTTGTGCTGAAGAAGAAATGTTTACTTTATAATCATCATTTGTTACCTTTAGAATCAGAAAAGAAAATTTAAAGAACATTACTTTTAAAATATAAGTGGCTCTTTATGTTAGAGCTTAGATGAGCTAGTGTCCAATCTGCCACCTACTAGCTGTATGTTCTTGAGCAAGTGGCTCCATTACCTCATGCATTATGTGCCACTTATTCTCCTTAGGATTCTGCCATCCTGGCCTCTTTTTCAGTTCCTCTCACATGCCATGCTGCTTCTCCTCTCTGAGGTTTTAAACCCACTTTTTCTGGGCTCAACACATCTCCCATCTCCTCAAGGCTCATTCCTCTTCTTTCTTCTTCACTCAAGGGTCTGGTCTCCAGGGAGCTTTTCCACACAATCCCAGACTGGGTTAGGTCTTTCTGGGCTGGCACCAGGTAGTGCTCCTTCTGTATCACTCATTACTTATTAAATGTTGTAATTCTCAAATAACTGTACACTCTATGAGGCCAAGTTCTAAGTGTTTCTTATTCACTGCTATGCCTCCCAGTCTAGCACAGTGTCTGACACACACAGAACTTACTCATTAAAGATTTTTAAGTGAATAAATGAATGAATGAACAAACCGAGCTAGATAATCTCCAGGGTCTTTTTCAGTTTTAAGGATCAATGACTCTAATTTAATGAAGCACAAAGATGTGCTGATTGTGTTTAGATTAGAGCTCATCTGCTTTCAAATGATGGAACACCCACTCAAAGTGGCTAGGCAAAAAGAGAAGTTATTGATATGAAGTTGAGTGATTACACTGCCTCTTCAAAGAGAAATTACATTTAGTTCCTTGGTTGATACCAATATGAAAAATGTGGTGGTTTTCCACAGATAAGATTTCAGGAAATTAAAATAGCTTCAAGGCAGGTTTGACAGGACAGACCTCCAGCATACCTTTGGATATGAACCATCTCATTCCAGCCAGTCTGAGAACACACCCTTTCCTGCCATGTTGGGTCAGATCTTAGTTGTAGATGATAGCAAGAGAGCAGTGTGGTGCGTTGGTTTCTCTATTGCTTGCTGTTTAGCATGCTCTCTGACCTGAGCCATAATCAGCCCAGTTTGTGAAAGTATTGTTATTGCAATTGAAATCTTTTTGTAAATACAAATTCCAGAATCAGCGGACTTGATAGAACTGCAAAACATCAACCAGGGCAACCCTTTGCCTTCTGGGAAGCCTGCTGTGATGTCACTGTAGTAGGTTTTCCAGTAGTGGGTTGGCCCCTAGCTGGAAGGGACACCTCTCTCCTCTGAGGCTCTGTTGCATTTTGCTGTGCTTCTCTTAGGATATTTGCTTTCTTCCCTACTCTGCCCTGCTAGCTCCTTGTGGCTGGATCGAAGTGTTTTTTACGATTGTGGACGCTGAGATAAATCCAGCAAGCAGGATGATTGGCCAGTAACTAATGGAGGACTGTGGCTCGCTCTGACCAACACCGGAGAGCGGGAAGCCTCATCCTCCTTTTATTAAGATTTCAAAAGTTACTAGAACAGGGGATGTGACATTCCAGCCAACAATAGAAGAATTTTACAAACGAAAGAATTCTTACAAAGTGTCATTAATAAAATTAATAAATCATTAAAATACAGCTAAGGTAACTCATGGTTTAGCTAGCACCTATCTGGGAAGCAAAGCAGACCCACTAATCCTCAATGCCAGCTCCATTGTAAGACTTTATTAACAAGGAGGCAGATGGAGTACACAACAGAACTCTGCTGTTCCCAGGATTCCATGACTCAGTGGCCTCAACGGCTTAAGGCCGCAGGCGGAGACGAGATTAGCTCATATTCTCCTGGGTCATGGGACGACACCTGGGCAGAGGGGCACGAGAATGCCCCTACCCAGAGGTCTGTGTTCCTGCAACACTGGATTTATCTGTATTTCCTACGTAAAGTTTTGCTAAGAAAGCAAAAGCAGCATACATTTGTTGCATGTATTAATTTCATATTGCTGCTGTAACCAATTATCCCAATCACAGTGTCTGAAAACAACACAGATTAATCATCTAACAGTTTTGTAGGTCAGAAATCTGAGTGGGTCTCAGTAGGCTATATTCAAGGTGTAGTTGGGGCTGTGTTCTCTTCTGCAAGCTCCAGGAGAGGATCCACTTCTGTCTTAGTCCATTAAGGCAGCTATAACAAAAATGTCACCTGGATGGCTTATAAGCAACAGACATTTATTTGTCAGAGTTCTGAGGCTGGGAGTCCAAGATCAGGGTGTCAGTCTCCCAGGTCAAAGACTTCATTGTATTCTCTCACGGTAGGAAGGGTAAGCTCTTAGGAGCCTCTTTTATAAAGGGTTTATCCACTGATCTCTCAAAGGCTCCAGCTCCTAATACCATCACATTGGGGGTTAGGCTCTCAACATATGCGTTTTAGGGGGACATAAACATTCTGACCATAGCCATTGTTTTTCCCTTTTCAGCTTCAAGAAGTGTCTGCATCCTTGACTCATGGCCCCTTCTCCATCTTCAAAGCCAGCAATTTGGAGTTAAAATGTTTACATGCTGCCATCTTTAAAAAAAAAGTTTATTTAAATCATATTTCTTTTTTAATTACAGTGGACATACAATATTATGTTAGTTTCAGGTATATATCCCAGTGATTAGACATTATATAGCTTACTAAGGGATCATCCTGATAAATCTTATATCCATCTGACACCGTACATTGTTTTTAGAATATTATTGACTGTATTCCCTATGTTGCACTTCATTCACATCCCCAGGACGACTCTGTAACAACCAATATGTACTTCTAAATCCCTTCACTTTTTCCCCCCATCTCCTCCAACTTCCATCCTATCTGGCAACTGCCAGGAAGTTCTCCATATCTATGAGTCTGTTTCTGTTCTGCTTGTTTATTTATTTTGTTTTTTAGATTCAATTGTTGATAGATATGTGTCTATTGCTAGTTTATTCTTAAAATTTTTATCTTTTTTTTTTTTCCTTCTTAAAGAAGACCCTTTAACATTTCATGTAATACTGGTTGGTGGTGATGAACTCCTTTAGCTTTTTCTTGTCTGGGAAGCTATTTATATGTCCTTCAATTCTAAATGATAGCTTTCCTGGGTAGAGTAATCTTGGTTGAAGGCTCTTGCTTTTCATCTCTTTGACTATTTCTTCCCAGTCCCTTCTAGGCTGCAAAGTTTCTGTTGAGACATCAGCTGACAGTCTTATGGGAACTCCCTTGTAGGTAACTAACTGCTTTTCTCTTGCTGCTTTTAAGATTCTCTCTTTATCTTTAACCTTTGGCATTTTAATTATGATGTGTCTTAATGTGGGCCTCTTCGGGTTCATCTTGTTTGGGACTCTGAGTTTCCTAAACTTGTATGTGTATTTCCTTCACCAGGTTAGGAAGTTTTCTGTCATTATTCTTTCAAATAGGTTTTCAATTTTTTGCTCTTGCTCTTATCCTTCTGGCACCCCCATGATGTGAATATTGGTATGCTTGAAATTGTCCCAGAGGCTCTTTATATTATCCTCATTCAGGGAGAAGATTTTTTTGTTTGTTTGTTTTTGTTTTTGTTTGCTGTTCTGATTGGGTGTTTTTTGCTTCCTTATACTTCAAATTGCCGATTTAATTCTCAGCTTAATCTACTCTACTGTTGATTCCCTGAAAATTCTTCTTCATTTCAGTTAGTGTATCCTTTATTTCTGACTGGTCCATTTTTATAGTTTTCATGTCTTTTTTTTTATATTGTTGAGGTTCATACTAAATTCACTGAGCATCCTTATAACCACTGTTTTAAACTCTGCATCTAGTAGAATGCTTGTCTCCATTTTGTTTAGTTCTTATTCTGGAGTATTTTTCTGTTCTTTCATTTAAGACATGTTTCTTTGTCTCCTCATTATGGCCACTTCCCTGTGTTTGTTTCTGTATATTAGGTAGAGCTGCTATGTCTCTTGGTTTTGGTAATTTGGTCTTATGTAGTAGGTGTTCTGTAGGGTCCAGTGGCACAGCCTCCTCAATCACTCAAGCTGCAGATTTCAGGTGTGTTTCCCTTCCTGTGTGGGCTGTGTACACCCTCTTATTATAGTTGAGCCTTGATTACTGTTGGCATGTCAGTGGGTGAGATTTACCTCCAGGCTGATTGGCTGCAAGGACTGGCTGTTACCACTGACCATCATGGAAGAATCAGCTGTGCAGGAGCCCATCCCACAGAGCAGGACTTTCTTCAGTGGGGTTCTAACACCCACTGAGTCCATCCGTTGAGTGTGTCATTTGTGGAAATGGTTAGGTGGTTCTTCAACATGGTCTGCAGATGTCTATTGAGTGTGCTGGCTCTGGGACCTCCTGGGAGGTACAAGCCAAGGTCAACTGACACCTGTGTTCTACTCTGGGCCACCTGGCATGAGCTACAAAGTGATCTGCATATGGCTGCTACTTGTGCTGGACTTGGAGGTGCCCAGACAAGGCCAAGCTGCAAACCAAGGCTGGCTGCTGCTAGTGCTGGGACTGGGGCCACTTAATGAGAGATAAGGGTCATGCTGAGGCCAGATGCTGCTTGTTTGAGAGATTTTAGGAGACTCTGAAACATGAACCCAGACAGGCCATTGATATGGAAAAGCCACTGGAAATAGCTTAGTTGGGCCTGCAAATTGGGTGAGGCGGCATCTCAGGGAATTACCAGGGCAGGACAAACTGTGAGACAGGTTGATGGAGACTTAGATATGATGACCACCTGCTGGCTCTGTACAAGGGTCAGGGGGTGTCTCAGAAAAGCAAAAATGGCCTCTGTCAGCACTTTTGTTTGGCAGACAGACAACTGAATTTTCCTTATATATCCCTGATGCCTCTCAAGCTACTGCCCCAGCACTGGAGCTCAGAGGGAGTGAGTCCAAGTAAGTCCTTGCGAGCCTTTTAATAGAAGTGCCTGGACTCCAAAAGCCCTTTGTCTCATTCAACCACAATCCCCTCTGGTTTTTATAGCCAGAAGTTGTCAGCACTTTGCTTCTTGGCATTGACATCCTGTGCTGCGAGACCTAGTGTTGGACTGGGACCCCTCGTTCCTCAAGGGGAACAACCACAGCCAAGATATCCCTCCCAATTTTAAACCACCACATTCAGCTGGGAGACCAGCCCATTCAGCATCTCCACCTCTCTTACCAGTCTCTATATGGCTTCTTCTTTATAGCCTTAGTTAGAAGATTCTGTTCAGCTAGATTTCAGGCAATTGTGAATGATGGTTGTTCTGTGGTTTAGTTATAGTTTTGATGTGGTTTGGGGAGGATGTGAGCACCACAGTTACTCACATCACCACCTTGACCGGAAGCCTACCTGCTGCCATCTTTATCTTTCTGTCTCCCTTCCACTTTTAAGAACCCTTGTGATTACATTGAGCCCACTGATAATCCCAAATAAACTCATCATTTTAAGATTAGCTAATTGGAGACCTAATTCACCTTTGACATGTAAAATAACACATTCACGGTTTCCTGGGATTAGAACAGGAACATCTCAGGAGAAGGGAGGGGGGAATAAGAGCACGGCTGTCTGCCACATTACCCAAAAACAATAACTGAAATCAGTAGTCTATTAGGAAAAGAGTCAGGAATATGGCTGTCTTCTTTAGTAGATGTCTTTCTGAAAAGCTGTAATAAATCATTTTTTATAATTAAATTGCATTTTATATTCACCGCAGGAGGTAGTTGTGCTTTTAATGTCCTAACTGATCTTTTTTGCTACATTAGAATTTATATACATTTGATTTTATTAAAGCAAGATGCACATCTTCGACAGTGTTAGAACATATGTTTATATAAAGCCGTGTAAGGGTTATTATGGAAAAGATTTTACATTAAAAATGACTGGGCATTTGCTGTTCTTAGAGTATGTGATGTATGTGCTTTTTTAGGAATGGATTTTTTATAAAAGAAGGTAATAACAGCAAGTTAATAAACTAATATTCTGTTTTCCTCTTTTATAAAGGATACATAATAGTCTAAATAGAATTCTATGCTGTAGTTTTAAGTGCTATTAAATCAAAATATAAGCATTGAAAATATATAGCCTCCTGGGAGAGAGAACAATTATAGCTTACTCGCAAAAGAATTCAGTGAAAACATAAAATCATATTCAAATAAATTCATTTTTTAGAAAGCATAAATTTGGGTAAACTGGACCCCTAATTAGCATATTTCTGAATTATTCTTCTTAAATATAAAGCTTAGTTTTCTCTCTTTAACTGTACCAGATGCACTACTAAATTGAGCATCACTCCTTATAATCAGCCCATAGGGTAGTTATTAGTATTCCATTTCACAGGTAATAAAGTTAAGCCTCAGAGAGGTGAAATAAGTTGTCTGAAGTCACAAAGATAAAAGTCATATTTGGGGAGCCCACATTTAAATCTGAGTTTACCTGATTCCAAAGTTTATATTCTTTACCTTATAATACAGCAAAGAATCCCCGATGCCAACATTTTGCACAAAAACTCAACAGAGTGTATGACTTTGGGCTGGAGTTGAATTTTGGGATTGACTCCATGCTTGTTTATAAGAGTTGCACTTTTGATACAGGCACAAGGGAGGCCTCCAGATTCTTCATGCTTTTGGGGCCTGTTTCTTTATCTCTTGGCAGTCAGTAGGAAGGAACGGAATCCTTGATGCCTGGTAAAAGTTAGGCTTACACATATGCAACACTGGCAGTCTGACAGCAGAGATAGTTATGGGTCCAAAAGACTCTCTTACAAAAGAGCAAAAACAAAGATCTTATTACAATATTTGCTCTAATTGTACTGGATATTGCTGATGGAAAAATGACATTTTGCAATTTTCCTTTTGTATGGGAGATTAAATATAAAGTGATGATTCATGGACCACTTTCCTCCAAAACAACATCCTTAGTTTAATGTGAGACGTCCTCTCTCTTTGAGAAAAGAATTTATTCTCATTCCATCTATGAAAAGGCAGGCAGCATGAAAAGAGAGGGCATTTTTATTCATTGTGTGATTTTGTTGTCTCTTTTCTCCTTTTTCTTTATCTTCAGTGCATGTAACTCCTCAGTGTCCAAAAAGACTTTAAAGAGTTTGAATGAATATTACCAAATAGTAGTTAAAGGTGACTAATTCACTTACTCAGAGATGGGAGGAACTGCTTTCTAGTATTTCTTCTGCAATACTTATGAATGTAGTACATTCTATTTTCTACTATAGGGATTCCTGGGAGTTTCATGAAATTCTATAAGCTCATTTACCATGTGATATCACAAGTGTACAAAGTTCCTTTTTTTTTTTTTTTTTTTTTTTTTGGTGGTGGAAATTTTAGCCATTGGGAATAGATTTAACGTATAATAATGTGCCTTAAATAAGCTAGAACATTCTCCCTTCCTCCCGGGGGCTGTACTCACCAGGAATTTAATAGCAGAGCTGGAGAAAGCCTCATGGTTTGCCTTTCCTAGTGAGATACTGTAGCCCTTGAGTGAGGGAAGGAGCCCAATTTTTTTGGCCCAAACTTTCCAGAATGTAGCTTCTATGAACTGAGCTGAAGGGTTGGGGAAGAAGTGGATCAAGATTTGGGAGCCATTGCCTCTCAATGTTCTTATCAAGTTTTAGTTTTTTGTCTTTGTTTTTAATAAATGTTTCTTCATTGGCTGTATACCCTAAGGATGATTTTCAGAAACTTTATATGATATTTTAAAATATCTTTCATCACTTACGCTCATTTTGCTGGGGAACAGGCCCATGGAGTTCCTCCAAGTGCCTTCCCAAAGTGGAACCACAGTGTTTGTTGTTTTTTAACATATATGTTCAGTTCAAATATTTCTAAATTGCAATGTGCATCTTTTTAATCCTGGATTACTTAGAAGTGGATTGCTTAGTTTCCATTTCGGGTTTTTTTTTTTTAATTTGTCTTTTTAATACTGATTTCTAGCTTTGTTCTACACTATACAAAGAGTATATTTGTGATTTCAATTATTTATAATGTGTTGAGACTTTCCTGTGGCCCATAATGTTTACCTTTTAATTGGAATATTTAGTGAGTGTATATATTATGGTAATTATTGACATGTTTGAAATTAAATCTTTTCTCTCTATATTTGCCCTTTCTGAATCTCTGTGTTTTCATCCAGGATCATTTTCTTCTGCCTAAACAGTGCTTTTAATAATTTAGCATAATTCTGTTGGAACAAATCCCTCATTTTTTTACTGAAAATGTCTTATGTCACTATAATTTAAACATTTTTAACTAAACTTTTATTCTGAGACATATATAGTTTGATGTAGAGTTGAAAACACAAAACAGAGAAAAACCATGTACACTTTACCCACTGATCCTTAAAGGTAATATTTTGCAAAACTGTAATACAGTCTTACAGCTATGATATTTACACTGCCAGTCAAGGCCCAGAACATTTCCATCATCACAAGGATCCCTTGTGCTGCTTCTTTACGACAGGCACTTCCCTCTTCCCCACCTCCCTCCATGATCCCTGACAATCATTGATCTGTTTTTCATTGCTGTAATTTTGTCATATCAGTAATGTTATGTAAATGGAACTGTACAGTGTATGACCTTTTGAAATGGGCTTTTTCACTCAGCAGAGTTCTCTGGACATTCATGCAGATTTTTGTATGTCTCAGCAGTTTGTTCCATTTTAGTGGTCAGCAGTATTCCGTGGTATGAATGTACTAAAATTTGTTCCCCCATTCACTCATTGAATGTATCTGAGTTGTTTCCATTTATTGGCCATTACATAGAGAGCTGCTATAAGCATCTGTGTATAAGTTTTTATGACAGCACAGTCTTCATTTCTTTGAAATATCCTGGAATATAATTGCTAAGTCATCTGGTAGTTGTGTGTTTCATTTAAGAAAAAAACTGTCAAACTGTTTTCCACAGTGGCTGCATCATTTCACATTCCCGTCAGCAATGTATGAGTGATTCAGTTTCTCTGTATCGTCGCCAGCATTTGGCATTGTCACTATTTTTTATGTTAGTCATTTTGATAGGTATGTAGTGATACCTAATTGCGGTTTTAACTTGTGTTTCCCTAATGGCTAATGATTTTGAAAAAATCTTTCTGTGTGCTTGTCCTCTGTATATATTTTTGGGAGAAATGTCTCTTCTTGTATTTTGCTGATTTTCTAATTGAATAGTTTGTTTGTTTTACTGTTGAGTTTACTTTTAAAAGTCTTTTGTTGCTCCTTTAAAGTTAGTATGACTTTTTTTATCTTGCTGCTCTAAGATTTTGTCTTTGTCTTTAGTTTTCATCAGATTGGTTGTAATGTGTCTATGATTTTCTTTTAGGTTACCCTGTTTGGGGTCAATAGAGCTGCTTAATTTTGTTGTTTTGTATCATTTGTAAGTTTTGGAAATTTCTCAGCCAATTCTTTTCAAATATAGCTTCTGCTCTATCTCTTTATTCTTTCTTTCTTTCCCAAATACATGTTAGCAGTTTATCATGTTCCAAATGTCTCTTAAATTCTTTTCTGTATTGTCTATTTGTCTTCTCTTCTGATATGTCAGTCTAGATATTGTCTGCTGATCTACCTTTAATTTCACTAATTTTCTCTTTTGCTGTATCTTCTCTGCTCTTTAACCCATCTTTTGTGTTTTTAATTTCAGTTGTATTTTTCAGTTCTTTAATTTTTATATGTTCCTTTTTGTAGATATTCTTTTATTTTTACATGTGGAACTCTCCATCATGCCATCTATTTCCTTGAACATATTAATTACAGTTATTTAAAAATCCCTGTCTGGTAACTACAGAAGATGAAACACCTGTGGATCTATGTCTATGGTCTACTTTTTTTCTTAGATTTTGGGCAATTAGACCTGTCTCCTGGCATGATTAGTGATTTCGGACTAAATTGGAAGTGATGTATGAAAAGTAGTAAGAGCTCTGGATGATGTCATATTCTTTTAGGGAGGGTTCATTTTCTCTGGAGTGTTGTTAGAATGGGAGCAAATTACCTTGATCCAATTAGGTATTATAATAATAATTCTAGGATGGAAACTAGTTTTTGGGAAGGTGCATCTATTTCTCATCTTCTATTAATTCCAGAGAATTGCCTTTTAGTTATGAGACCCGAAAACTTAGGGTATTTACCAACTCAAACTCCTTGGAATCTTATACTCTAATTTTTGTCTCTTGAGGACTATAAGATCACTATACTCTTTCTTCATGTTTTTATGCTCTTTGATGTATTTTTATGCTTTACTTGTTATTCTCTTGTATAATACTCTTTAGGGAGTGGCAAATACTCCAAGGAAAAAACTGTTCAGCATGTTGGGATCACTTCATCCTTTACACACACACACACACACACACACACACACACATTGAATTTTTATCCTTAAAGTCCTGAATGCTTTTGAATATTTGTTCTCCAATTTTTGTCTTTCCAGTCTCTGAGAATGAATGCCAAAAGCCTCATACCACTTAAGAATTATCCAGTAATTTGAGGAGAAAAGCAGAGATAATGTGAGGAATATCAGGCTAACGTCAATATATTTTTGTTTTTCTGAGATCTTGTCACTTAAAGATTTTCTTCCTTTGCTACTTTGATGCCTTCCAACCACTTAAAAAAAAAAAAAATCCAGCTATTATTGTTATCTCAGTGAGAGTATTGGTTTGAACATGTGAAACTCCATCATAATGGGAAAGAAAGGTTACCCAACCCTGAGCAACCCACATAGTGGCTTCAGTTAAGACTATAATAATTTGCACACAGTGTTATTCAGGATATTTTCACTATTTTACTTTGCCCATTTTCCTTGATTCAAATTGTCCTGATTAGATTTTTCTTACCATGTTATTCCTTAGGCCTAAACCAGATTAAAATCATTACAGTTCCAAGATGCAGAAAAGGTAAGATGGCTTTCTCTTCGCCATAAGAAATTAAAAATAAAAACAACCCTCAAGTGTAAAATAAATATAACTAATTTAATCCTTTCTAAAAATATGTCAAATGTAAGTTATTTCCAAAAATGTATGAAGCCAGGTTTCCTAGGTATAGATCCTGACTCAGCCAGGTACAAAGTAGGCAAGTTACTTAATCTTTCTATGCTCAAGTTTCTTCAGTTGTGAAATGTGAACAAAGATTAGTACCTATCCCATAGGGTTATTACAATAAATGATTTAATATATCTAAAGTATTCAGAACAATACTTAACGTATAGTAAGTACTCAATTAGTGTGAAAGATTATCCAACGTCAATAGCAATAGCCATAAAATACATCAGTATATAATTTAAGGTGGTTTGACGTTGTAGTCAACACCGGCAACTCCTGCGGCGCACCTGAAGCCAAGCTGTATTGACTCGTCTTTCCCTTGGACCCTTCAGCTGCGAAGAGAGGGGGGGGTATGCTGCATGGGCAACAGCAGACCCTCCATATCACCCTGCCCAGGCTCTGTAGCTTCAGCTTCACTGGAGAGGACACTCCAGCGTCATTGCAAGATGTCGATTCAACACGGGAGGAGACAGATACCGTGTCACTCCCGAGTCGGACTGCACAGCCATTTTCGGCGGTGCAGATGGACTCTTAAGAAGCTACACCATCGTCTCTCGAGACGGACGGCTGCCGATATAATTTAAGTACACTCATAATAAGTATTTATGATTTAGAAATGTTTGACTTACTTGGTAAGTTGACTTGGATTCATGTATTTGCAAGAATATTTTGTGATAAATCAAATTGTTTTGTTTTTCTTTTTTTTTCCTTTGCATTTTGAGGGGGGTAGAGGGAGCTGAGGGAAGGCTTCCTAGTCTCAGTTAGTGGAAAGACAAAGGAATCATTTCTTTCTATTGCTCAGCATTTATTTCCCAATAGTTGAGTCACTCAACATTTATTGAGCACTTATTATGTTCCAGGCTGTGTACTAACTGTAGGGTTGTAGAGATGAAGAAGATTCCATCCTTTCCCTGAAGGTCTTTTAAGAATTATCAGAGTCAAACAGATAAGCAAGAAATAATTTGCACATTGAGCCATCTACCCTGAGGCAGGGTGTCAGAATTTTAGAATACATTAACTTTATAATCCTCACAACAATCCTAGGATGTAAGCACTGAAGCTCAGAGGACTCAAATAACTTGCCCAGATGAGATTTGAACCCAGTGCCTCCAAAACACATGTCCATGGCCTTCCCACTAGTGTTAGGGCCAGAAGGAAGAAACATCAAACAAAAGGCTGATTATAGTCATCTGCTCATGACCCAAACCACCTGTTAATTCAGGTGTGTGAACCCAAGTCAAACTGGTTTAGTGGCATTTACCAGTTATTTCTGGCAAAGTGGTCAGACTAATAACCTCCAACTTTGACATTCACACAGCAAACCCAACTATAGTGCAGTATCTTTGAATGGGTCTTCTTAAGTGCAGTGAATCATTTTCACCAAAAAAAGTGGGTTGTCATTTAAAAAACAAAATAACATGTTTTCCTTCAGTGTTGTGGGCTGTAGTTGGGAAAAGGTCCTCATGTGTGTTTTCTGTGATCTTTTTAAACTACTTTTGGATTAATGAGTCAAATTGATAGAAATCTGGACTCCAAAGAGCTCATCGCCATGATTCCAACCCTGCAGGAGACTGGGGGCTTTTTAGCTCTAAGAGGAATCTCTAATCCTAGGTAGTTTGCAAAGGAAAATACGTGATGGCAGGTAGCATGCTACAGAAAAAAGGATCACATGCGTCCATGTGATATATTGGTCAGTCCACTGATTATTTTAACTTATAATGAGTTTAAGATCAATTCAATACATGGTAAAATATATTTAGTCTTTAAAATAATAGAAAAAAAATCTGAAGTGTTAGTTTTTGCTAAAATTCAAACTAATCGAAGCCATGAATTTGAGGAATTTTTAGAACTGAGAACTTCTGGTTTCAGAGGACGTCACCTATTGGCAAAGGGTGGTACTGCAGTTTTACTCTCAGATGCTGGATGTGCCTGGAGAGGCAGCCACGGATTTGGAGTCAGAGAGCTGATGCATCAGGCAGCTCAGAGACGTGGGTCCCTGAAAAACTCCCCTCATTACTAGGATGTGCATTGTAGAAAAGAAAACCAGAATTCTAACTGGAACAAACTGCAAATTTGTGAATTGTGACTTACTGCAATCTGCCCCCAGTGAGACATCATGACCCATTTAGACAGACATTGGATTCAATGAGTCAATTGTCCCTGTGCAAACAGGTAAATTCCCTGCTGTCGTTAATCTGAAATTAGAGGGGAAGCATTGCAGTTGGTTTTACTTTAGCAGTGCTACAGCTAATAACATCAGGAAAATAACTTTTGAAATAAAAATATATCTTTTCTTCCCAGAGGAACTGGGACAGAAGTAAAACAAGAGGAAGATGGAATGGGAAGTTTGTGTGGCCGGTTTGGACATTAATCTTATTGTTCAAGAAGCAATTTCTGACTCTGAAGAAATTGTATTCTTTTAGAGTGACAAAAGTGTAATCTGCCCAGCTGGCTTAGTTTCCATTTATATTTTGCAACACCCCAGAGCTACTCTTTTTTTTTTTTTTTTTTTTTTTTTAAGAAGCCAGAATAGAAATCCTGATAATGCTGGCATGGAAAAGTCCTTGGGGTTTTAAGAGCAATCTCTTCCCCCTGCCTTTTCTCCCCTTTGCCCTGTGAAGGCTTATATGGTTTTTGAATGTATTTTTCAGAGCACCTTCCTGTGGATTGTATTTCATTTTGTTTCACTGGCTTTCTGTTATATAGAGGGGGAATGAACTAGGAAATAAGCACATCTGTGGTGTTAGAAGTAAGCTATGCTGGTCATAAAGGAAATGAAGCTCACATTAGAGGGCTGTAGTTTTTTATTCTGCTGCTTCAGGCGCCACTGAACTTTGCAATGGCAGGACACTTACCCATTTACTCCATGCTGAGCTCCAAAGGAGTGTGGATGAGAGAACATCTAGGAGGAGAGGATTTCGCACCTGTATCGTGACCCCAAAGCAAAGGTCAAAAATGTTATAAATGTCTTCTCAAGGTTGTTTTAAAGTAGGACTGGTTTGAACTCTTTTGGCCATCACTCTTGCATGGAGATTTTACAATGCAGGAATTCTGAATTCGCCTCACCCAAATTCCCCATCCTGGATGGTGTCAGGATTATTGGATTTTCTCATCCTCCTCTGGGCCACCACCCCCTCTGTTTCTTGTTTTTCTTTCCATCACTAGCATGGCTCAGTACATAGATTGGATTCTTATATAGTTTAAAAAAGAAATGTCTCTTTTTCCAGTTTCCTTTGTGCTTCTGTTTTTATCCATCTACTTACAAATAGATTTAATTCGTTCAGAAAACTATCCCAGGACTTTTCAGTTTCTTTCCTTTTGTTCTATAGAGACATATGCTTCATGCTGGTGAAAGCGAGAGGGATGGGAACTTCAGAGTGGCATGCATTTTCCTGCAAGTAACAGTCAAGAACAGACACTGAAGTCCTAAAGGGAAGTTGCAGGCACTCTTGAGTCACCACATCGGGGATTGAGGGAGCTGTCCGTGATGGTTATGGGGTCTGTATATGTGTGTGTGTGCTTACACACACACACACATACACACCACAGTGACAGATGACCTATTGAAATAATTTCAGAGCTGTTCTGTGGTTGCTACGACAACCAATGCTCTCTTGGCTTTCATCTGGCCATGTGACAAGGACTTTGACGTCAGCTGGAGGCAGAGTCTGTGGCTGAGTCCACACAGTCAAAGGCCTGTGAGAATCTGGTGGATGCTGGCTGCTGCTGCCTCTGCCGCGCCGCCCACAACGCTGCTGCTCCTGCCGCTGCTGCTGCTCCTGCCGCTGCTTCCCCGGGGCTGCGGAGCATGGGCTGTTAAACCCTGCACTTCTTCTGTGTGAGGTAATTAGTTCCCTTCATACACAAACAGTTAGATGTTTTATAGATCATTGTGGTTTCCCCCTCTCTCTTACCTACCACAAGTTTGTCTTCTTGAGCAATTATTGTTGTACTAGGGGGAGAATGTGAAGTGGCTTCTAGTTGCTAATTTTATGCAGAGTCTCTGGAATTTGGTTAAATTTGGATTAATGTTCTGTGAAGTAGGTAAAAATACAATCGCTGTTCTTGCTCAACACTTGCTAATGTGATATTATTTAAAGATACAGATTTTGCAGCTTGAGCCAAATATTCCCCCATCGAATTCCAGGAATCCTCCCTTCAGCATGGCTTTGGGTTTCTAGACTCCAGCATAGCCTTGCAATACATTGCTAACTTTGCTTTTTTTTTTTTTTTTTTTCCCCTCACAATTGCTACCCTATTCTGAATCATCCCAGAATAGTTTGGAATTCGGTTTCTATCTTGTTTGCAGCATTCATAATTAGCAACAACAGGCACAGTGGGGAAGAACATTATACTTTGAAACAAAAGTTGGGGTTTTTCTTGTAAATAGGGTATTCTGAAAATACCAGCTTCCTGTTTAGAAAAACAATCTGGACTATGCCAAGGAAGTTGGGGTGGAACCTCTTACATGTGTGCATGCAGTTGCTTTTTGGTTGTTAGAGCAAAGTGCACATTTTCAGTATCTTCCTCTGAAAATGCAGCTGTGAAGAGAATAACGTTGGATGGTCTTCACTTAGGAGTCATATAAGTATTTGTATATTTAAAAATGGGAATAATTCCTTTGGAAGAAAACAGTAGCCTTAAAACTAAATTATTATTGGTAGATCTACTTTAATTCAGACACAGATATAGTCACAAAAAATTTTGCTCCAGGTCTTGAATGAATAATTTGATAACTGATTAATAATGCCTTTTATTCCTTAATTCCTATAACATTATAAGATGCAAATTGGTTTATTTGCCTTAATGTAGTTCATTTCTTTCCCAAGTTTAGTGATTTTGAATTTGCTATCATTGTGCAAATGGATCGTTTTGTGGCTTAAAATTCAAAGAAAGCCTCTGGTATTGAAGTTAATCAAAGCCTAGATGTATAACTGGTTTCTAAATCTTACAAATTTCACAGGGAAAGAAAAATGCAAATTGAAGAGCAGCACGCGCTCTTTGATGAATAGAAGATAATGGTTTAACTATGTATATGAATAATATGTAGTTTATGAAATGTACATTATATCTCAATTTAATGCAAGAATATAGTATTCTTATTTTTTATGTTCTTTATTTGTTTCTGAATTCCGATCACATTTATTTTACTCTGGAGATGAGCATTTTGCAAAGTAGTTAGCTTCAGTGACAAATTAATAGCTATGGGTGCATCGATAATTTCTCAATAGCTTTTAATAAGTGAATGTTCATTTAATTTGCTGACATTAGATATGTCTGTTTTGGGTCAGATTCTCCATGGAGGATTTTCCAAAAAGAATAATGTGCTTGTATTCAAGGCACATCTACTGGCACATCATTTAACTTATCTCATAATTATAATTCAGAGGTCATATATGAGCATGGATAGGGCCAGCAGCTCTATTATTTAAAAGCACTATCATTGATAATGTGCTTTGATATTTACTTTTTTAACTCAAAGTAAGGAATTATCACTATACTTTTCGAAGTAATTTTCTTGATGCTCTTTCTATGATATTTCAAATTAAGGTTATCAAGTGATTATACTCAATGCCCTTATAAAATAGGCTAGATTTCAGCAGCGTTAAATAGGAGAACAATTCAGTGTTGATGGCAAAATGTCAATGATCGATTTTGTCATTAGATGGAAACAACCTATGCTATGATAGCAGAGATGTTTCTAGAATCTACAGGTCTTCTCTCATGGAAGAATAAGGGGAGAAATGACTGTCATCAGAATCATCTATTTACAACAATGAAACTATGTTGATTTCAAGGTCAAGTTTGTTTCAGCTTCAAAAGATACTAGCAAGGAATGATATACTCTAGAAACCTAGCTGTTGCATTATTAAACGTTTTGTGTGTAGTTGCAGGGATTTTTAACCTTTTTGGTGCCATGGGCCTCTTTGGCAGTCTGGCTGACCCTATAGGCTCTTCTCAGAATGCTGCTTTTAAATACATAATATAGGGACAGGGTATGCAAGATTAAAAAGGAAGCCACTTTAATTGAAATGCATTAACCAATTTTTTAAAAATTGTGACATGTGCTTTATTAAATAATACAAATTAGCAGTGATGTAATGATGAGTATTAAAGATATTTCAAGATATCTATAATGACTACAATGTGATATGAGAATATCTGCAATTTATCTCAGCAAAAAAATCACAGGTACTGTGGTTTGTGGTCTCCATTTTAGTGAAAAGAAATACTAAATTTCAGTTTGAGGTTAGTAAAACTGAAGATATAATATTTTTTCCATCCAAATTTCTGGATCCCCTTGAATTCTATCTACCCCTGAGTTTAATGGTTGTGAGCTAGTGATGCCGAAAAGTCACAGAACGGCACTAAGCAAAATTCACATCACCGTTTCCACATTTAGTTCCACCATATCTGATTTTACTCTCTGAAAGTGTGAATTTCCCAGAATATTCTAATTTCTGTGTGAAAAGAGATGATATATCCATATAGCTACCAAACTGTAACTTTCTCATATTTTCCTCCTTGAAATTCATAAGGAGTATTAAGTAACGTGGACTGAGAAGCTCTTACCTGGTTAGATAGGATTTAAGAGGAAAAACTGATAGTGTTAATGCAAGTTATGCAAGTTAAAACCATGGACCATAGAAGTAAAACTATAGCTATTTACTAAGGGACCTTTATCCACTCATGGAAAATAAGCAAGAAGTACTTAAATGAAGAAGAATGTGGGACGTTATATGAGATCATAGCTGAAGGGGTACTCTAGAAGGTACTTTGTGTACAACATTTGAAACATTCATTAAAGAACGTTTAGTGTAAAGCACATGCATGGATTGATAAACTGCAACGTAAATTCCAGTAAATTAGGATAGAGCCTGCAGGTTTATCCACCAGAGCTCCCCAGGGCAAAACACATTCAAAATGAAGTGGGAAATGGAGACACTTCCCAAGTAATTTGAACTCACAATCTTACTTGACATACTGGATATTTAAGGATGATACAGGAGGTGCTAATATTATTGTTTAGTGGGATTAAGTAATGGTTTCATTCTTCATGTCACATTGAATTTGCCAAAGATAATGCTTAGTTTTTCTCTCCAACCAACCAGATTAGCTTTGCAGTCAGTTGGCCGACATCCTGCAGTATTGTCTGTCTAGCCCGTGTTTAGTGTCCAAAGCCATCCTTTCTCAGCATGACAGAATTGCAGCTATGACGTTTTGCACAAGCTGTTGTTTAAGCTCAATCCAAATCCCTCACACTTGAAATGGAAGCTTAGCAATTTTTCTTCACGTGTTCTCTGGGAAATTATGAAATAGGATTTTCTCAAACATTTCTTATTCTTTGAACTAGAAAAGAACACCTGCTTTGGGGGCTTTGATGTAGAAACTTGGAAAAAGTCTAAAATTTCTGACTCCAGGCTGTACTGTTTGCTTCTTTGATGGCAGGTGTTTGAAATTTTAAGTTCAGGAAGGAATGTGCCGTTTTTTAATGAAATCAACTGCTATTTAAATGGTGCCCCATGATGGAAATTCAACAAGAATATCATTCCAAAGTATGACATTTTTTAGTGTTTCCAGAAGTAATGTCATAAAAGTGATGCTCATTAAGCTCTGATGTAAAATTTATATGGTAAATATTTAAATTCAGTGGAGCCTCATTCTCTAAACTAAAGACAGTGTGTTCTTTTACCTCTGCAGTTAGCTTTAGTGTTTTGGGGACATCTTTCTATAAATGTCTTTAATTAGAGACACAGCATCCTTTAAAATTTTAGTTTACACTAATGTGAAACACAGTATACTCAAATAACATTAAAGTTCTGTATTTGAGTAACAGGAAAAAAAAACCCTCTCATCTGAAAGATATTCCAGATGCTGCCTGTCTTAATGGAAGGATTGTCCATATTTTTCTGAATTCTGCCCCACTGACTGCAGGAATACCAAAGGCAGCATGTCACTTTTATGCAAGATGATTTTTTAAAGAATGATTCTATATTTTCTTTACTTAAATGAATTTAAACCTTATCCATCGGAGATAAATGTCAAGAAGAGTGTTATGATATTTGGCTGCCTGCTCAGCTGACTCCCACAGACTTTCATGTGATTCATACATCTAAAACCACGACCAATTTTGTGACGACCATATTTACAACATCTTTAGAGATAAAAATAGCGTCCCACAAGTTATCCCATGCCTACGCCTTCCCACGTCTTACCATGGATCAGGTGCAGCACGAGGTAACGTCACTCAGTCCACAAGCATTTATTAACTGGCTGCTGCATCCACAGTAGTAGAGTAGGCATTTTGGGTTCCTCCCTCATTTGATCTTTGAGTAGTGACCTATGCCACTGGCATAAAGAGCCCAAGTTCCTCTGTGGACTTCTGACTTTTGTTTGCCTGAGCTTCAATTCAAACATTCAATCTTACATGTGTTTGACAAGTTTTGAGCACCTACTAAACACCAGGCATGCCATGGTGAACAAGACAGACAAAGTGCCCTACCATCATGGAACTCACAGGCTAACTATACAGGGGACCTGCACAGGTTTCTCCCTTACAGCTGTGCTAGCCAGTGTAATCAAAAAGAAATTCCTCACTAAAATAAAAAAAAATAAAAAAATAAAAAAATAAAAAAAGAACATTAAAACAAAAAAAACAAGTAAATTGCCTGGAAACTATTAGATTTTATACCAGAATAAAACCTTAGAAGAGACATTCTTCAGCTGGTGAATAGCCAGACTAATTTGTAACTAATCTGTTCATATCAGTGTCAAGGATTCCAGATCACTATGCTCTGCCCTACTGCCAATGGCTGTCTGTCCTCAACTTCAGAAGAAAATGAGGCTTGTAGGTACTGATGTAGAGAATGATATATTTTAATGCAAATACTCTGTCTTATGCAAATATGGACAGCCATTTCATTTTATGAAAGGAATTCTTAAGTTAGTGGTGCCCAAGTATATACATACCATCTTCCTTGCGTGAACCCAGTCAAGATAGGCTCACTGCTGTAATAAATAGTGCCATATCTCAATGGCATAATACATACCATTCATGTTTTGCTCACCTACAAATCAGATTTGGAAGAAGGATTCTGTTCCACACAGTTATCCAGGGGTTCAGGCTCCTTCTGTCTAGTTCAACTGATCTGGGGGCAAATCCTGTCTGTAACCACCTGCAGGTGTGACTTTGGGCAAGTTCTCTAAGTCACAGTTTTCTTACCTGGATAATATTAGTATCTGCCTTATGGATTTTTAAGTTAACTCACTTGGCACCATAACTGACAGGTATTAGGTACTCAATCATGTGAACTGTTATTAATTTTCTACCTCTGATAGGGCTGCCACCACCACCATCCCCCTAGGAACCAGGAAGTACCACTGTCCAAACTAGAGGAGGTATGTCCCTGGTGTTATGGGAACAGCTAACACTTAGATAGTCTTATAAGCTCTTTCCAAAATATTTTCTTTTCTTCACAACATCTATTTTATAAACAAGGAAGCTGAGCTGCAGAGAGCTTAAGCAAATTTCCCAGTGTCACATGGTATATCACGAAGCTCTAGGTGTTTGGTTTTGACTCCTGGCTTTTTATTCACCATGTTATATTGCCTTCCAAGCTGGAATATGTTGTATTTTTCCTGGAAGTAATGTTCTATGTTGTGGTAAATTTTACTCTACAAAAGTGGCCATATAATTATATCTATTTCTACATTCTCTACTAGAATCTTGACACTCTTCATCAAGAGGTGGAGTCTATTGCCCTCCCCTTTGGCCCACATGAGCTGTGATTGGTCCAACAGGTAGACACCGTGGAAACAATATATAGGTGACTTCCAAGGCTGGATCATAGAAAGAACACAATTTCTTTTTTTCCTCAGTTATTTTTTGTTTCTCTCACATGTGATACTTGCTTTTGGAAACTAGCTGCCATATTGTGAAGAGGCCCAGACCATACAGAGAGGCCACATGTTGATGTTAAAGCCAATAGCCAGCATCAACTGCCAGACATGAGAGTGGGCGATCCTTCAGAGGATTCCAGTCCCCAACCATCAGATCCTCCTTACCTCTCCTGATGCCAATTAGACCAGAGATGCATCATCTCTGCCCAGCCCTACTCTACATCACAGACTCATGAACAAAACAAAAATTGCTGTTGCTTTAAGTCCATAAGTTTTGGAGTTAGTTCTTAGGCAACCAGAGTAACTGGACCATAGGAGGTTAATTAGAGCTGACTGAAATATTTGTATAGAGGACTAAACTTTAGGTATATATATACAGATCAAATAGGTTTTTGTGATTTGGCATAAATATCTAACCTAATTAAAATAATTTCTGAAGGAAAATGTATTTCAGCTACCAATCAAATTGCAAACAGGCTTTAGGTACATATTTGTTTGTAAATTTGTAACAGTGTTATACATATTAATGCTGTTGCTGGTTCTGGGAGAAGATTGGGCCACATTGAAATTGGCCTGTATGGTTTAGTAAGACCTCCCTCGTTGCCTCCTGCTGGCTGGGGCCCTCTCTGCAGGACAGTCCATTGTGGATGACAGTACTTGTGCCACTACCCCTTGTCACTGTTTAGTCCTCCTTTTCTGCCTTTGTCTCCCTCTCTCCCATCTACTCTGTCTAATCTGCTGCCTAGTTTTCTAGTGTTAGACTCTGCAGTCTACTCGACACTCCCTTCTGTCCCATTTCCAATGCTTCTAAACCTTCTTTTTTTCTCTCTCTAATAGTTTATATTAAAGCTAGGGAATTCCTCTTGGTCAGGTAAGATTTAGCTCATTCAGCAAAGTCTTTTTCCTCTTGAGAAAGCTGCCAAAATGGCAGCTGTCCAATTGGCTTGCAGCTCCATATGTTGGTCAAAACTAGCACTTGGAATACTCTGAAATGTTGTCCTTGTGCCCTCAGTCAATGAAGCATCTCTGTCTCTTCTACTGCACAGAAATCAATGTCCCTGGCTCTCTTCCCATTTACTTAAATGTCACCCACTCTTGACGGTCGTCCCATCCTCCCTTTAGAAAGCTAATTGGTGTTTGCTCATTCATGTATTCCTTCAATGTTTATTAACTCCATATAGTGAGCCCTAGAGTTAAGCTCGCATGAACAGATTTCTTTCATGTCCAAGGACTGGTAAGGTTCCTCCAGCTGTCTCTTGTTTGCTTACCATAGACACCCAGCAGATGTGGTCTAATCATCCAGATCTTTTAATGACCAGCACATGACCCACCTCATTCAAGATGTTCCCGCTATATGGGATACTATAAGGGTAATGTAGGTCCAGCCAGTCTTTGAAAAGATTACAGTCCAGTTGGGGAGGCTGGACAGCATATGCAGCTGGGGTCCAGAGCTATGTCTTCTTTATTGGTTATAGTCTCTCATAGCACCTCATGTAGAGCTGGACTGTTAATATCTACTGATTAAGTCTCTGGTAAGTGAGCAATGAATAGATTAACTACAGAAGGATATATGGGCATTGAGATGACTTTAGAGAAAAAGTGAGCAATGAAGAACTCTTGGCTTAACTACAGAAATAAAAGGATTGTTCACAAGTAAGAAATGTCTTAAGTATAGCCTGGTAACAGAAATGAGACACCCTATCTGGGACCAAGAAATTGGTTGGGAAAAGAAAAAACTTACAATCCAGAAGGAGGGTCTATGAAGGATCTAGAATTGGTCAATTTAAGATAAGCTAGATTTGAACTAATAGCAGAAAGCTAGTAAAAGTTTGGGAGCAAGTAAGTGATATATGAGTCCAAGTATCAGTGTTATAATACTTCAATCACTGTTTTCTTTTGCTTTAGACAATTTATTTTTAAATCCAGAATATTTGTTAAGTGTTTCCTTTTCCTCCATTTTTCTCACAGAGAAGTTCTCACTTTAAATTTTAAAATGTGAATTCTCATTTGCCCTCAGTACTGTATGAGTGGCCCTTTACACTGTAGCTCAGTGATATCTGTAGGAAGAGCTGTCTAATTTCATAGTTTTAAAAATAAAATTTGTTACTTAGCAAAGTCATTCACATAAAACCCAAACCAAATGAAAAAAATCAAGGCTTCAAAACATTTTCTATAGAACTAGCCTATAATAATTACATAATTATAATTGATATTCATAATGAAACCACTGGGATATTTGCACCATTACTCTGACAAACCTTTTGATTAAGTCGTCAGTGAAAGACTAAATTTTGTTCAGTGACGTTTTAGTTGTAAGTATATTTCATTATATCTGAAGTCTTTGAAAACTGGCCATCAGTATATATGTTTGACTACTATCAGAATGTCCTAATCAGACCACTCCACTCTTGAGAAAAATATTGTAAACTGCACATGCAAAAAGTGTGATAATATATGTGTATAGTATAAAGAATATAGAAAATATATGCCTGTGTATCTAACAAAAGCACAATTTATTAATCATTCTACAGAAGGCATAATTTTACACATTGATATAGATGATAAATTCAACACAGCAGCATACGGGTTACTACTCTCCCTGGCTCCAGCACCTCACATGAATTCAATGTACGATATATTGTTTTTAAATTTCCAATCACATAAAGATTTTAAACCAGTTGAGGGCAGAGAGTCAGTCTCTGATAGAGGATAAAAGGTATGCTTTATGCTTCTAGAACATCACTCAACACCAGTGCCGACAGTTGTGTATGTTGGGATATAGATTTCTCTTACTTGAGTCCATTGCCCACCTTGATGCTCTTGCTGCCTCCTGGCCATTCAGGAGTGAATTATGGGGAACCCTTTGTGAGCTCTGAGCTGTCCTCCAAGGCCAGTTCAGTTGTTGGGGGCTGTTAAAGCAAACCATTCACTGTCTTTCTTTATAGAGAGCCTAAACAGAAACTTAAAAGGAAGTTACAGTTTTCATGAGATTATTTTTCTGGTATATCCATAAGATGCTGTCACAAGATAGAAGCTATTTAAGTCAGATGCAGCCTATGGTCCAAATTCCACTTTGTAAAAGTATTACCTGGCATTAAAATATCTGCTATGCTCACCTCCAAAAATGCTGGCCTACTTTCAATTTTAATAGCACAATTCATTGCCCTTCAAAAAAGGACTCTCTTTCTCCACTAGCCCTCAGACTAACTAGGAATTAATGCTATAAACCGACCAAGAGGCCATGACTGTTTCATCAGCATCCTCACCAGGAGGATTACTTTGTTAAAGTCACAAAGTGTCTTGTAAAAGGCACAAAACTCAGTACAGTAGTCCCTCGCTATATCGTGGTTCCCTTATCATGGCCTCACTGTATCGCGGGATTTTTAAAAATATTATATTTAATTATTTATCGTGGATTTTTCGCTATATTGTGGGATTTTGTGGTACTGTATACGTATGTTGTTAAAATTAGGTAGGTTTAAGAGTGTAGAATAGACTTCCGGCCAAGATGGAGGCTTAGACGGACACGCTAGGTCTTCCTCTACAACTATAGAGGAATACAACTACTTCAAAACAAAGGATAACTAGAAATTCCAGAAAATAAAACCACACGGAAGCCCAACATATGAAGTTATAAACCAGCGGTGCCATTTGGGCAGGTAAGAGTTAAAGAAGGCAAAGCTGTTTGCGGAGCGGCGGGGCGGGGCGGTGAAAAATCCTGGAGGCAATCAAGCCCCTGGCGTGCGCGACTCCAATCAAGCCCCTGGCGTGCCCGACTCCGGCGCTGGGGAGCAGCCGCAGCATCGCCTTGAACAGTGAGGCCCAGGGGGGCGGGAGGACGGATCCCGGTCTCCTAGCTGAATAACTGTGTGAATCCATCTTGGACCCCCGCCCCCACAGAAAGCACCACAGGGCTGCGAAATAGGTCGCGGACAGGCAGGCGCCGGCCGGTCGCTGATTTGTGACGCGTACACAGGCACTGCCCCCAACAGCCAGCCCAGGAAAACAAAACGCATCTGTCAAAATGAGGCAGACAAATATAGAGATCCCGGTGGCACAACTCACCAGACAGCAGATAGAGAACCTGACAGATGAACAGATAAGAAACCTGTCAGAGGCTCAGTTCTGGGCCATTGTTATCAGGTGGCTTACAGAATTCACAAAAGAGCAGGAAAAAGATATGAAAGAAGCGAAAAACTTTCATAACGAAAGGAACAAAACCACATACGAGACAGATGGTGAGGAATCCAGAGTTCATTTCAACAAACTGGAATATGGAGAAGGAACAAGCAGTCAACCAATGCAGCGAGAGGAAATAGGAAGCAACAATGAGAGGATCAGAAACCTCTGGGACAGCTATAAAAGGCCCAACATAAGAATCATTGGTTTGCCAGAGAATGAGGAAGATGAACTAGAACTTGAAAAATTGAGTGAAAATATAATAAAGGAGAACTTCCCAGACTTGGGGAAGGGAATAGACATGCAGGTCCAGGAAGCAAGGAGAGTTCCCAAGAGACTGGACCCAGGGAGAACCACTCCAAGACACATTATAATCAAAATGTCAAAAATTAAGGATAAAGAGAGAATCTTAAAAGCAGCAAGAGAGAAGAAAAGAATTATGTACAAAGGGGTCCCAATTAGACTATCAGCTGACTTCTCAAGGGAAACACTACAGGCAAGAAGGGACTGGCAAGAAATATTCAAAGTAATGAAAATCCAAAACCTACGACCACGAATACTCTATCCAGCGAAATTGTCATTCAGAATAGAAGGACAGAGAAAGTGTTTCCAGGACAAAATAAAACTGAAAGAGTTCATTAGATCCAAACCACTGTTATATGAGATGTTAAAGGGACTGGTTTAAAAAACAGAAGCTAGGGAGATGAAACAAAGGCAAACGAAACAGGCAACGAGAGTGGAAAAGGAACTGTGGGTAAGGGAAGCATAGTGGGGGGAGGTCAACAGGGAGGGGGAGTGGGGAGAGGGAGGGAGATGATATAGGAATTGGGGATCATGGTAGGAGGGAATGGAATAGACGGAGAGAGATTGGGAGGAACTGTATGCACAACTAATGGACATAATCTAAAAGGGGGGGACAACTGGAGGGAGGGGGGCCACCGGGTGGAGGGGAGCAGAGGGAAGGGAAATTGGCACAAATGTAATATTTTAATCAATAAAACACATTAAATATGAAAAAAAAAAAAAAGAGTGTAGAATAAATGTAAGGTTCCTACTTCGCGGGGGGGGGGGTGGGGGCGGGTCTGGAACGTAATAGCCGCGATAAGTGAGGGAATACTGTAATGCTACAGGTTGACAAAAGGATACTGACTTTGAGATGTTGTAAAAAAAGAAAAAGTCTCACTGAAATCACATTAAATCATGTGTTGATTTAAGAAACGGACATTTTTATTGTGGTAAAAGATGCATAACATAAAATTAACTGTTTTAACCATTTTAAGTGTACAGTTCAGTGGCATTAAGCACATTCACATTGTTGTGCAACCAGCCCCATCATCCATCTCCAGAACGTGATCTTTCCAAACTGAAATCCTATACCCATTAAACACTAACTCCGCATTCACCCCTCCCCCTCAGACTCTGGTGACCACCATTCCACTTTCTTTAAACTGGGACATTTTAAGAACATTTAAAATAAACCTGCAGACCTCTTTCTCTTGCATAAGTTAAAAGCCCCAAGATAATTGGAAGTTTTTAGGTTTACACAAGTGGGCAGAGCTTACGCTGAGTTCCTTGATATAGAGACTTCAGACATATAGCTGAGATGATGGACTGAAACCTGCTTAAACCATATTCAGTATAATTTTTACAGAATCACTCAATCACTCAGCTCACCACCTTGCTTCTCAAACAAACAAACAAACAAACAAACAAAAACCACTGACCTGAGACTTTCTGGTCCTAGTAATATACTGAAATCAAATATTCTTATATTAGTCTTCTGTTAGTACTAACTTTAAATAACTTAAGTATTAGAATCAATATATGTTTATGATAGAACATTTGGAAAATACAAAAAATATATAAAGAAGAAAATAAACATTACTCTTAATATTCCACTGCCTAAAATAGCCACTATTAATATTTTTAAATTAAGCAGCATTATATATTATTTTACCTTACTTCAACAAAAGAAAAAGGACTGAAATGAACCTGAGGATTTGAACTTCAGATAACTTTCTTTAAAGCAATAATTAATGCTTTTTAACTAAATTGAATCACCAATTAAAAATTGAAAATCAATAAAACATTAAGAGATTGGATCAATATATTTTTTAAAATGAATTGTTTCTTAATGGGTGTATATTTTATTTTCAGTTAGTAAAGCTGAGTTAACTCTCAAGAAGATCAGAAAAAAACCATAGATACTAAAATGAAAATACCTTTGGGGAAAAAATAATTTTTAAAAAGAATTCAAAACTTAATCTCACTTTTATGGAGTTGGAGGAAGGCAGGCTGAGTGGAGAGGGGCATAGGGGGAAGATTGGGACAACTGTAATAACATAAACAATAAAATATTTAATTAAAATAATAACATATAGTTTAAAAAAACAACTTAATCCTGCCTTTAGGAATATTCTCCTGGAACAAACTAGATAAAAAGGATAATCTCTAAGGTACACAGTTCATAAGTTCACAAACCACTTTCAGAAGAAAAAGCAGATTCTACAATACTAGGGAAGCAGGTGCCTTCTCCAGTGGCCCAGAGTTCACAGAGAATTTAGAGGACTTGCCATATTCATCGATCATCTCCTTTGACCATAGATGCTTAACTTTATTTGCTTCAGACACCAGTGTTTTTTAATATTCCATTAAGTATTTAAATACAAACTACATTTTAGTTTGCTTCATATTTAGGCCACAGTTGCCCTTCTAGAGTTTCTAATTATATTTCTCTTCTCTAATCCACCTGAAGAAACTTAAATCTTCAGTACATAGGTGGCATATTAAAGTTTACTTCTCAATTCTTAAGTATCCAGTTTGGTCATGATAATGTTTTGCTTAGTGAAGATGTTCCAACTCAGACTAAATATAGGCTGTTCCCCCTGGGATTCTTTTCTTACAACTGGATTATTTCTATTGTTTCCAGGTTTATGTATTTCTTGGATTCATTTTCAGTTTTTCTAGAGTATATTTTTGACTTATTTTTTTTTTCTTGGATTCATTTTCAGTTTTTCTAGAGTATATTTTTCACTTATTTTTTTCAAAATTGCAGAAGAAGGGCTAAGTCCTTATGGATCTTCATTTTACTCTCATAGTTGAAAAACAGATTCAAAATAACTTTCCATTACCATTCTGTGCGCTTTGTTTCACGGTCTTCGAACAACCGGAAAAACAGATGCAAAGTCTGCTGCTGTTTAGATTTTGATTCCCTTATAGGTAACTTTTTCCCACCTCTTTGAGCTTTTAGAATTTTCTCTTTGTACTTGAAGGGCCTACATTTCATAAGGAAGTATCCAGGCATATCTTTTTTTAAATGATTTCTATTCAGACATTGGGTCTGCTGCATGGGCAACAGCAGACCCTCCATATCACCCTGCCCAGGCTCTGTAGCTTCAGCTTCACTGGAGAGGACACTCCAGCGTCATCGCAAGATGTCGATTCAACACGGGAGGAGACAGATACCGTGTCACTCCCGAGTCGGACTGCACAGCCATTCTCGGCGGTGCAGATAGACTCTTAAGAAGCTACACCATCGTCTCTCGAGACGGACGACTGCCGATATATATATTCAGACATTTTAATCTGAAGACTCAAGCTTTATTCAACTTAGGAAAATGTCCTTTCATTATTTCTTTAAAATGTTCATTTCTGTCTTCTTGCTATCACTTCTAATAACTCTTATTATTGAAAAAATATCATGTCATTTAGCTCTAAGAGATATTAGATCTCTTGGATTGCTCCTCTATGTTCTTCCCTTTTCTCTTTTCCCTTTTATGTACATTCAAAGAATTTCCTTGAATTTGCCCTCTGGATCTCAAATTGATTCTCATGTCATTTCATTTCAATGTTTAATCCTTTCCACTGAAGTTCTTTTTAAATTTTTTCTTTAATTTTCGTAAAATATTTTTGTTTGTTTTCTTACAGGTTCTTTTTAATGTGCATACTATTGTTTTGGATGTACTATTCTCTCAAATCTCCCTGAAAACAGTAATAGTACTTTAAAAAAAATAATTACAGTATTTTCTCACTTATCATGGGTATTACATTCTAGACCACCCCCCCCTCCCTGCGATGGGTGAAAATCTGTAAAGTAGGAACCTTACATTTATTTTAGTATTTATATATATTTTAAGGCTTTATAAACCCTTCCCACACACTTATAAACCATTCCCAGTCCCTTATTAACCTTTCCCACTTCCTTATTAACCTTTTTCACACTTTTATAAACACTACTTATGTTCTTAAACATATTCTACACTCTTAAACCTACGTTAACTTTAACAACATACATATACAGTAGCGCAAAATCCTGTTATATAGTGAAAAATCCGTGATAAATAATTAAATATAATATTTTAAAAAATCCCGCGATACAGTGAGGCCACGATAAGTGAACTGCGATATAGAGAGGGACTACTGTATACTCTTTGTCCTCTTCAATTCTATTTCCTCTAGCTTCAGTTGTTCTTCTAGATCCTTCTCTTTTATGCTCCTGATTTTTCTTAAATAACTGATGACTTCGACAGTCCCAGTCATATCTATAAATGAAGGGCTGGGTTGACTAGCAGAGGTAGTTGGTGGGGTTTCAATGGCTGTGTGTATGGGAATGCTTCCTAGCATGCTTCTCATGAATGTCAGGGCTGGCCGTTAAGCACATGAGAGGCACATCAGAGAGGAAGAAGCAGACAGGCAAGTGTCTGACTGCCCATTCTGCCAAAGTCAGGAAGACTTCATTTTGGAGAGTGGGCTACACTGCTGTACTGCCCTTCAGGGCAGAGCTTGGAGTGGGTGAAAATAGATGGAAAGAAAAGCATTCTTCAGGGCCCTTTTTTAAATCACCCTGATGGCTCCTTCTTCCTGTGACTTCAAATGCGAATTCCTCAGGGTTCTGTTGGGGAAAATGGCTCTCATCTCATTATCAGCTCTCCCTGAAATATGTTGTACATGGTGGTTTTTATTGGCTCAATTTAACCCTATCAGTTAATCATTTTCCAGAAATTCCTTGCCCTTTTTTTTACATCCCTATTATAGATTATTCCTTTTGACATATATTTTATGCCACTTAAGTGGAATTTTTGGAGGTAGGATAGATAAACATGCATGATGCATCGCCCTCAGAGAGTGAGATTGTATTAACGTTTAGAATGGTAGTCCCAGGATGTTCGTGCATGATTGGCATGAGGCCGTGACACATGTCTTATACTCCATGAAGCCATTTCTCTTTCTTTCATGGCCCAGATAGCACTCCCAACTCTACATGGCCATATGATCAACATGCACCATTTATACAAAGAGAGCAAAGTGAAAGAGGAAGGGCCACATGAGCTAATTTCATCATCAGAACCAAAACATCTGCCTCCACGAGGTGCTGCCTTATCCTCAGGACTTCACTCAGGCCTCAATTCCTCTAGGAAGCCTTCCTAACTTGCCCAGTACTCCTGTATAATGTAAACTCCAATTATAATACTATCACACAGTTCTACAATTTCCTATATGTCTCCTCCATGAAACTTGAAGCTCCCCAAAGGTAAACAAGGTGCCTTGTTTCATGTTTGCACCCTTGGAACACTCCACGGGGGCTGGCATATATTAAGTGCTCAATACAGGTTGAAAAACCAAGTAACTTAATGAATGAGTGAATGAATGAATGAACAAAAGAATGAATGAAGGAAAGAACGAACAAGGAAATGAACAAGCTTGATGTTGACCTTGGAAACAAGTGTGTAGTCCTTCCTTACTGGAAATGAGGCCACTGACTTCCTTATTAGTCAGGAGAAGCTTTGGGGAAGGGTGTTTCAGGCTCAAGGAATAGTATTGACAAAAGCTCAAAGAAAAATTGAGGTACAACTTTTTGGAAGGATTGGTGGATATTGCTCCTAGAGGGCTGTAGATTGTTGGTTCATTCAAATACAATCTCTAAGTTCTGCCATGTGCTGAGTGGCAGTCTGATTACAGGGTTCTTTGATCTTTGCCACGGCACATCTTTGTTCAGTAAGTACAAATCTAATAAGAGCTGCTGTATTTCAGCAGAAATGATGGTGCCTCAGTTTTATAGGTGTCACTACAGGCTCCTTCATGGTTCCAAATAATCATAACTTAAAACCTACACTAATCATCTTTGCAAGTTTACATGAAAGGATCTGCTTACACTTGTATTAAGTATCATTAATTGTATCGAGCCCTTACTTCTTCGCAGGAACAGTATGAAACCACAAACAGCTTAGAATGCAGCTTTCTAGTCATCCTCGGGCTCCTGTAGCCTGCTGGGAGTTGTGAGGCACCAGCCTCTCTGTGACAGAGCCCTGCCACTCACACGACTGCCTGGCAGGACTTCTTTGCCAAATGCCTCTCTCTCCAGTTACCCCCTGGAAGTCCTCCCTAGAGGTCTGAGTGCCTTGCCTCCTACTTTTGGTAACTTAATTAAAAACTACTAGTTGTCAGAGCAAGTAGGCTTTCAATTTCTGGTTAATTAAAAGGAGTCTTTTAATTTCAAGATGTGGCAGGTGCTCAATAAATATTTGTCAAATGGGCAAGAGGATGAATGAAACATCTGAGGAGAGATTGGGTTTGCCCTCTCTGGAACTGGAGTTAAGGAGCATATTTGCTGGACATTATCCCAGGTATGGGCAGGGGTCTGCTGCTAATTCCAGGGCATTTACTCTTTCCATTGCGGCTGCTTTCAGTCTCATCATGCACCCCACATATTATCCATATCTCGTCTCGGGGGTTAATTCATGCCAGAATTTAGCCTGTCACTAAGGACATCTCAGTAGGGTTCTTTTATGTGTCTATAAGATATGACCATCTGGGGGACATGCCATTCCCTGTGGACTTGCTCGTCACCTGCCACGGCAGAGTCCTGTCTCAAAGGGCATGTCTGTCACAGCCCCAACTTCTTAGCAGCAAATTGAGCTTGTTTATAAGAGTGAGGTTATATGGCCACTCAACACTGTCATGTTAGATGTGGGACAGTACAGAGCAGGGCATTCCCAGTTGTATGACTCAGGAGCTACCTTGGCAACCTCAGTGAAATGCCAGGCCATGCTAATAGGAAGATGAAGTCTGGGAACGCTAGCAATATGAAGTGACTGGCGAAAGGGACACATTTTTGGCAACCCATACTGTAGTCAGAGCTGGAGACATAGGGAGAAAAATGGCTGCACAGATGTGCCATAGGAAGAGAAGCTAGGTCCTTTCATTACTCAAAGTCCCAGCTGGATCTGAGCTGCTGGGTCAGTGGAGAAGAACACCCACCCAAATGGACCCCTAAGGGCCTTTGGTTGGAGTGTTCCCCAGAGCCAGAGAGGAGAGGTGCAAGGCCGAAATGCAGGCCCCCAACTGCTGGGGCCAGAATCAAAGAAAGATACAGATTCTTGAGGCTGAATAAGACCCTGGAATCAGAATCAAATTTGGTTATCAGCCTTGGCTGGTGTGGCTCAGTGGATGGAGTTATGGCCTGAGAACCAAAGGGTCATTGGTTTGATTCCCAGTCAGGGCACATGTCTGGACTGCGGGCTAGGTTCCCAGTTGGGAGTCTGTGAGAGGCAACTACATATTGATGTTTCTCTCCCTCTCTTTCTGCCTTCCTTTCTCTCTTTCTAAAAATAAATGAAATCTTTAAAAAAAATTGGATATCAGGGCTAGGGCTTGGGATCTGCTTCATCATAAAGCTTCCTATGTGATTCTTAACTCCTACCAACTAATCCCAGAGAGCCATCTGTACCCCCTAGCCTTCTTACTCTGCAAGGACCTCCTGCTGTGGAAAGATTGCCAGCACCAGGAGTTTTAGTCAAGAATGTGAGTAGTCAGTACATTATGTGAAGAGGCAAGTTCTGTGCCCTCACCTTTAACAAGTGATTCTAGAATACAGGCTTTTGGCCTCAAGGCCAAGTCTTGCCTTTAGGGGTCAGTCCACACCCTTAACCCAGCATGACCACCTCATGTCACTAAAAACTCCTGTTGTGAATATAGGCCATTGGTCATGAAAATAGGGAGTCATCAGCCCAGATCCCTTCCACAAGTGAAAAGCAGTTCCAGATTCCCACTAGTGATGGACAGCCTAAGAATGCAGTTAGTCCACAAAGCTCATAACAGAACCTCTAGATCCCCTTAAGAAGGGATGTCAAATCTAGCAAATAAGACACACAGTTAAATTTGAATTTCAGATAAACATTGATTTTTTTTTTTTTTTATGTATAAGTATGTCTTGTGAGGTGTTTGGAACATATTCATATGCCATAACATTATTGGTAGTTTATCTGAAATTCAGATTTAACTGGGCATCCTCTATTTCATCTGGCAGCTCTACCCCTAATCCTATTTATGGACACTCTTCAAAAGATCTGGGCTGTCAAATTTGGTCACCATAAATTGGCAAGAGTAGAGGGCAGGGAGCATGCCTTGTTATCTTCACCTTCCTTAGAAAGCCTAGCACAACACTCATCTTATAATAGACATGTCAAGAGTCAGTGTTAAAGGCTTCTTATTCAAAGGAGGCTGACCTTGGTGCTGGCCACATGGGAACTGAGGGAGGGAAGAGCCTGGCTAGCAGAACTGACATGCCTTGGGTAGACCTCATATCAAAGGCGATGAGTCCTCTACCCTCACTCACTGCCCATGGTCTCCATCACTTGTGACTTGAGATGGTGATGGCAGGGGCTGAAAATTATATCTTGCAACCTACGTATGTCTTTTTCTCTTCAAGTTCTTCTAGCTTAATGGGTACATATTTCACTTCAAATATCATGAGTTACTGTAAAGATTTTGTAAATTGAATTACGTTTTCCCACTGGTTAAGTGATCATTTCAGAGTTACATCTCCATTTTCTTCTTCCCAAGGGTAGTAAGTTAATGAACTATGCACAAGGGAAGTGTCTATTTCAATGAAGCTTATAAAATGAAAGAATATTTCGTTTGGTTATTTCTTTCATTGTAGGTCCCCCCCCTTTTTTTTTTAAGTTGGGGCACACCTGTTTCCAGGAAATGGTTTGTTAATAAGAAAAGATTGGGCCCTGGCTGGTGTGACTCAGTTGGTTTGGCGTAAGCCTGTAAAGCAAAAGGTCATAAGTTCAATTCCCAGTCAGGGCACATGCAACTTCAGTGAGGAGGAATTGGAAATTAGCTCAGAGCCACAGCTGCATTGACTAAGAAAGCTCATTTATCTGAACTCAGTACATCATAAGTTATGTTTGATTTGGGGGATTACATGTAAACCTCATTAGTTATGCTTGATGATGTATAAATGTATAGTGATCATATTTTCTTCAGCCTAATTATAACATAGTCTAAAGATTTTACCTGTTTTTTTAAACATTTATATGAACAGTCTTCAACCAGCATAAGGATTAAGCCACATTTAGTGTTAGATTAAACAAATTGCTGTGTTGAAAATAAAATTCTTTGAAATCATGATTTATGGAAATCTGGACTGGGTCTGCCTCTGCCCCGTACCTTGGGGGAGAAAAAGAGACTTGGAAGTTCATGCCTTTTGCCAAGTGGGTCAAGACTCCCTGTTGTCCCAGATGACATCTGGCACACACAGACAGATCACTCACTCTAATTGTTTTTTCCTGGTAAAGAAACAGCAACTATTTGCCAGCCTACTTCTTTGCAAGAAAACAACAAAGCATTTGCATAGGGAATCTGACATTTTAAGTCATTTTTTTCTATGTAAATTGTTACTACCAGAGAGTAAGAAGCAGCCTGTCTGCAAAGAGACTGTAGGTAACAAGGAAAATCCCTAAAAAATAATAATGACAACACTTTTAACTAACGACTATAATACCAGCTCTACATGAGTTTTTTAAGGGAGTTTGTCTAGAATGCTAGGCATGCTCAGCTGTTTGGAGCTCTTGAATGGAGAAATGATTAATGCAAGAGAGAAAACTGATGTTCCTTGGCTATTCCCAAGCTGTCTAGCATCTGCACATTACAGTGTCCAGTTGGAGAGCCCAGCGACACATCGCAGGTTTTCCAAAAACCAAAGCTTTTTCTCTGAAATGTATGGCCACCAAGAATGCACTTCTGGGATCCGAAGTTTTCTGGCTTACTCAAAAAGCAATGGTAATGTCAGGAACCTTCCAACTACAGGACTCCTCTTCATGTTCGATGACAAGAACAACAAAAGTCTTGTTAGTCTGCGTGATCTTTGTTCCTGTGGTTCAAATTCTGTTCCTGGGCTGCTGGATCTCCTGTCGGTGCTTGGCTGCTCCTCCTTTGGTCCACCACCCAGAATTATCCAGAGTCCTGTGAATGTGAGTGGCTCAGCCTGGGTTTTATTAGGTTATCCTTTTTTTTTCCCTCCCTGGTGGCTAATTTTGTTTGAGATTTCACAGTGCTTCTAAATTTGTATACGTAAACAGAGACCATGCTTTTCTCCAAGTCACTTATTAGAATCAAAATTAGGAGTTTTTAACTTTCCTACAACTGAGCTGGTGAAAGCTCCTACTGTAAGTGGGTGTTGAAAATGTTCACAAGTGTCTGAGCAAAAAAGGAATTTGCGTTCACCTCTGATCATGCCTGCCTGTTTTAGATTTGTAAAGCTGTTGGTCAGTGTGTGAATGTGTGTCTGTGAAGCCATCCGGTCCAGCACTTTTGTTTGCTGGGAGTTTTTTGATTATTGCTTCAATTTCATTAGTTGTAATTAGTCTATTCAGGTTTTCTGATTCTTCCTGACTCAGTTTTGGAAGATTGTATGTTTCTAGGAATTTTTCCATTTGACCCAGATTGTCTAATTTGTTGGTATATACTTGTAGTTGTTTATAATGTGTCAATTAGATGATAGCATGCCTACACTGGTTCCCAAGGGAAAGAAGTGGCCCTTCTCTCTTAGGTTTTGGAAGTACGTTATCTAGAGAATTCAGTGCAATGTTCACTTAAAAGCTCACAGGTGTATTTAAATTCATTTCCTTTATGAAGAAGGAGAACCAGGTCAATCAGAATGTCACTAATGCATTGTTTGAAATACCAAGAAACATTAATCTTAGGAACTTAAATAAACTGGGTATAGGTCTTCAAGTTTAATATGAACAATATTGTTGTAAGAAACTTAGGATACGGACATTGTTTTGGTTTTCTATGGCTGTTGTAGCAAATCACTACAAATTTAATGTGTGGAAAAACAAATGGATTCTCTTCAGTTTTGAAGGTCAGAGCCTAATATGGGTCAGTAGGGCAGAGTTCCTTTCAGGAGATTCTGGGAAGGAATCTGTTTCCTTGCCTTTTCCGGTTTCTAGAGGTTCCCGTATCACCTGACCCCCGCTTCTGTTGTCACATATTTTCCTCTAACTCTAGTGCTCCTGCCTCCCTCTTATAAGGACACCTGTGCTAACATTGAGCCCACCTGGATAACCCAGGAGACTCTTTTGTCTCAATATTCTTATATCTGCTGTCACATTTGTCATATAAGGTAACATGTTCATAAGTTTCAGGGATTAGAATGGCGACATTTTTGTGGGCCATTATTCTACCTACCACAGATAATTTATGCAGATAATTTATTCTTTCTGATCAGTTTTCTTACTGGTTTTCCTACAAAGCTGATGGGGTTAATTACAGCTCCCATTTGCAGGTATGGACTGTGAATTTGAAAGTGCCATCCTGCAGAAAGACCCCTTATGGTAAGAAGACCTGCTGGTGCTTCAGAATCTGCTCTGTCCAAAGGAAACTTCCAGTGGGTACCAAATTGATGGTTTCTCCTTTTCCACCAAAGTCTTGTAAATGTAACATGTATTGGGTTGGCCAAAGGGTCATTTGGTTTTTTTTCTGTAAGATGGCTCTAGTAGCATTTAGTTGTCTTTAACTTCATTCAAAACAATTTTGTTAGATTGTATTGTGACAGCTGTCATATCAGCATTCATTAAAAAATAAAAACATCAAAAGGCGAATTTTTGTGTAGTCATTTTAATATTGAAGATGGAAGAAAATGCGCAATATTTTCAGCATATTATGCTTTATTATTTCAAGAAAGGTAAAAACGCAACTAAAACACAAAAAAGTTTTGTACAGTGTATGCAGAAGATGCTGTGACTGATGGAACGTATCAAAAGTGGTTTGCAAAGTTTTATGCTGGAGATTTCTCGTTGGATGATGCTACACAGTTGGGTAGACCAGTTGAAGTTGATAACAATCAAATCAAGACATCAATTGAGAACAAGCAATGTTATACCACATGGGAGATAGCTAACATACTCAAAATATCCAAATCAATGAAGTTATTGGTGAAAATGAAAAATATGTCTTTTATCTTACGGAAAAACTAAACAGACTTTTTGGCCAACCCAATAGCTCATTACACAGAAGCAAAAGCTGTAGAGGTAGCATTCATAAGCTCCAGGGCTCCAGAATAAAGAGATTCAATCTGTCCCCTGCTAAGTGTGTAATATTGCACAAGGTCCTTGTTTTAATTAAACCTCAAGTCCTGTATCTGCAAAATAGAGATGATAATTTCCAGAATTGCTGTGAAATTACAAAACTAAAATATGCAAAGTGTTTAGTATATGCCTGGAATTTAGTTATTGCCAGATGAGTGGTGGTCATGGCAGGGCCTTATACCAGGCCTGCCCGTTGCTGTGGGCTACCCAGTGTGCCAGAGGTAAACAGTGGACGCAGCAGGGCAAGGGTGCTGGGAGTAGAGAGAACTGCAGGTATGATTAAAGACCAGAGCTGTCTCTGTGTTAGTAAGTGAAGCAAACCACCAGCATCACACAAAAGAAAGGGAATATTACATTACATTGAACTTGCAGTATTTGCATGTGTGAAGTCTGAGAACTGCATAATAAAACCCAGAATGGGAAGGCCAATCCCAGCATGGAATGGTATTGATTGTGGCCCTCTCAATATCATAGGAGAGGAGTGGAGTCCTGATTAGCTCAGTTCATGGCAATTCCCTTAGCTGTGCTGGTTGGGACTGACACCTGATCCCTTGTAACATTTACAGCTGTACAAATCATCATTTGCTTGCTGACTTTCTCTTAAGTAATGGGTCATACTATTTTACCCCAGAGTGTGGTTTCAGCTTTATTCTCAATAATCTACTTTGTTGTCATCCTCAATCCTGATTTTAAAAACCTTCTCCAGATGTTATATATATGATTTTGGACCAAGTTCATTCTACTTACAAAAAGCACTAATTTTACTGAATATTCATTATATGCTGTCATCGCATGTGCCAACTGCCTACAATATATTTTACTATTTATTCCTTGCAATAATTCCATTATAATTCTAATAGATTTTACAGATGACAAAATTGAGACTTTTAAAGTCTGAGTATCTTGTCAAACTTATAGAACTTGTAAGTGGTTCAGCCTGGAGTTCAATCCAGATCTTTCTGTCTCCAAGCCCCAGATTCTGGCACTTAAAGGGAGAAAAACCCAGTGACTAAAAGTATTAGGAACAAGAAAAATTACTTCTAAAATGGAAAAAAAACATAAATGGAAAAAATAAATTTCAGACTCATATGTAGATTTTGGCTAGACCTTTGTAAACTAAATAGAAAGGTACATATAGTTATATATATATTATACTTTATTATGGTATACTTTATGTTATGTTAACTATATAGTAATATATATTTTAATCTTTTTTGAAAACTGGTAAAAGTTATGATCTTTTTCCCTTTAAAATGCATATACAGCCCTGACTGGTGTAACTCAGTGGATTGGGCATCACCTTACAAACCAAAAGGTCACCTGTTTGATTCCTGGCCAAAGCACAGGCCTAGGTTGCCAGCCAGGCCCCCAGTTGAGGGCCCACAAGAAGCAACTGATTGATGTTTCTCTTTCACGTCAATGTTTCTCTCCCTTTCTTTCTCCCTCCTTTCCTGTCTCTCTAAAAATAAATAAATAAAATCTTTTAAAAAGTAAAATAAAATGCATATACATACATGCACACAAAATTTCACATACAACTTTAAGAAGTTCATGGTAGGGATACCTAACATATATGAATTACATGTAAATAAAAATCTGGAAGGATAGACAGCAAATTGTTAATTATACCCTTTGAAGAATGGGATTGTAAGATTTTTTCACATTATTCTTATGTTATTCTGTATTGGCTGAATTTATTTTCAATGAATATGTATTATTTCTATAATTAAGAAAAAAATTTAAAAACAAAAACAAAAATTCGACTTTCAGTCCAGGAGGCATAGGTAGACACACTTCACCTCCTTATGCTACCATAGAAAGAATTACAACAAAATCTCAAAACTAGTAACACTCAGAACTGTGAGAAAATCAAGCTGTATGAAAGTCTGAAACCAAGGATTTAAAGAAGCCACATTCATCCAGACAGGAGGTGTGGAGTCATGGAGATAGACAGACAGGTGGCATGGTGCAGAGAGGTGGTGGAGCGAAGGGCTCTGCACTCACATGTGGTGGATAAAAATTGGGAGGGACACCTTGGGAGTGAGGAATTACAGCCCCAGGCCAGCCTGCACAGCCCAGGGTTCCAGCACCAGGAAGATGAACCCCCATTACCTCTGGCTATAAAAACCAGTGGGGGTTGGGGTGGCAGAAGAAACTGCTGGAGTTTCTCCACTTAAAGGGCTTGCATAACCTTAGAATGTACACAATCCCACCCACTCTGAGTTTCACCACCAGAACAGCTGCTGGAAAGGTGCCAGTCGCATATGGGAAGCAGGTGGAAGCAGATGAAGTGACTGGAAATGGGGCGAGTGCCAGGCAAACCTCCAGAAGCCAGGCAACATTGTCCTCTCTCCAAGTTCTCCCCAAACACAGAGCCACAAAATAGTTAAGTGGGTTGCCCCACCCTGGCAATTAGCTAAGGCTTTGCCCCAAACAGGTGCCTTTTCTACATAGGCCATGGTACTAAGACAGGGAGTCAAAGCAGCTCTACCTAATACACAGAAACAGACACAGGGAGGCTGCCAAATGGAGGAGACAAGGAAATATAGCCCAAATGAAAGAACAGATCAAAACATAAGAGAAGAAAGGTTACTTCTTGCCAGTCTCTTCTTGAAAGGGACTTATTTAAGGAAAAAAAGATCAAAACCAAGAACATTAAAAAGACAACAAATTCACAACTATCAATAACTGAATCTAAAAAACAAACCAATAAACAAACTGAACAAACCAGAACAGGAAGAGAATCATAAGTATGAAGATCATTTGGAGGGTTATCAGATGGGAGGAATAAGGGGGGAATGGGGGAAATGGCGCAGGGTTTAAGAATCATAATTGGTAGGAACAAAATAGACAGGGGATGTTAAGAATAGCATAGGAAATGGAAAAGCCAAAGAACTTACATGCACGATTTATGGACTTGAACTAAGTGGGGGGATTGCTGGACGGAAGGGGGGTACTGGGTAGAGGGGGTCAAAGGGGGAAAAATTGGGACAACTGTAAAGCACAATCAATAAAATATACTTAAAAATAAACATAAAAAGACAAAAATTACCAAAAAAAAGAAAAAAAAAACAAAAGGAAAACCAAAAAAATTTAAGATTATAAATGGAGTCCAATTGTTTCCAAATTTAAGTGGAATTCACTGTTTATTTATTTATTTTTGCTGATGACCAGGCTTCTACTGTTTTGCTAAGTCATAACCCAGAGATGATGGATAGATCTCTGAAAAAATTTAAAGAATGCCTTTGTGAATGCACTAAATATGGGCTATTTTGTTAAGAATAATTGAAAATAAGGTGTGTTAGGGGGCAGGGGGAAGGCTGGAGGGACTTTAAATAGCATTTTCTGAAAGTATTACTGTGTTCTCCACGGTGAAGGAAACGTGTGTGGGACTTGCAGTGGAGTTCTTTATGTGAGAATTAAAGGCCCTTTATGACTAGTAATACGTGCCCTGCAAGAACGGAAAGGAGAATGAGGTTAGTGCCACATCGTGGAGGAAAAAATGAAGTATATTGTAGTAGAGGACTGTATGCTAAGCAAGTTATCCTTAAAATTACCTCTTAATCTTCATTCCCAGTCAGTCTGGCACTAATTGAAATGGCTGTTTCCAGGTTGTCCTGCTCTTAACTGAGGGAGTTTCCTTAAGATCCTCACCTGCTTTCTTTTGCTGCTCCCCGCACCGCCCCCCACCCCCAGCCCCCGAGTTGAGGTATTGGGTCATCATCTTATGTAGTTACGATAGGTTTGGAAGACACTTTCTCCTCATTCCCAGCCCTCACCCATATATCTCTTCAGTGCAGGGAATTTCCATATAGCTTTATAATCAAATCTTATTTTGAGTGTAAACAGAGATTCTAGGAGCAACTTATTTTTCACCGAGGAAAAAAATATGTATTTAAAAAAAAGAATCTGTAATAGTGCAGCCTGGTTTTATCTTGGTATATTGGATTTTTGTACCTGTTGGGGTTTGACCACAGCCGGAGACCCCAGGAGCTCTTGCCTCTTCCCACTGCAGCCCATCTCTAGAACAGCGCCCCCCTCAGCTTTATGTAGCAACTGCAGGAGCAGCAAGTTCACATTTATGAAACTCCTTGGATCCATACCAGTGCGGTAAGTAAGAAAGGGCAGGACCTCTTTCCAGTGCCTCCCCAATCTGAAAATAGAGTTGGCACACTAGTGTCTGTTCTTCCCGCTAGATGTGACATAAGGGTTGTTTGCATGGAGCTCTGTGTATAGAAGTGCATGTAAGGATGTTGTAGTATACACCTCCTTCCTAAAGACTGGGACCAGAGAAGGATACCAATCTCTTTGCACACTGCTCTGCACGATTAGAGGTTTCCTGCATGCTGTGATGAGAATCCTACAGTTAACATTTGCCCAGTGCCGCAGCAGGTCTGATCTCCCTGCAGGAGGTGGGTTCTGTGAGTAGCAGGCTCTGTTACAGAGGCAATAAATATACTGTCGGAATGAAAATTACCGGCTTTCAACTTACAAGCACCTGGGTTTCAGTCCTGGCACAGCCGCTTACTGCGGGTGGTTTTGTAAAGTTTCTCACTCTCTCTTAACGTCTGTTCCCTTGCATGAAAGATGGAGGCATTTAGATCTACGTTGCAAAACCATTTGGAGGATTAAGTGGGCTGTCACATGTAAAGCACCTAGCACCGCAGTCAGGTGCTCCATAAATGGCAGCTGATGATATTAAAATTCTGTTCTCTCTCTCATTAAAAAAAAAAAATCTCTCTTTTGACTTCCCCCTCTTTCCCTGCCAACTGCAGTCCTTTCTTCTTGCACCCCTTTTAAACAAAGCTCTTCCAAAGAAAGTCCACAGTTACTGTCTCCAAATGCACCCCTTTTAAACAAAGCTCTTCCAAAGAAAGTTCATAGTTACTGTCTCCAAATTTCCTCCTCACCTTAGTTTTTAAACACACTCCAAAAAGCTGTGGCCTCACTTCTTAAGGTCATCAGTGACCACTGCTTTGCTGAATGCAATGACATTTACCAATAGCAGCAACTAATCAGCAGCATTTGATAAAAGAGATTAGTCCTTCCTCCTTGATGTGATTTCCCCTTGGCTTCTGGACAGCATACTTCCTTTTTCTCAGTCTCTGTGGCTAATGTCCCTGATCTTTAGACATCCCAGGGAACCAGGACTCAATGGCAGGTCCTCCTTTCTATCAATATTCATTCTTACAATGATCCTACTCAAAATGCCATCTCTACCAGTGACTCCCAAATATTTGTTACCAGCACTAAACTATGTCCCAAATTCCAGACTCATATCCAACTGCCTACCGGATTCACCACTTGAATATCTAATAGGCATCTCAAGAACCATAAGTTAGTCAGGGTTTACCAGAGAAACAGAACCAATAGGATATAAGTATTTATGTATGCATGTATGTATGTATATATTTATTATAAAGGTTATGGGTACAGGCAAGTCCCAAGATCTCCAGGGTGAATCAGGAAACTGGAGACCCAGTTTAGTTCTAGTCCAAATCCAAAAGTCTGAGAACCAGGAGAGCTGATGGTCTAGTTCTTGTCTAAAGGCTGACCCAGGAAGAGCCCATGTTTCAGTTGGAGTCTAAAAGCAGGAAAAAAGTCAATGTTTCAGCTTGACAACAGTCAAGCAGTAAGAATTCTCTTACTCAGAAGAGTCAGCCTTTTTGTTGTATTCAGACCTTTAACTGATTGTTTGAGGCCCACACACATGAGGATGGGCAATCTGCTTTACCTGGTCTTACCTGTTTAGATGTGAATTTCATACAAAAGCACAGTATACTCAGAATAATCTCTGACCAAATACCTGGGCAACCTGTGGCCCAGTCAAATTAACATACAAAATTAACCATCACACACAGCGTCCCCCAAGTTGGACTCCTGATCTTTTGGACAAAAGTTACTCTTCCCTCACCTTCCCCTGCCATTGGCTGACAACTACCAGTTTGGCTCAAGCCAAAGACCTTGGAGTCATTCTTAACCTGTCACTTTCTCACACATCTCACTTACAACTGTCTGAGAAACCTGTTCACTCTGCCTTCGAAGTATATCCGGTATTCAGCCATAGCTTGCCACTTCCATTGCTACTGCCTTGACGTGGGCCACATCGTTGCTCATGGAGACCCACTGTGCACACATATTTAAAATTGCCAAATAAATAAATACATAAATAAATAAATAAATAAAATCGCTGCCATCAGTACTCCTGCCCTCCTTTGCCTTCATTTCCTCCTTAAGTACTTCTCACCTTTTATATACCACATAATTTCCTTCTTTATTCTGACTGCCATTTTTCTGTCTACCTTGGACAGAATGACTAGAACAGTGCCTGGTACGTAGTAGACAAGCAATAAATGTTTGTTGGATGAATTGCCATTGTAAAGATGAGAAAACTGAGGCCTACAGCCATTCAGCGATTTGCCAAAGTGACACAGCAAGGGTAAAGCTATTCTAACACAGCCTTAACAGTCACAGGCAAGAAGCACTGATGTTAGGTATATTTCTGCAATACTGTTGTTGGACAACCATTTTCCATCTATTTTTTCTTTTATTAGAAATAGACCTTATCCACCTAGCAGTGTCTGTAGACCAGTGCTAATTTACATAGATGTGCTTGACCTTAGAAAAAAGTTTATTCTCTTAACCTTATCTCTATGCCTTTCAGTTATCTGATAAAATCCCCTTGTTCTGAAATATTTTCACCTTTCAGAAACTAATGGATTAATATTATGTTCCCCTTGCCTTCTTTAAAGCTCTTTAGAAGCCAAGCCAGATATCACTTTGGAGCTTCCCTTATATGTTAATCCTTTTATCTTCTTATAATACTTGTAATGGTATTAAATTATTTTATAAGAGCAAATGGGATTTTTATTAACTGTATCTTTGTATAATCATCCACAAATATGAGGTGAGCACTTATTCTATGTAGGCTTGCTGATGGGGTGAAGGTAATAAAGAGGTTTCCAGAAACTCCAGGTCAATAGGGAAATGTGTATATATTAGCTGGGATATTAATGCAGCTGCTTTATCAGAGACTGATAGTGGCTTCAACAAAATAGAAGGGATCTCATTCTCTTTCTCCCTCTCTTCCTCTCTCTCCCCCTCACCCCAGTTGATAAGCAATCAAGGGAGAAGAGATTGTCCCCTCTAAAGTCCTCCGGGCCCAACTCTGTTTGAGTTACTCCATCATCCCCTACTGTGTCGTTCTCGTGATGGTAGAGTTTGGCTCACACTCCCACGTATACATTCTGGGCCCTGAGAAGAGGGAGGAGGAAAAGCAAACAAGTGGGTTCCTTTTAAGGACATGCACATCTCACTTTTACTCATATCCCATTGGATAAAACTTGGTCACATGACTATACTTAAGCCAAGAAACATAGTGTGTAGGGTAGCCACATGCCCCAGCTTGGGGAATTCTAAAAGGAAGGAGTGATTGACTGTGGGAGACAAATAAAAGTCCTTGCTCGGCCACATCTATAAATATTTCTGTTGCTCCAACTAAATAAGGTCTTAAAGGACAAGGCTGCACCTCACCTACTCAACACCTTGCACATTGTGAGGGCTCAATAAATATTTGTTGATTGGGTGATTCCATTAATGTACTTTCACCAAAGAGATTTTGTGGAGAGTTTTTATTATAATGCCCCAAACAAACACTATTTAATCCCAGGGTAGATACTTCAGGAAAATAAATATCAAAGGACAACGTGGGCATAGGAGGGTTCTTCGTACAATTACACACTCCTTTGTGCTCACCTAGAGAGGCTGCCTATAGTAAAGCCGATGCGAAAAAGACTTGGGCTAAATGATTCATGTTCCAGCTGATCAGCAGCTTCAATTCACGCACGCAGAGATCAAGCTACCGCTCCAGCCAATTTGCAGACCTAATTTTGGAAACTAAAAGCCAGAAGTAAGTGTGGTTCCATGGCATATGTACCGCATTCCTTTCTTAATTCATCATGTTTCCCGGGAACTGGGATCCCAGGCTTCCCCTCCCCCAGGGGCTGGTAGCAGTTAGGCTGGTAGAATTGTTCTCTCTGGTCTATAAGGAAATGAAAATGGATCCTGCTGGAGAAAGTAAATAGAGCAGCAGTAAAGCGTCCCTCCCCTGAGTCTAAACATCTGTTCAAACTTTTCGTGGCTCCCGTGAGAAGGGGACAGAACACAGGGTTCGATTTATAAAGGAAAAACTTCATCCACTTGTACTCTGCTAACTGGCAATTTATGCTTATTTGACCTCAAGCAGCCCTGGGTTTATCTCTATGATGTCTTTGAAGGAAGGCCAAGCTGGGACAATAAATAAGGTAAACAAGAGTATAAGGGGTGTTTGTCATATTCATGAGAGCAAACCTTTGCAGAACTTAACGTCATGAACTGTTGAATTTAAATGACTGCTGATTATGCCAAAGGAGATATGGATTCAATATCAGAGGGCACAAATACACCTCAGTTTGAAACCAGGTTAAGATCAGGTTGAGTTGCTCTGTACACTTGAAAGGAACAGCAACAGCGTATGTGCGATGGTTGGAATTCCACGAATGCACTGGCCTTTGTTCGTGCACCTGAATTAGCAAGGAGTTTGCTGAATCTGGTTAAGACAGCTAGACGCTCTTCTGGAACCTCAGCTACACCAGTCCAGATGTCAGTTTGCATTTGCTTTAGGGTGAATGGAGGTCCCTTTCTCTTCATGTTGTCATCTGTCCTCCCCACAATACTTAGCAGTATGGCCTTGGGCCAATCCTTTTTTTCCGGAGTGGAAGGCTCTGAGGAGCTGGCAGCTCAGCTGGGCCCCCAGCTGGCTTTTGTTTCCAGCTGCTTCAGAGCCCGCTGCCTGGACATAAAGGAGCAACAATAAGCATTGTAAAAATAAAGTCCCTCGCTAGCCGGGCCAGCCAGGCCCAGGCCCTGTGTTCTTGGCATGACGAGTTGTTGATATATGAGGTGCTCCACTGGGAGAAATGGGATGAGGTATTCTCTAACCAGGCCAAATCTGTGGATTACCAGTCAGTAGCTCTTGGGAAATCCTGTCAGAACCAGGCTAATGGGATGACAGCCATAATAACCGTGGGTCAGCTTGTTTATCAACCACCATCTTGACTAACCTCTTAGGGTCTGGTATGGCCTTGGAAATGCTTTTTATTGAATTACTAAGGGAGAATAAGTATTGAGCATTGTTTAATCAGGGACCAAGCTGGTGTCTCCTCCATATGCCCTACCAATGGTATACTCTGAGCATCAGATATTGCTGCCCAGGGCAAGTGTTGGGGGTAGTTGTACATTTTCTCGGTTGTTTTTTTCACACAAGGGAAGGAAATAATAGTGACTATAGCCCCTAAAAATTCAGTCTGATAGCCTGGAGCTTTGATGACTTTTTCTCATCTTATTTGGGGATTAATGTCTAGCTTTATGACTCCCTGCTCCTCATTCTCCAGAACTCTTTGTTGTATGGCTGGATTGAAATAAGAGTAGGAAAGAAAATATTGCTCTCCTGACCCTAAGAATAGGCAGGTCCCTAGAATATTCTCAAGACCTACCTGGAATTCAGATAAGAACTCCTTCCAGAAAAAAAAAAAGAAGTATGTTTTCTTCATTTTACTGCTTACAATTTCCCCAGTGTACCAAGAAATTAAAAGGCAAGTCTCTCTGTCCCCTTCCCTTCCGATCTTCCTTTCTCCCTCCATTCCCCCTCTTCTCTCCCTCAATTTCCTTGTCTTTAAAGACACAACCTTTCCGGCATATTGCCTAGGCTTAGAAGAGAGAATCTTTGTAAAAATTTCTGCTAGCGATTGGCATGGAAGCACTGTGTAAATCAGCAAGACGCTTTGTTGTAAAACTTCCTCACTATCAACATTCACTACTGTTTTCATTTTATGAATGCTTCTTTGTCTTCCAAAAAAGAATTTCAGATTAAGCAATGCTGTTATTGAAAATGTGGGAGGTATTGGCTTGTATTCTTGGGTGGTTGAATTGCAGATGGTTGTCATGAATGTTACAACACCAGATTCCTCCAGGTGAGTTAAAAATAGCAATTTATAAAGCGAGTTGAAGATGGAAGTGGAGATTCAGCATCCTTATTATCTAATTGCATCCTTGGATTTGTTCTTTTTAGGTAAAAGAGCTCTCAGATCTACATGTGTCTCAACTGTCCAATTTAGTCGAGATCAAGTTTTTTCCTATTCTTCGGTACATAGATTCAAATTCAATTACAAAAAAAGAAAAAGAAAAATGTTTTTTGCGTACTCTGTGTGCCAGAGCTATGCTTAGCTCTAGAGATACAGAGATACATAAGAACCAGCCTTGCTATTGAGGTGTTCATAATCCCTCCAAGGAACTTTTATTTGTCAGCAGCAACACTCTTGTAAGGCAGTGAGCACTACGGTAAAGATATATACTAGAGACGCATGGCGGGGGATGGGGTAGGATGTGGAGTATATGGTGGGTAAGAACACCTGGTCTTTGATGGCAGATGTAGGAGGTTAAATATGGATCTGCCATTATTAACTGGGTGAACAAGTTAGTGAATAAATTAATACCTTACTCTCATTGTTACTGTTGGGATTAAAAGAAATACTGGAATGGTATATAAAGACAGGGTTTGACAGCTAGAATGTGCTCAGTGAATGACCATTTGTAACTGATGAATAAACAATTGATTCAGGCTTTATTTGGTAGAAGGCTAGGCAGTATGAGGAAAGGTAGTGGGGGCTGAGGCCTCTGCTGGAGACACCGATGAAGAGGCAAGAGAGCTCATGGCCGTTTAAGAAGACCCTGCCCCTTGCTGTGGTTGGGGTAGGAGTGTAGAGGGAGAGGGTCAAGAGCTATAGGAAAGACAGATAGGGGCCAGACTGGGAAACAATCTGTAATATCAGGCTGATATATTAGACTTGAAATTGAAGACAGTGGTGTATTATTAGTGTTTGCAAGCAACAAAGTGGCATAGAGAGATGTGAGTTTTTAAAAATAGCCTTTCTCATAGCTGCGTGTGGAATTGTCTGGAGGGGAGACTAGTCAGGAAATGAGTGCACCAGCGCAAGCAAGAAGTTATGTTCACATTCACTCCATCAGTATTTGTTGGAGGCGTATTGTCTGGGCATTTTGCTAAAAACAAATGAAGACAAGAGTGTGGGCAAGAGATGAAGAGAAGGAAAACAATATGTTTTTCTGAGATATAATTGATCAGAACTGGTGACTATCTGGGACCAGGGGTGATGAAGGAGGACAACTGAAAAATAATTTCATGGGAAAATGAGATCTTTTGCACCACTGGAATTCAAAATACTTTGTCAGAGCTAGGACAGACAGAAAACAGCCACTCTTCTTTTTGCCTTTTTTTGTCCCTCTCCTTCTTACTCTTTGGGGAAAAAATCACAAGGGCTAGTGATGGCAAGCCCTCTCTGAGCAGCTGGTCCACCACCTTCTGAGATCAGCGCATGCTCTGTATTAGCTTCCAGAGAGATAATGAAAATGGAGTGAACAGTGAGAAATTAGCAAACAGTTTTGGACGCTCTTCTCATGGCTCACCATCGCACCTTGAATGTTCAACTAATTTTCTTTTTAAAAGAGAAATATCATTGACTTTGGAAAGTTGTTTTCCTGTCAAGGTGGAAATGTTATGAGAGACAATATTAAATAATGGAAAATGTGCGGTTATTTGATGAGAGGTTGAGGACGGGACCTGAAGACCATCTTAGGTAAACAGTCGGAGTGAGTGGTGATGTGTAAATATTGATTTGGAACTCAAGAGGAAACACAGAGAGGAAAAAGGATTACAGCAAAAGATGGTTTTTGCTTATTGAAAAGACGTTCCTGAAGGAATAATAAAATATATATTTTTAAAGACAGAGCTATATGAGACGGAGGAGGAAGCCACTGTGTCTTTGACTGTGTTAATCCTTCCAGAAGTTATCAGCCACTCCCTTATTGGAAAGATGGCATGGGGACTGTGGCATAATTTATTGCCAGGGGTGAATAAGACATATTGTTTAGTGGATATTTTAATAGGAAAAAGTTAATAATCATGAAAGAAAACACACTATGTATAGTGTGTGTTTGGGCCAAATTCTTACCAGGATAATCTCATCCAGCCTGATTCTTTCATCAGAGGCACTTGTGACTCGTGAGACCTATTCCACAAACTGGGGTACAACTGACATTGCATTCCTCCTATTCTTTAGTTAAATCTTCAGAACTCCCATACACCCTATTAGCTGGCATGCCAATATATCTCCCTTGATCTGATACCTCTCCTTAATTGTTTAGCGATCTCTAGGGCTTATTCCGTTAAAAAAATGGCCCTTCACTTCCACATGCCTTGCCTAGATTGCTGAGGTGTCATGGGTCTACCTGTACTTGCTTCTCACTGTTACACAGTGATGGTGTTGAACACTGGCTCTCTGCAGTCTGTCCTTGCTTGTCCATCGCTGCAGGGAATCTCAGATGGTCCTGCTGACCACTCAGGCCAAGGGAATGTCCCAACCAAGAGGGTTCACCTATGCAGCCACTTCTGGGAACATAGGTCAGACCCAGTTGTGCTGAGTCAAGACCTCCTAAGCCTCTGCCTCCTCTTAGAATCTTTTTTCCAAGGTCCTTCACCCAAGCAATGAATCAACTTCTCTATTAGATCCTCAGAATAAAGGATCTTGAAACACTTCTCCCTGTAGATAGTAGGGCCACTAGCCCTACTTTTATAATCATAAATGAGGCTACTTCTGACTGGATTTTTGCCATTTATCTTAATGAAAAAGGGGGGAGGGAACAAAAACTTAATCTCTGGTAGGTTTCCTATGCTAAGACATCTCCTTATGTGAGTGTATTAACCTGTTGGGAATCTCTTGTGGCCACCACTATATGTTCTTGCTGGTAAAAGAATATTCTGCTTTCCCATATGGCCCACATTCCCAAGACATACACATATTTGCATACGACATAGAAGCCAAAAGGTAAATGGTTAGACATGAAAGGTTTGCTTTGTCCTGTTTTGCTGTTTACAAATGGGTGTTGATCTTCAGTTGAAAAGGACTTAAGGCAAGAACAGAGCTAGACAGTAATAGCAATGTTACAATGTATTTCCCTGGCTTTTCAAAACGTATTACCCCATTATTGGGGGTAAGCCTTAGTATGTGAGATGCAGGCTGGAAAAGGGCTGCTGGAAGGAAAGCCCTGATACAGAGATTTTGAGAGAAAGGAGAATATGGGCTGAATGGCAGGCAAGGGGTGGCAAGATATGTGTGGCCCTGTGCAGGAAAGCTCTCTGTGTTCCAGCGTTGAGTATGAACCTTGATGGCTATTGGATCCATTTTCATCCAAAAGCAGCTGTGCTTTTGTTTACCATGATTAAGGTGACCATATAATTGGTTGTTCAAATAGGAACACTTTGGAGAGTATTATTACTCTATTGATAATAGAGCCTAGTTAGAACACAGAAACAGATGTAAACCAGGACCATTGCAGGCAAACCAGGAGTTATATATGGTCATCCTAACTATGATAAAGATGTATTTTGATGATAACTGTATTTAAAAATTGAGCTCTTAACCATGAAAAATACATTATGTTGATCGCTGTGGGAACTACAGAAAAGGGTGTGCCGCCTCAAGGAATGGACATTCTGGTTGTACAGAGAAGAATCAAACACAAAACAATTGCCAGGAATCATTCAATGTGGTGTCTAACCAAGTGCCAAATAAATGTTGGTCATCGGTTGTCAATTATACCCCAGTAAACCTGGAAATGTCATAGGATGTGGTGGGAAGGGCAGGAGACTTAGGGTTAGAAGACCTGTGTCATATTATGAATTTGTCTTCAGCTGGGTGACCTTACGCAACATACTTCATCTCCTTGAGCATCTATTTACTTATTTAATTGATTCATGCATTTATTCAGTAAATGTATAGACTTGCTTTGGGCCATTCATTGTATCATGGTGGTAAGGAACATAACCTTTACAGAGACATACCTGGGTTCAAATTGCAACTCTGTCACTAACTTTGAGAACTTGAACTTATTTAACCCCTCTGAGCTTCAGTTTCCTCATCTGTTAAATGGTGATAATAAAACCCAACTCACAGAGCTGTTGTAAGCTATTGTAAATGAGGAAATAAAGTGAGATTTTGTATATAAAACACTGAACAGTTTCTGACACATAGAATATCTTAAGAGATAGCAATTATTATTATTATTCTAGGTGCTGTACCAGGGGCTGGGAATGCAAAGGAGAATGAGGGAGAGGGACACTGTGCAGGCAGAAGCAGACAACAGTGTCTTCCTAAATGCCTTCCGGGGCTATTAGGTGGATTCCATGAGGACATTAGGTAAAAGAGCTTCACATGCTATATAACATGCTGAACAAAGGAAAGACATTATGGCTCTTACCAGTGGTTGGGCATTGTCTAGACTCGTCCCTTTACCTCTTAGAGTGGAAATAAGAGATAACCTGCAAATAAGAGATAACCCATGTGTCTTAAATAAGCCACACATGTCTCCTTTCACACAACAAAAAGTCCAGAGGTGAAATGTTTCCAGGGTTGGTTATTCCTGTGCTTTAATGATGTCATCAAGAGTCCATATTTCCACTGCCTTTCTCAGATGCTGGCTGACTCACCTTAGCATGACATTGGCTGCAACAGTTTTAGACATGACATACCCACCACACCAAGGCAGAGACTTCCATGTATCTTAAGATCTAAGAAGCCCTTCTCAGAATCCTACCCTCACCCTTGTACACTAACCTGTCAGTCTCATTGGCCAAAATTGGATTCCATGTCTCTTCCAAAGCCAGTCAACGAAAAGACAGAGCTACTCTAATTGGCTTATGCTAATCAAGATCCACACTCCTGAGGCTGGGAATCCTTTCTTTCATATTCTCCAAAACAAGGCACTGCAGAGGATACAGAACACCTGAGCAAAATCAGGTTTCTGTTACCAGGGAAGAAAGAGAAATGGTTGCTGGGTACCCACCTGCTGTGCTTTCTACCCTCTCTATCTCTAGTCAGTCACTACATCTAATTCCACCCCCAAAATACCTCTTAAACTCACCCTGGTGTTTGCCCAGTTTCCCAACATCTCTTGCCTGGACTCCTGCCTGATTTCTTTTCTCTCTGTCCCAACCTTTAAATCTTTCCTTCAGCCTCCAGTGAGCTGTTTATATAATTCAAGTCTGAGTATACCATGTATTAACTTAAAGACTCTCAAGACTCAATTCAGATGCAACCACCTCTTTGAAGGTGCCCTGGATGTTTTATTATGGCTTTGTTATAGCCCTGATAAGGGATAGTCTTGCTTTTGAGCTATTTGCATATCTTATATGCCTCCTACTGTCTTCGTAGTCCAATACAGTAGCATTGGCTACATGTGGGTATTAAACGCCTGGAGCATGGCTGGCCCAAGCTGAGACGTGTTGTAAGTAAAGAAGACGCTTTGACTTTAAAAGATATAGAACAACAACAACGAAAACAAACAAACAAAAGAACAAAGGAATTTAAAGTATATCGTTAATAATTTAAAAATTGATTATATGTTGAAATGTTAATGTTTTGGATACATTTTGGTTAAACATAATATATTATTAAATTCATCCCACCTGTTTCTTTTTAATTTTTAATGTGATGACCAGACTATTTAAAATTACTTATGTGGTTCACATTTGTAGTTCACATTGCTGTCTGTGCACTAGATTGCTTGCTCTTGCAGAGTAGAGACTGCATCCTATTTATCCATTATTCATTACATAGCTCCCTTTCTCCACCTCGGGGTCCCTCAGAGTTGGAAGCCAGTCAAAACACTATAGTTGGTTAAAATGAAGTGGGTTTTTTCCCCTGTGTTCTAACTAGGCTGGAGCTTCTATTTAAATTTGCCACATTTGGAAATCACTCTTTGTTGTGGTCACTTCCAGGCACTAAGTAAGTTGTTATGAAATAATCCAGACTGAAAGAGGAAATGCTAGAATTTAAAGATTTTGATTGTTTGCTTGTCTCTGTTAGTTTTTATTCTGTCTTATTAGATATTCCTCAACAAATTATATTTTTCCCATTAAGGGTAGTGGTGTCTCCATGACAACCCCCAGAATTTTTAGTTATTTTTACAATCATTATTAGGATTAAAGAAACAGATGTAAATTATGGTCTTTCTATTCAACTCCACTGAATTATAGCTGACAGGTAACTTTTTTTCATGATTAAAAGAACTATATATATACTTAAAAAAACATTTATTGTATCCTTAGCCAGGACCATTAGAAGACCAATGAAATTAACATATCCTAGAAAACATGTAGGAGGAAATCTGTTTATGATGGTGCAATAAAATTAAAAAAATTTTATTTTTCATAAGCAGACACGAAGGAATTAAGTTTTATTAGGGTAGCCAAAAAATGCCATTGTTTGGGGGAAATCATTTTTTTTTTCAGATATATCTGAAGACTTCGTAGTTTGAATTTTGAAATAAATCATATGCATGGTCATAACTTACAAGACTACAGCAGGCTTGTTGGGTTACCATCTGGTCCAAGGGCCGAGCAGCCTTTGAAAGCTGAGCGCTGCCTGCCCCTCCCGGCCACTGGGGCGTGCTGTTCCCCTGAATGAACAGAAACAATCAGGGAGTCCATTATTTTGTCAGTTGGACTGCTTTAATAAGCACTCTTTGCCAGGTCTTGGGAAGAGCATTGTTTCCTTTGGCTTTGATCTTTTCTCAGTCACTCAGAAAAGATCTGCCCCAGTGACATGTGGAAGTCGGGAAGCCCGGTGGGATTCGGGGTCCCTCCCCTTTCACGGAGTCATTATCCGGGACTGCTCGGTAGTCCTTTCTCTCTTTCTTTTATCTTTTTTGGTTATGATAAAATATACATAACAACAAATATACCGTAAATCAGTTTTAGGTGCATTAAATACACTCACAATGTTGTGTAACTATCACCATTATTCATCACCCCAAACAGAAACCCTATACGCAGTAAGCACACCCCTCATTCATCCCCTTTCTCCAGCCATGGTAACCTCTATTCTACTTTCTGTCAGTGAATTTGCCTTTTCTAGGTACCTGATATAAGTGGAATCGCTCCATATTTGTCCTTTTATGTCTGGCTTATTTCACTTAGCTTAATGTCTTCAAGGGTTATTGTGTTGTAGCACGTGTCGGAATTTCATTCCTCTTAAAGATTGAATAATATTGCATTGTAGGTATGTACAACATTTTGCTTACCCATTGATCTGGTGATGGACATTTGCATTGTTTTGGCTCTGTGTGATTTTCAGTAGAACATGAAAACATGTAATGACACTCTGGTCATTGAATCTATTTCTGATGAGAAAAATGAAACCCAGATCTTATCACCCTAAAAAGTTTGACTTCCCCGCTGAAAGAGAAAGCGCACTGTGTGAATGTCTGTCATCAAGTGGAGACCTCTTTACCACTCATAATTCCCAGGGCCAACTGCAAACACCACGCAGCCTGCTCATGGCCTGGCCGGAGCTGAGATGCCAGGCCACTTACTTCCCACCATCCTCTCCTAGGCGAGAAGGACTCCTGAGGGTCTGACCTAGAGCTCCAGCCAAGGGCTGTCTGGTTGCTAGTGCAGGAAAGAGAACTTTAAAAAGGAGAGTGGACACATCCCTGTCATTAGAATTGAAGAGGAGGGTTGCATATAGCCTTTGTTTAAGAGAGGGAGGCTTCCTTTGCTGTGTGCTGGCTTCCACTGTATTTTGTGAGGTGGTGTTAGTGGATGTTGCAGCCAAAGACCTGGGAATCTCCAAATCCTATTCCTCCAAACCCTTCTCCCCCACCCCCTTGGAGTTTCCTTGGGAGCTATAAATATACAGGCCTTGGAGATCCAAGTGCCTCCTGTCATTAGCTGAACAACCAGGGTTTCTCTGCTTGGTTGTGGTGGATGGGTTAGGCTCCCAGCCCACATGAGACTTCCCCCACCCTCTCAACTCAAATCTCAGTGTTTCCACCCTTTAGCTGCAAGGCCAGGAGAGACAAAAACCACTGTACTATATATATAAGCAGAAGGGAAGAGAGAGAAAGTGCCAGGGATTTCTGCTTATTCCAGGAGCCAGGGGAAAGCAAGAAGCAGAGGGAATGTACTATATTTTAACAAAGTGTAATCTTTGCCTTTGACATATTAGTAGTCTGGAAACTCACCCTGTGACATCAGTGCTTTCTGAGGAGTGACCTGAGTAGAGGTGGAGGGAAGGGCAGAAGTTTCTTTCTTCCTTTGTACACGTGCAGGTGTTTTACATACGTTTCTTTACCGCACCCTACTATCCCTGTTTTGCAGGTAACAATACTGAGGCGCAGAGAGCGTACAGAAATAGCCTGCCATCCACTGGCACGGTGAGCAGGATTTACACCCAGATCTGTTGGACAGCGCAGTCTGTGATCTAACAGTTTTTCTATAATACTCCTTTTGTCAGACTTGGTCCCGGACCAAGTTCCACAAGGCCTCAGTACACTTCCCCTGTCAGCCCCCTTCAGCGAGTAGAATGGGAATTCTGTGACAGGTCAGTTTTAATAATTATGCTTTGCCTCTTTTGCAAAGCATTTCTGAGCATGGAGACCATCCGTTCTGCAGGGCCTTTTATGAGACTGAATTTAGAAACTACTGAAGTGATTATAATATGAAAATTGTTTCAAAAGAAAAATATAAATGACATTAATTTCAGAATTGTGTGATTATTTTAAGGGCTTTTTTCTAATCAACAGTCAAACCTGGTTAGAGATAAATGTTAGAGAGCAAAGCGGTGGCTTTGAAAAAATTTTCTAAAGGGATTGTAGACGTACACGGAAGTAAACCTCACCCCCGCAGCTGAGAAGACACTGCTGCACCTGTCATGCAGAAAACACGTGAGCGCACGCTCCAGGGTGAGAGGCGTGGGAGATGATTATACTGTGGCACCAACGAATTCCACATGCTCCCTGGCCTTGAGAGACCGTTACCCATTCTGTCCCCCAAGTTCACTTGGTTTTATTGTTGTATCAGCCCATAGACTGAGTAGTAACGTACTGGTTAAAAGCGTGAATTCTGGGACCACAGCCCTGCATTTTAATCTGGACTCTACCGTTACCAGCTCTATGGCCTTGAATAATTCACTTCACTTCTCTGTGCTTCAGTTTCTTCACCCGTCAAATGTGGATGATAGTAGGGCCTCCTTCAGAGGATTGTTATGAGGATTAAACGAGTCAGCATGTGAAAAGCACGGGTTCGTAGGGAGTGCTCTACAGGAGTATGGCAAGAGACAAAAATCACAGCAGCCAACCAGAGCCCCCCATGCATGGGGCAGGAGGAAGACGGAGAAAGGTATTCTATTTGTTTATAACCTGGGCCTCATACTGATGAAGGACCACACATTCAGACTCTTGTTGTTATCTTCCCTTAGGTTTATGCATCAACTCATAGAGCTGCACTGACGAGACTGACAGATGGGATGGTCACCTGCCACTTTCACTAGGTCCCTGGGCCACACTTTCTATGATGCACTAGGACTTCATTTCTCTGTGAATCCTACAATTCACTTGCAAATATTGTAATTGCAGTGTACTGAATTTTTACATACACTATAAAAGCTTGAATTTGATTAACATAAATAATATTTAGAGTAAATCGCAATTTTTGTAATCTGTTTTGACATTGCTTCACTTCTTTTGAAGCATGGGAATACAAAAAAAGGAAGTTGACCAGACCTCCTTTACACTCTGGAACCAAACCCATGCCTTTGGGATATTTTCTGAAATGAATGTGTCTCATTTTATTGGATGAGGAGGGTCTGGGTTGATGGTGGCAAGTTGTTCAAATCCACTTTTCTTGTACAGTTATTAGTGTGTAATCATTTTCCTCCACGCTCAGCCTGAAAAGGGACCTTGGAAATAGATGTAAGGAGGAGACAACCTTCAGGGGTGGCTGGTGGATTCTATGGGATCTCAGTTGGGTTGCTTTCATGTATGAGTCCAAAAACTCCCACCCCAGCTTCCACAGGGGAGACTTAATGCCTCACATAACTGAACATTCTGGGGAGCAGCCCAAGTGGTGGCTCAATAACGTCGTCAAAGGTTTTCCTACCTACCTTTTCTCACATCCTCAGTGTCACTTTATCCTAATGATATATGGTCACAAGATGACGACTGCAGGTTCAGCCACCACATCAAACTGCGGAGGAAAGCTGTTTCTTTTGTTTTCCCCAGAGGCCTATAATAGCCTTTCGTTCATGTTTCATTGGCCAGAACTGAGGCTCATGCTGCTCCCCAGCCAATTTCACACAAGGGGAATACAACCACTGTCATTGGCTTAGGCTAATCAGAATCTGCCCAAGTTACAGTGGGGAGGAGGAGAAGATGTCAGAATCACATCATGGCTCTGCTGGCGTGTGCATCCCCTAGTACATGTGGCACCAACATTCACCAGTGGGGGTGTGTAAACTGGGCTGCTTCTGTGACCCTGTTGGAGCCACTTTAATTAGATATTGTGGAGTTGGCTACTTTGAGTGCCATATTAGTTTTGACATAAATGAGATTGGGTCATACCTGTTCCCAGCACATATTTGTCTTCAATCAAATCTTCCCCTTTAACACCCACAGGAGTGAGGGCAATTCTTCCAGATCGAGGTTGTAATTCCATCAGCATGTCATAAGATCTTGGCATCTTTTTGGTGGGATATTAGGGAAGGCCAAGTGAGAAATGAATCCTTAGATAACTACAAGGTTATCATAATTACTGTTCAAAGATTTATCTAATTAAAGTGATATCAAAGACATAAATGTGATGGATTGTGAAAGTCACATTAGGGAGGTCCATGGTGACAACAATTTGGGGCATTGGTTTTGGTGGATGAAAAGAGGACAAGGACGTCTTCCTAGCAAAAGTTCAGGAAAAATACCATACTTTGTATTTGAAGACCTGAATTTCAAATCTTATCGCAAGAATCTGAGTCAGTCTAAGCTGTTATGAAGGTCTGCCTTGAATCTGTTTCTATGCTTGCATTATACAGAGGCTGAAATGAACACGAAATAACACTAACATACATACATCACAACTTTTATTATTACTTCCCTTGTTATTAATACTATAACAAAAAAGTTATTAATTAACACTAAAAGTGTCCCCCACTTTTTGAAAGTTCACAATATGCCATGGCTTTTCTGACATATGTACCTACATTAGCACCTGTTTTTTCTAATCAAAAGAAATCCAGCCTTGGCTAGTGTAGCTCAGTGGGTTGAATGCTGGGCTGTGAACCAAAGGGTCGCCGGTTCGATTCCCAGTCGGGGCACATGCCTAGGCTGCAGGTCAGGTCCCCAGTTGGGGGTGCGCAAGAAGCAACCACACATTGATGTTTCTCTTCCTCTCTTTCTCTCTCCTTTCCCCTCTCTCTAAAAATAAGTAAATAAAATCCTTTAAAAAAAGAAATCCAAAGATTATTTTCACTTAACCAAAAAAAGGCAAAAAATGAAAACAGTATTTAGCATTTGCTTTGCAGTGAGCCACATTATACAGGCAGTGAGCACCCTGAGCAGAGAAAGTGGCACTCATTTGACTATGTTAGTGTTATTTTATGTTTGATGTGTGACTTGACACAATTTTATAGGTGGTTTTGGGGGTCTAGGCATGCTTTAAAATGTTTCTGTGTAAATTAATAGTAATTGCCTCTTTGCTTTACATCATTTCAACTTATGAAAGTTTTCATAGGAACACTCTACTTTCAGGTAGCAGAAGCCTGTATTTGCATTGCACTGGATGATTTACACAATCCCTTCCCAGGCAGTACCTAATTGGATCCATACCTTGTAAGGTATGATTGTCATGCCCATTTTACACATGCAAAACTGAGTCACAGCTGGTTACATGACTTGCTCTGGGTCCTTTAACTAGCAAGTGACAGGTTGGGAATTCAAATTCAAATCTTTGACCTCAAAGTCCACGTTCACTACTTATTATCAGGTAACCTCATTGCATGTGTGTGCTTCTGAATTCAGGTCTTTCCACTGGAGACCTGAAGTTTCTCTGAAGTCATTGCTCCATGGCTTTCCCTCTCTGAACCTTAATTTCCTCACTATAAAGTGAGGATAACTAGTTTGCAGAGCTATTGTGGAAAATTAAATAAGGTAATGAATGTGAAAGTGCTCTGTAATGCTGTTAAGTATGATACAAGTGGGGTCTTCATTTCCAGCTGCCTTTCTTTAAATATGATACTGAGCTACATTCTGATGACAGGTATTTAGTCTGGCGCAGCTGGATTCTAATCTGGCTCCTCCATATACTATGTGTGTGATCTTGGAGAGATTGTTTAACCTCCCTAAACCTTGGTGCCCTCCTCCGTGAAATGGGTGAGTTATATTTCCCTTATAGTGTTGTTACAGGAATTATGGAAAACATTGAGCACTTTGCTGGCATGTGACCAGTAACGAAGTGGGAGTGATCACTGGGCTTGGAGACAGAGAGACCCTCCATGAGTTAGAGACTTATCACATAGCAGGTGATTGTGATAATACCAAAGAGCAAGGAAAGAACAGACTTATGGAAACAGCACCTACTCACTAACTACATTGTAATATCACTTTAAAATGAAATCTTCCCTCCAAAAGGATTGTTTTAACTGAGTCCTATCGAGAAAAGATTCTCATGAACTCTAGCCAGCCACAGTGTTAGAGAGACTGCTGTGGGTGTCCCCTGGTTTCAGTGGAAAGAAAATTTGACAGTATCAAGGAGGCTGTAAAATGAAAAGAAAATATTCTGTTGACTGATTTTCTTATTCTGAATTTTAGTGATCAGGTCTTAAAGCTTACTTCTTCATAGTTGAAACTACTGTTTGCTGGAGCATGATGAGTGTCTATCACAAGCTGGGATTTTATACCATGACCAGCTCTCATGGTATAAAATATAGTCAGGTGGATATAATTGAAAGCAAAGCAATTGACTTATTCTGAATCAGTGGTAGAGCATTCATAAAAGAGTGATGAGATTTTTCTCATTTCTACAATGACTAAATTTTATTTTGGTTATTTAAGTCAAAATTTCTCAGCAGAGGTATATGGCCTTTTTGGAATTGTGTGAATGGAGAGGTATCTATCAACTCCTTGGCCTTCTGGGTGATAGGACCACTTGGGCCTCCTAGAGCCTCCAGCACCCTCGTTCACCTACCCCGGGGTGCTACATAGATAGTGTTGTCTTCTGCATGTTCTAAGAGGTATTCAAGGCCAGGAAGCGCTGTTGTATCCTGCTGCCACAGTGGGGACACATGGTTAGTAGAAATTCTCCCAGGTTATTTCCTGACTAGCTTAACCATGACAGTGAAGATAGGTCATAGATAAACCAGTAGTGAAACAGAATTCCTACCCAGCCTGAAACTCCAACCCTAAGAAATTTAAACCTTGATAGGGAAAAGCTCATCTGTATATTGTATTGTGTGTTCACTACCCCAAGTCAAGTCTCCTTTTAAATAGGTTGGGCTATAGGCAAAACCCAATCATTCTAACAACTCTGTAACTAAATCTCATAATGAAAAGAGCTCCTTTGTGATGTTATTGCTTTATCGAGATTGTGCTCCTTGTGTATAGAGACCATGTCTTTGATATGAAACAATAGTCTCTCTGCTTTACCAGCTCATCAGCCTCCCCTCACATGCTATCCCATATGATTCTAGAAATCCACTGGAGTATCTTACACAGTCCTGGGAACACAACTCATTCTCAGGAAATCCTTGTGGGATAATTCAAAAGGAACTGGGTTCTCCTTGAAGAAAGATGACTCCAAGCTTCTCCTGCATATTATAGTGCATAGCTCACAATTTTAATCTAGGTATAATGTTCGTTTGAACTTTTCAGTCCTATTTATTTATCTGTTGGGGATAAATTTAAAGAGTTAAAATATTTTTTAATATATAAGTAAAGCATAGTAAAAGGAAAGAAATGATTTAAAAATTCAGATTAAAATTATTTATTTTTGGCTTCCATTCAAAAATGGATTCAACTCAGTTTTGAGTATTGAAATGTGTTAATTCTAGTACTTTTTACTATGCTTCTGTGTTCTTGTATTATCACTTTCTGTGTGAATATAATCAAATTCTATTTTTGCATAATTTTCTAGTAATGGAAAATGCTGCTCTTATGAAAACAAATGATTGACTCAGAGGATTGGAATAGGTTCTGTATTATTTTACACATTGTTGCACATCATAATTTATTAATGAAGGGAAAGAGAATTACTGGCAAATTTATCTTCACTGTTATTCAAATACAATAGTTACATATAAAACAACACTCTTTAATTTCTTTCTCCTTCAGTAAAATTATTTGGATATATTTTAGATTTTTATTATTTTTTCCTGGAATCATGTCTGTTCCAACCCCACTCATGAAGTCCAAGTTTTAATGTAGGAGTAAACGTATTTGAAGCTTTGGGTCTGTCAGCAGTGAGAAAGATTTAGGTTGTCAGTTTCAGCCATTTGTAACATCTTTATATTGGTGCTTCTGAGTACATGCTGTATGCCTATTTCATAAATTGAAGGTGTTTACTGGTTTCACATGACAAGTGCATAGCCTGAATGTACTCTTTTTAGTTCATTTCTGCAGCTCCACACTGAGGCTGTCGTTCCTGACACCATAGCTACTAAGCTATGTGTCCTAATGAGCCCTTCGGTATGGAAAGATTAAACAAAAAGGCCAGAGACCCATTATTCAGAAAAAGGCAGAATCTCATTTTCTTTCCATTTCTTCTAATGAAGCTGGTGCATTTTAAGGTTTAGCAGCCTGGGTACCCTGAAGTGGGTTCCTGCACGAGTGTGCAGGGCCATATTGTAGAACACAGGATGCCTCCTCTGCTTGTCCCTGTCGAATTAACAGGGCACAGGTTCTACCCGATATTGCCCCAGCTGACCCTAACCTAGGTAGTGACATGGCAGGAAAATGCTACAAACATTTTTGAACAACTTTAGAGTATTTGGGAAACTTTTAAAATGCAGATTCTACAGCATTTATTTATTTTTAACAGTGTTTGTTGTAATGGAAGGACTAGAGAAAATAAAGTAGCTCAACAGGAGTGAACCGCTCCTGTTAGAAGTTGGGGGAGTCGGAAAATGTTAAGGGGTGCACAGCCCACCCAGGCACACGCAGTTTATTAAAAGAGGTGGCCTGATTAGTTGGACACAAAACCTGTCCACAGAGCTATACCCCATCTTTTTCAGAGATGGTGGGGATCCTTTGTTTGGATCTTTTGCATTTTGTGGCTGTATTTCCACCTTCCCTCTCAGGATTAAGCTTCCATTTTACTTTCTCTTACCAACAAATGGAAACAGTGACCAGAATGTAAATAGCGAGACAGGAAGTCTTTTCCTTAAGCACACAAACTTACACACATGCTCCGACACTTGGCTGCATCCTCCCCGAGCTTTTGCTGTGTTTTCTACTATAAGGTTTTGCGCTGAGTGGATGGATTATGACGATCTGTGTTCTACTTCCACCTTTAAAACTTGTCAGCCGTGTAACCTTGGGAAAACCCTTAAATGTTCGCCCTCAATTTAAGCAATTAATCTTGCTGCTTCTTTTCTCACCATATGTCAAGGATCTGCTGAAATAGCATATGTGAAAGCTGTACTTTCTTTCAAATGGTGGCATTGCGTAGCTGGTATGGTGCCCTGCAGACACTTGGAGCTCTGTAAACATTAGTGATAAGGATGAGTGAGTTTAAAGATGAGCTGCACATGATTCCAAATTCAGTGTCCTCTGTTTTGTTTAAAACTTTTATGATGAGATTAGGAGCAAAGGGAAAAGTAGCTTAAATTAGAATTGAGACCAAACTAAATAGAATAATTCATTCATTCAGTCAACAGATTCTTATGGAGGAACTATTATGCGTAAGGCTTTTTTTTCTAGGCACTGAGGCTAGAACAATGAGCAAAACAGGCCAAAATCTGTGATCTCTAGAAGCCTCTATTTTAGTGGGGGAAGATGAACAACAAACAAAATAAAGTTGATAGTATATTAGAAGTTATAAATGTTAAGGCAATCCATACAGTAGAGAAGGAGGATAAGAAGTTAAAACTTTTACTGGGTAGTGAGGAAGGGAGGCATTAAGAAGGTGACATTGGAGTAGATCTGAAGGAGGTGAGGCCGGAGCCATGAGGATAGGTGGTGTGGGGTAGGGGAGATTTGAGCCATGAGGATATGAGGGAACAGTGACATTTGAGGCAGAGGGAACAGCAGGGGCAAGGCCCTAAGAAGGGAACATGCCCAGCGAGTTTGAGAAAGGAGACCTGGGAAGCTGAAGTAGAGAGAAGAATCTTGAAGATAATAAATAGGATGTATGGCCAAGGAGACAGTAGGATAATGAGGAGGAAGAAGATGCCGTTGAGTGCTCCCTCTGCCAGCCTCTGTTGCAGTATTTTACCTGATCCTGACAAAACCCCATTCTGAGGTGAGGAGACTGATGCATGGGGAACCCTAAGTTCCTAGGAGTCATCCAACCAGTGGGTCTTAGAGCCAGTATTGGATCCCAGGCCCTTCTGATTCCAGCACCCATGACCTTAACCCCTGTGCTTTATCACCTCTCCTGTGTAAGCAAATCAGCTCCAAATTGTGCTTGTTGACATATTCTGGGGGACTTTTTCTTTTCCTTAGCCAGCTGATTGTGACTATACCAGCATCAAAAAAAAAAAAAAAAAAAAAAAAAAATCCCCTGAGACTACTTTCAGTTTCCTCAAGAAAACAATACAAGAAAAAACAATACTACTACCATGCCTTATAAATTTTGACCCTAGACCAAAAAAGAATCTCAGTTCCCCAGATATTCTTAATAGAAGGAAAACTCACTAAGCAGAAGTCCAAAGGCATTAACTTCGGTTACTACCTACTCAGCAATTGCCAACTAATACTAATACATATATATATTCTAGCTGCACTCTGCTCTATGGAATTCTTTAAAATGGCACAAGCAATGTATCGTCCTCTATGGTCAGTAGAAAATAGTCTCAATAGAATGGAGCCACCATTTCTTGAGCATCTACCACATGCTGGCATCTTTCTCAGAGTTGTAGAGAAGTAGCAACATAACTTTAGAGCTATCCTTATTGGTCACCTGGAAAATGAAAAACAGCTAAACGGAGGAAGTAATAACCTCCACCTAAACACCAGGCAAGATTTCACCAGGTAAAGAAGGAGAGAGCCATAGTTATAAGGCTGACTATTGGGAACCACTTCAATGTTTACAAAGGGTTTTATGTTTCTCTCTCATGAGCCTCATTCACTGGGCCATTGTGAGGACTGAGTGACAATAAAAGTGCCTATGCAAGTTTGGGGTGGAGTGAGGAATCTAGTGATTTCTATGAGGCTGGGGCATGACCTTGAAGGGCCCTGGCTACCAGGCCATGAGGTTTAGCCTTTCATCTGCCATCATTAGGAGACACGGAACATCTCTGAAAAATAACATGACCTGGTTGGATACAGAATCTTAAACATGGAGAGCAGTTCATATTTCTGAGCTCAGGTGGGAGTAGCAGTAATTGGAAATAAAGTTGAGAGACAAGGATTTTTCCTATGGCTATTCCCCCCTCCATTAATAGAGTTCTGTTTTTCTTTTTCAAAAAAGTTTATTCCTTTTGTTTTTAACTTCTGTCCTTTGTGTGAAATGCTGGTTTTGAAAAAAAAAAAAAAACAATAAAACAACTAAGAGTCATTTCTTCCCCCATGTAATGAAGAATTGGTTCAGTCAATCATTGATATCCTATATTTGTTGGTGGTATCCAGTTTGTTCTGAATATACCGTTCTTGTCCTGCCGGACTCAGAGCTGGGTGGCTGGTTGGCCACAGGCTTCTTTGAGCCTCCTCTCATTCGGTCCAGCCCCCAGGTAGCCCTGACCCCCAACGCAGCCTTTGAAGAGAAGACCAGAGAAAGAAACACAGTATTCTGCTCTCTGCCAGCCGCTTCTCTAATGGAACTGATTTGCTTAATTTCAGGTTAAAATAATGACTTTTGTGCAGGGACAGCACTCAGCCAGGAGTCCAGCAGGAATCCTCTCTGGCTGCAGGCACCCAAATGCTTTCACATCAGGCAAGTGAGACTAAGGGTGCAGTAAGGCTGGAAGCTCACAGTGGCTTCTTCGGCATTCTTTCTCTCTTTTCTTCCTTCCTTCCTTCCTTCCTTCCTTCCTTCCTTCCTTCCTTCCTTCCTTCCTTCCATCTCTCTCTCTCTCTCTCTCTCTCTCTCTCTCTCTCTCTCTCTCTCTCTCTTTTTCTTCCTTTCTTTCTCTGTGTCACATTCTTGCTCTTGTTCTTTCTAATTCTCCATTAAAGCAAGGGGGAGAGTGCTCCCCAATTGGAGGGCTCATCTTGTAAACTCCCCACTATACTGAATCCTTATCTCATTCAGATTAATAGTCGAAGGTTATTGAGCACGTGCTAGATGCTAGACACAACATTGAACTTTCCCCAGTCATTGGGATTCCTTTTCCTCATTTAATCTTTCAGCCAGCCCCGTGAGAGAGGTGTTATTATGCCTATTTTACTGTAGAAGAATGAGACAGAGAGAGGTCAAATGACGTTCCCATCGTCACATAATGCGATACTGTAATCAGAACTTCAATTTAGTTCCTCGACTACCAAGTCCAATTCTCTTTCCACACACTTTCCTGGAGGACACAAAAGGTGCAAGAGGTTAAAAGAAGTTCCTTTGTAGTCTCTCCTTGTTAGCCAGTTAATGGGCTTTTCACTTGTACACATGCCTGATGGACAAACATTAATATTTCAGCCATGCTGACCAGGATAGGGCGTGATTGATCAATATATTCCCACAGAAGCAGCCATTCAAATACCAAAAGAATGAGCCAAAGATATGGAGGGCATGGGAGTGGGGAGGGTGGTTCTGATCCTGGTCCCCTGGGACCACAAGTGATAGGACTTTGTCATGACAGTCAGTTTCTCGAAGCCTCTCATCCTTGGAGTAAAACCAAGATGTAATATCCCTCTACCAACTCTACAGTGAAATTATGAAAATAAAATATTAATGAAAATGCTCTGAGCTCCAACCCAAATCCTAGATTCCTTTCTTTCCCTATCCCATGTAGGACACTATTTTTATAAAAATATCCATTCTAAGCCAGGAAACAGTAGATGTTAAACACATGTTTGTTGAATAAATAAAATAATTATGAACTATTCTTAGACTCTGTGGAGGGGCTTGTATTGATTAACTAAATGCATTTGTGGTCCCTAGAGAATGTCTAAAAATGGGGACTTGAGCTGCTCATGTACCTCTGGCTGCTGGTTAAGTGATGAGGCCTGGATCCCATAGCTGATCTGTTTGCTCTTCTCAGTCCATGACAGCTCACTGTTCTGCTTTAAGGTTTTATCAAAACCCTACATAATAATTCCTGTCTTTTAAATAAAAGAATATTTAGTACCTTTAGCTAAGCAGACATTTACTGCAATTGTATTTCCACAGAAGTCAGCCAACCTGTGGCAGCCCTGGGGGACTATTGAGGACCCCAGAGCTCCCAACTCTTTCCTGCTCTGAGCCAGCACTGACCTGTCCCCAAGGCCCACAAACAACGCTGATGTAGTGGTCTGATGGCCAGGTCTGATAGCAAGGGGACATGTGTACTTCATCTGAAGCCCTTGACTTCTTTCTTTGGGACAGCTTTGTAGTGTATGCATGTCTACAGGGTGACCAGTTAGTATGGCCCTGTGTCTTTACTTAAGGACCCTGTAAACATGCAATATAAATTCACCTCCAGTTGCTGCCACTGTAGGAGGAAGTGGTGAGGGAGTCAGCCACTGGGGAGACTTGAAGTGGCAGGGAAAGGAGTGGGCATGAAGTGAGGAATGGAGGATCAAGTAGTAGAGGGTTTAGGGTGCTCTTTGGGTAAAGTATCTCTTTAGGCTGAGAAGAGAGAGGGGGCATTTACGTGGTGACAATAGTGCACTCTTTAAAGAGTGTGCTCTCCTAGGTGCTAGAAGTAGCAAGTGGCAGACTTGCACATATATATGCCTGTAACACAGGAAGGCCAGAGGGGATAGAGTGGAATTGCAAATCCAATTTCAATCCCAATTCAATTCTAATCTTAGCTGGTGTGCAAACTCTTGCAAAATGCATGATTAGGATGTAAAGGCTCTAGAGCAGCAATTTTCAACAGGTGTACCACAAGAATTTTTCAAACATGCAATACCTGATTGTTTAGTCAGAGCACTGATCTCTTTTCCCTTAGACTGTCAAATTAAAAAAATTACAACAGCCAACACAACAATAGCCATCTGGTATGAATGAATCAAAATTATACCTATTTTGGTCAAATTGGCAAAAAATATGTTTTTTTGGTGTGCTACAGAATTTCAGTAATTAGTTTCTGTGTGCCATGAGATGAAAAAGGTTGAAAATCACTGCTCTAGAGGAAAATGGCTTGTTGGAAAATTTATAAGGGAAGGTCTCAAAACCATATCCAGAATCTCTTTGCAATAAATACTCCCCAAAGAATTGGGGAACCAGGACTAAAGTGAATGCCAAGGGAATAAAATAAAAGTGGAGGCAACTTAGGTGTCCATCAAGGGAAATTAAATAAATTCCATGCAATGAAATACCAGAGCACCGTAAGGCTCATGTTACCAGCTTGGGGCTAGGTCAGTGACAAATACTGTCTGTTGAATCAATGAAAATTCTGCAATTTAAAAGGATGAGATACAGCCATATGTATAACATGGAAGAATAGCCATAATATACTTATAAGTGAAACGAAGATTACGGAATAGTATAGTATGATCCCATTTATGGTTACAGTGAACAGATTCCATATATATGCATTTAAGTGTCTCAGGATATACACACACACACAAAAAAAGAAAAAATGTTAGTAGTGGTTATCTTCTCTAGAATGCTACTGGATTAGAGCAAGGGTGTTCATGTTTTAATTTCCACATCCCTTTATTCCTTTTTTTAAAAAGTAATAATGATGTAATGCTTTGGTTATCAGCAAAACCAGAAATGATATTCCCATTTTGAGGAGAGGGGCAAAGTGCTGTTGTAAGATAGGGTTCTACTCATATTCTTAATGTAAATATATGCTTTGTTGGCAGTTCCGTGGTTGCACTTTGTTTTTATGGAAACTAAAATTTGGATCAGGCCCCTGCAGCCTGAAATGCAGGCTCTGTAGGCAAGGGCCCAGGTATTTCAGGTGAGCCCTGATCACCCTGAGAAGAGCAGGTGGATTTCCTGGGCTTTAACTCGGCATGAAGGAGGCAGAAGGAAGAGCAAGCTTGTTTCTTCAGAGTTGCTCACTATGTATTCTGTAGCAGTTCAGTTCTCATCTCGAACTCTGTCACCTCTCTACAGAGGAGCAAGTGCCAGGGGTGTGACTCAGAGTCACAGGTATGCCCTCTAAATCTGGAAACGCAGGCCCCCATGCTCATCCTCACAGGGAAGAAGGCCTCCCTGCTAACGATGGCTTTGTGACAAACTTCAGCAATTCCAGCAAATCCATTTTGTGGTTTATTTGAGGTTGTAGGCGATAGGTCTTGTCCTTACAATAGCTGATCTTACCAGAGGCTTTTGGGCAAGAAAAAACTAAGTTTGGGATTGTTATATAACTTCAATTGTCCATCTTTCATATTTTAATTTTTCCCTTTATGCACCACTATGTTTTATTTCCTAATTTGCCCATTATTTATATACTACAGTATTCCCTCACTTATCGCGGGTGTTACATTCTAGACCCGCCCCCCCCCCCCCCCCGCCCACGATAGGTGAAAATCCACAAAGTAGGAACCTTACATTTATTTTAGTATTTATATATATTTTAATGCTTTATAAACCCTTCCCACCCACTTATAAACCGTTCCCAGTCCCTTATTAACCTTTCCCACTCCCTTATTAACCTTATCCACACTACTTATGTTCTTAAACATCTTCTACACTCTTAAACCTACGTAACTTTAACAACATACGTATACAGTACCGCAAAATCCCGCGATACAGTGAGGTGGCGATAAGTGAACTGCGATATAGAGAGGGACTACTGTATGTCGGTTTATATATATGGTCTCTCTCTCTCTCTCTCTTTTTTTTTTTTCCAACCCTTGCCTGAGGACATGTGTCCATTGATTTTAGAGAAGGCAAAGGTGACAAAGAGAAGAACATCAGTTGGTTGTCTCCCATACATACCCCAATACTCCAGCTGGGGATTGAACCTGCAATCTAGGTATGTGTCCTACCTGGAATTGAACTGGCAACTCGTTGGGGCAAGGAACAATGCTCCAACCAACTAAGCCATGCAGCCAGGGCTATATATGGTCTCTTTTTGGACTCCCACTGGGTGGCAATTTTCACTGAAGAGAAATTTCTGAAGCAATGTGCTTTTCAGGCTTTTATTTAGTCTTTCTTTTTCAGTGAGAATCAAAGACAACTGACCTAGAAATGAAGCTATTAGATTTTAGCCACCTATAAAATTCAGATGGCCAAAATACCTAATGTCCAAGTCATTGCAAATGAATGCTTGCTCCCATTCATTTATAACTTTTACCATTCCCTTCCCTAGATTTTAGGAAGATTTTTCTAGTTATGTTTTCATAATTTAGATGATCCATTGGTTAAAACTTAGAGGATAAGTTTACATGTCCCCAACAGGCAAACATTTTTAATTGTCTTGGTCTCTTTCTGAAACCACTGTGGGTTCCGTGTTCTTTGTTGTAGCTGAACTTGACTTTAGCTGATAGCATTTCATAAATTCCGTTTTAGGAGACCTCAGTGCAGTTTGCATTGAGGCTTTTCCTCTGAAGCTAACCAGGACATCCAGGGGAAGTTGTAGACTTTGCCCTGAAAACCTAACTCTGGGCTCTGAGGAGTTAACTCCTGAAGTTTTTAGAACCTGAGGAATTGCAGAAATGAAATGCTGCAGATCATTCTCTCCACAGAGACCAAAAGAAAAAAAAAAAAAAAAAACCCACAAAGAAGGGCACACATGCATTCCTAAAGACTGTTCACTCACTGCCATTTCCTTCCCTGTGGCATCATTTTTCAGAACTATGCCTTTTTTCCTTCTTTTTAAATAGAAAGTTAACTTCATATTTTAGATTCTTGGTCATGGTTCTTTGTGGGTGGTTTGATGTCTTCTCTGCTTGTATATTTTGCTTTTTCATCTCTGGTCAATATTAACCCCAGATTTATTTTTTGGGCAACTGGATGTGACCCAAAATAAAGTTGGGAAATTCCACAGTACCCTTATCAGAGTGAACTGCTAAATGATAGAATGCTGATGTTAATAGAATAGATGTGCATTGCACTTAGTGAAAGGCGGTACAGATTCAGCAAAAAGTAACATATGTTATTATATATATACTAAAGGATGAAGTTATTTGCTATTTAAAAGTATTCTTCAAAGCCCTGAAGCAAAGGCCTTTAAGAGGTAGGAGATGGACCATACAGACCATGCAGGAGGCGAGGGTCGCTGGGTGTAACAGACTGAGAGAGAAGTCAGAGGCGGCTGGGGCCCACTCAAACCAAGCCTGCTGGGCCGAAGGAGGGAGTTCGGATTTTATTCAAAGTGTGCTAGGAAGTCCTCGCAGAGCTTTAAGCAGAGTGGCATCGCCTGTTTTGTGTTTTTCAAAGGTAACTCTAGGGAGCTGAGTTGGCCTTCCCACGCCCGCAAGCCCTGCTTCTCCTTTCCCATTTCAGCAAATCTCAACTTCATCCCGATAGCTGGTTAGGCCAATGCCTTGCAGTTATGCCCAACCGCTCTCTTTTTTCACACCCTACATCTGAATCATCATCCTGTCCTGTTGACTCCTAAAAGCTATGTCCAGAATCCAAGCAATTGTCACTTCCTCTGCCACTAGCAGCCAGCTCTGGCAAACTTCATCCCTTGCCTGGATCATGGCAGTGACCTCCTGACAGGACTCCCCACTTCTTCCCTCGCCCCTCTTTAGCTTTCTCTCAACACTGCAGCCAGAGTAATCCTGGTATTGTGGACTAGAAATCACTCCTGTATCACTTTTGTGCTAAAATCATGCAGGGGCTTCATGTCACTCAGAGTGAAAGCCGAAGTCCTTCTGGTCACCTCCAGGCCCCACAGCACCAGGCTCTCACCACTATTCTGATCTGGTCTCCTTCATGTTCTCGTGCCCTCCCCTCCAGCCGTGACTAAGTGTGCTAAGCACGTTCCTCTTCTAGACCCTTCTCATTTGCTGTTCCCCTGGCCTGGAATAGTCTCTTCCCAGGTATCTATGTGGCTACCACCTTTACTCCCTCTGGTCTTTTTCAAATGTTACTTTCTTAATGGGGCCTTCCCTGGAGTCTTAATTAAAATTTCAGCATCCACCCACCCACTCTGGTATGCCCCACCCCCTTCCTTTGTTCCTTTTCTTCTTGGCACATCATCTCCATCTGCCATCTCACTTATTTATCTTATCTATTGTATGTCTTCTGCCCTAAACTGTAAGCTCCATGAGAGCAGAGATTCTTTTTGTCTGTTGTTCTCCTGCTGAACCCCCAGTGCCCAGAGCCGTGTCTCACTCCTAGCAGACACTTTCGCATGCATGTGCGGAATAAATACATTCTAGTGGGAAGTTGTCCCCTTGCTCCTCACTTCTTTCTGACTTGTTATGGGACTGTTGTCTTAATTTCTAGGTTTCCTTTGTCCATGGAGCTAGTTGGATGTAGTAGGTAAAACCAGTGGACAGCCAAGTACAACTTAAGCTTACTGTTTGGCTCTATCATTCACAAGCTGTGTGACTCGGGACAAGCTGCTTAACCTCTCTGAGTTTTCATTTCTGTGCTTATAAAATAGAGAAAACCTTCCTGCTTCTCACTCAGGATTGTTGGAAAGGTTCAACAGAATAATATGTGAAAGGCTGTCCAGGGGAAGATGTGGTTTTTGTTTTCTATGGTGTCTGGCCCGGACTCAGTGCTGCAGCTTTACATAGGTGACTGTCTCATTTAATTTTCACATCACATCAATGAGATATGAATTCAAACTACTGAATTCATTTTAAAGATGAGAAAACTGAGGTGTACCCAGAAGTTACATGAATTACCCAAGAGCTAGGCAACAACAGAACCAGGCTTTGGACACAAGCAATTTTGCTCAGTAGCCTGAGATTTTTTCCCATTATGTTCTACTGGCACAAAATACATGTTTTAATAATTGAATGGAGTAATGATAAAGATTATACCTCAGGTGCAACTTTTGTCTCCAGACTATTTTTATTTCTTCACTGCTAATTAATGTGGCATTTCCCTGGCATTGTTCTTTCCCCACTCTTCAACCCCAATAGGCAGAAATTCCTGTCTTTCAAAAGCAAAAGGTATTGTCAGGCATACCTCCACCCCTCCCCCCACCTTGAAATGAAAGTCTATCATATGTCCCCTGAGATTTTTGTCAAACCATCTAAGCAAGTCCAGATGGCTTTCATAAGCTCAGCTATCATCTGTAGTAAAGTATTTGTAGTTATCTACTGAAACAAATTCTGGACTAAATTGCGATCACCCATAACCCAAATAATTTATGGCAGGCTCTTCTGCCTTGCCTGCGAGTTGGCCTTTCTGTGCTAATGAACTTATAAATGTGGCTTAATTACTGTTTCCTGAAAAATAGCTGTACACAGATCAGTCTCAGTGGGAGACTTAGTCGAAATGTTGAGGCCATTTGTTTCTACTGCAAAAACAGCTAATAAATGAGAAGCGCTTTTTAAACATTGGGAAAGGCTCTTAAGTTTGGTTTCGAACAAACTGTGTTCTATATATTTAGGAAAATAAATCATTTTCTAAGAGAGTGGATTTCAATATTGGAAAAGCATTTCTCCCCAAGGCCAGGCACAAGGTGACTTGCACAGAACCAAAGTGTAATAAAAGGTATAATAATGGTGATTTGATTAAATACCACACCAGAAAGCTGTATTCGAAAGAACCCCCCAAAAGGAAAACTCAAAATTACTTGTAAATTCCAGCAAATGTTTCAGAGCTCTGTAAACCCATGTATTATGTATTACCTCATGTTTCTGAATTCTCGCCTCAGGCAAATTGCCAACTTAGCAACTAAATGACAGTTTGAAAATTCTAATAAAAACCAGCCTCTCTAACTTGGCTTTTATTTCTGCAGAAAGAAAAGAACACAAGAGGGGAGTGAAAGTTATCGGAAGGTTCCATTTATAAATTCTGTCTGTGCTCTATTTGAAATTGTAGTTGAATTTTGCTCTTGTATAACATGATGTTTGCCTCTTTCTGCATAAAGAGGGACCTCTGAATAGGAGGAGCTCCTTCCTGCAGCTGTTGGTCCTGCTAACAGGAGGGGAGCTCTCTTCGCCCTGCCCCTAGGAGAAGCCGGCCTGGGAAGAGGAGGGGGGCAGCTCTGTCTCCAGTGCAGAACTCTGAAAACAAAATCAGTCATCTTGGCAATCAATAAGGATTGCTTGCCATTTCCTGAACTGTGGATATTATAAAGGAAGTTTGAGCAGTGTGCGATGCAAATGCTGTCCTCTAGAAATTTATTTTTAGTGAGAGCAACAGATGGGTATGCAGGCAATACTATACTTTACAAAGTGCCTCCCACCCCCAATATTTCCAGTACCCACCTGGCACCGTACATAATTATCACAATATTTTTGACTATATTCCCTTATGCTGTACTTTTCATCCTTGTGACTATTTTGTAATACAAATTTGTGCTTCTTAATTCCTTCACTCTTTCAGCCAGTTCCCCAACTCCCCCGCCCCTCTGGCAACCACCTGTCTGCTCTCTGTGTTTATGAGTGTGTTTCAATTTTGTTAGTTCAGTTATTTTGTTCTTTAGATTCCACGTATAAGTAAAATCGTATGCTATTTGTCTTTCTCTGACTGACTTGTTTCACTTAGTGTAATACCCATGCTGTCACAAATGGTAAGATTTCATTCCTTTTTATAGCTAAGTAATATTTCATTGTACATATGTACCACCACTTTTTTATCTACTTGTCTATTGATGGGCACTTAGGTTGCTTCCATATCTTAGTAATTGTAAGTAACGCTGTAAGGAACACAGTGGTGCATATATATTTTTTGGATATATACCCAGAAGTAGAATTGCTGGGTCATAAAGCAGTCCCATTTTTAATTTTTGAGGAACCGCCATATTGTCTTTCATAGTGGCTACACTAATATGCATTTCCACTAATACAGTTCCCTTTACTCCACATCCTCACCAACATCTCTCATTTGTGGATTTACTGATCAGCCATTTTGACAGGTGTGAGGTGATATCTCCTTGTGGTTTCAATGTGCATTTCTCTGATGATTAGTGAGGTCAAGCATGTTTTCATATATGTCTATTGGCCATCTCTATGTCATCTTTAAAGAAGTGTCTATTCAGGTCCTCTGTTCATTTTTTATGTTGGATTGCTTTGTGTGTGTGTGTGTGTGTGTGTGTGTGTGTTGAGTAGTGTGGGTTCTTTACAGATTCTGGATATTGACCCTTTGTAAGATGTATCATTGGTGAATATATTCTTCTAGTCGGTAGGTTGTCTTTTTATTTTGTTTACGGTTTCCTTTGCTCTGTAAAACCTTTTTAGTTTGATGTAGTCCCATTTGTTTATTTTTTCTTTGTTTTCCTTGCCCAAGGAGATGTATCAGAAAAAATACTGCTACAAGAAATGTCTGAGGTTTTACTGCCTATGTTTTCTTCCAGGAGTTTTATGGTTTTGAATTTTACATTTGAGTCTTTAATCTATTTTGAGTTTATTCTTGAATACGGTGTAAGAAGGTAATTTAGTTTCATTTTTTGCATATATTTGTCCAATTTTCCTAGCACAATTTATTGAATGGACTGTTTTTACTCCATTGTATGTTCTTGCCTCCTTTGTCAAATATTAATCATATTGGTGTGGGCTTATTTCTGGGCTTTCTAGTCCATTCCATTGATCTATATGTCTGTTTTTATGCCAGTACCATGCTCTTTTGATTACTCTGGCCTTGTAATATAGTTTGATATCAGGTAGCATAATACCTGTGTCTTTGATCTTCTTTCTCAAGATTGCTGAGGCTATTCGGGTTCCATATAAATTTTTGGATTATTTGTCCTAGTTCTGTGAAATATGTGATTGGTATTTGATTCCCAGATGGTTTTAGTGTGCCAAATAGCATTGTGAATGCAAGGGCATCATCTTTGTATCAGAAAAAAATAATAGGCTTTTCCAAGGACATTATTTTCATGTTGTAATTAGTTATCCTTCCTTCATTAACTCATCAAATGTTATTTGTTGTGGACCCAAGAGAGACTCTGTCTCAAGGGGCAAACTTTATAGTGGAAGGGAGACAGACATAAACAAATAAGCGCAACAAGTAAAAAATCTCCAAGGAAATGCTAAATCATGATAAAAATGGAGATGTGTTGTGTTTATATATTCTATAATTTTCCAAGTGTTACTTTCAGTTTTTTTCCCCAATATAAGAAAAATGCAAAATATAAGTACAGAACCTCTTTATGAAAAAGGATTTACTTTGACCATGCTTAAATCATAAAACTTTGGAAATAAGAACTAAGCTCAGATAATACCTGCCCCCAGAAGGCTTCCCTGATTGCTCCCATTTGTCTTGAGTCTTTTCTGTGTGCTTTCACTACACCACATCCATTCCCAATCTCTTATATTGTCCTCTCCGTGCCACCACCACCTCTGTACATACACAACTGGGTGTGTCTTACAGAGGAGGAGTCATGCCTTACTTTTCTTTACATCCACAGTGCCAGAAACATGGCTGGTCTATGGCCCTCATTAAATGTGGAATGGCTATGTGAATGGGAAGATAGCATTACTGGTAGTTTCCCATCTAATGAAAATTGTCTTTATTCTTCATACCATATTAAGTTTAAAAATATGTAACTAAGTGTATAAGTCTTGTTTTTAATGTAAATGCATTAAAATATATGTTAATAGCATATTTAGATGTGTATGCATTCAAAAATGTGGAAGGACACACACCCAAATGCCAGCCGTGGTTATCTCTGAGTATTAAGATGTGAAATGATGCTGACCTTTTTCTTTATGCATCACTGTGTCATTTTGCTATCTTACTATGGATGTGTGCTGCTGTTAGGGTAAGAAAATATGCAGTAATCTGTATTTTTAAAACAGAAAGTTTAGCCTATTCCATAAGCTACAATCATAAGACATAAGCAATTTGATGAAGCATCATCTTTTCTTTGTAAATTCTATGCTGACAGTGACTTGACTTTGTGAATTTAAGTAACTGACCTCACTCAGTAGCTTTAATGGCATTAGATAGGTTTCTATTTTCCTTATTCATGTCTGTTTATAATATCCAGCAGGTACCCAAGCAACACTTGTAAATATTCTCACTTCTTCTCCTTTAATTCCCACTTCTCGTCCTTGGACTGAGTGTTAGAAGCCGTCTTCTTAAAGCCAGGCATGACCTCTTGCAAACAGACAAGGCAGAACGAAGTAGCCAGTTCCCTCTCTTTCTCACATTCTCTGTCTCTAACATTCTCTCTCTTTCAGTGATATTTCTGCTCTGCATCATTTGCCTGCTTGTCTTTCTATCATTTTGACTGACTACAGTGTTGAACTAAAATAGAGTTTATTTCTTTTTCCCAAAGGAACAATCACAGATTATTAAGTGTGCCTCTGAAGGACAAGTCTAAAAATTATATATATTCTTTTCTATCTGCAGCTGAATTCTTGCTGCCAGAATGGGAAAACAGAACAGCAAGTTGCGCCCGGAGGTCATGCAGGACTTGCTGGAAAGCACAGACTTTACTGAGCACGAGATCCAGGAATGGTACAAAGGCTTCTTGAGAGACTGCCCCAGTGGACATTTGTCAATGGAAGAGTTCAAGAAAATTTATGGGAACTTTTTCCCTTACGGGGATGCTTCCAAATTTGCAGAGCACGTCTTCCGCACCTTTGATGCCAATGGAGATGGGACCATAGACTTTAGAGAATTCATCATTGCCTTGAGTGTGACGTCGAGGGGCAAGCTGGAGCAGAAGCTGAAGTGGGCTTTCAGCATGTATGACCTGGATGGAAACGGCTACATCAGCAAGGCAGAAATGCTAGAGATTGTGCAGGTGCGTAGCCCCAGCCCTTCCTAAAGAGAAGAGCATGAGTCACAAGTAAGAACTGGAAGGTGCACAGGATAGCTTAAGTTGCAAACTGGCGGTCCACTCGGGGACAGATTTGGCCTACCCAGTATCTTTGAGAATATCGAACCCACATTACTAAACAGGGAGATTGCATATAAAAATGCAGACTGGTTGGTATCTCTTGGAAATTCAGGAGATCTGACAATTCTGGACCCTCATTCTTGCCTGCCATGTCACCTGGAGCTTTGTGATAACTTCCGCCCTACAAATGGACATGCAGTCTTCAGATAGTCATGCTCATTATGGCCTCTCCATTTAGCCATTGCAATGATCTGTCTTTGATGTTATATCTCCTGCAGTGGTATTTAATGATCAAACTGTGGCCTGGGCTCAACTCTTGCCTTTTTCAGTGACTATCTCTGTGACTTTGCCCTTGTTCACCCAAGTGAGCTTCAGGGTCCTCACCCGTAAAATGGAACTGCCAACAGTGCCCACACATGTTGTGGGTTTATTTTAAGATTAGATGTGATTCTCCAGATCAATGCTTAGCACAGTATCAGCCATTAGAAAAACTCATCATCACCACCATCATTCATTTACAACTTTATTAGACTCTTGAGTAAAAGGAGGGATTGCTAGTCTAGGTTCTGTCTCATCAGAGATGCCGACATAGAATTGAGGCCTCCATCATTTCAGTAGGAGGCATTCCACTTTTTTTCCCCAAGTCATTCACCCAAATTTCCTGAACAAGACAGGAGAAGGGGCCGTGGTGTTGGCCAAATTCTCCTTGTGTAACCCATGAGGAAAGGCAGGAACGGAACATAAGAAGCTATGGTCATGGCAATGATAACTTAATCAGCAGTGAGTGGCACCCAGAGACAGACCGAAGAAGACCAAGACAGGGAGAGGATCAGGAGAGCCTCAGCTGCAGGCAATCAGAAGGACCAGGTGGGCGTGTGGCACCAGGGAGGGCTGGCAGTCGCCCACCATCTTGGCAGGCAAGTGGGCACAATAGGGAAGCATCTGGCAGCAGACAGCTGGTCCGAGAGAGTGGGCATTGGGCTTTCTGGAGGGCTCATCGCAGAGGCCAGCACTCATGCCAGGACATCTGGGTTCAGAGGTAGAGCTGCAGCCCCTGGGACAATGGGGGCAGGTGGGAGAAGTGGGAGAAAGGCTCCGGAAGGGTGGGAGGTGGATGCAACACGAGGAGACAGAAAGGGTTCAGCTGCTGGTGAGAATGAGGGTGGACGCCTGCTCGCAGAACTAAGGGCAGAGCCAGAAAGAGACCCACAAGACTGACGTGTTATTGAGGCCTGGGGTCTGTGCCTGGGCCAGTGGGACTGAACCCACACAGGCAGTGCAGGGATCCACGTGATGTCCCTGTATTAGGAAGCACTTCAAGATTGGCCACTGGTCCCCTCCTTCCTGCTTGGGCCACTAATGTCAAGTTAAGTTAAATTAAACCCTCAGAGACAAGGATCTTAAACAAAAATGAAGAATTTCTCTTCTCCTCCAAGGATAAATGCATGAGAAATATAATATCTATTGTAAAAATATGGGCAGTATAGAAAAACATAAAAGAAAAATTGAAAAATTCTCCATAATCCCGCTCTGCCCACAAAGTGAATCACTGCTAATTATTTTCTAAGATACCTTCCTAGTCCTAGTTCCATGCATTTAAAAAATGTCAGTTTCATAATGTATACAAAATTTTGTATCTTACCATTTTCATTTAACATAAACATTTTTCATGTTATAAAAACTTTTAATCAAGTTATTTTCAGGGTACATAATAGTCATATGCTTTAATATAGTTGATTTTCCCTTAATGTTGATATTTAGGTTGTTTCCAGTTTTCATTATTACACATAATATTAGAACTTTTAAAAATAAAATAACGACTAATTCTTGTGCATGAAACTTTTTCTATATTTAGGATTATTCCCTTAGAATAAACTCCCAGAAGTGCAATTACTGGGCCAAAGGGAATGAGATTTATTTCTACAGTTCTTAATACACTCTGCCAAATTGTTTTTCCAAATGACTCCCAAAGTGAGGGAAGGGTGCCCCATATAGGTGCACTTTTCCAATTTTTCTTAATCTTTGCTAATTAAATGAAAATTTAAATTTAAAAGGTGAATCATTCTAATAGCTTTATCTTGTCTCTCCTTTTTAACCCAGAAAGCTCCCTCAGGGTTCTCTGATTCACTTCAGTGAGAGGGAGAGAATTGCTAAGAACAAGACACAGCCACTGTGTCATCCCCCGTTTAGCAATTTTGCACAGTTCTCCTGGCAGTGGTTTGGTGGCTTGTATTTGTTGGTGGCAAGAATGGCACCAGAATGTTACCAGCGACTGGACCTTGGTTCAGCAACCCCAGTACTTGAGTTCTGGGTAAGAAAGAATTCAGAGCCAAGACTCAAATTATAAGAGAAAGTTTATTTAGAAAGTCCCAGAGGTAGAAGTGAGCTGTAGGTGAAATGGGCCCAGGAAACAAGTTACAGAGGCAAAAGAAGGGCCCTTGGAGCTTAGGAGAAAGAGAGAGGCAAGGAAAATGCTCTCAGGAAATGGGGGTGGGGAAAGACGCAGGTGTGATCCATAGAGAGAGAGCACTGGATCCTCCAACTGGGGGTATTTATCTGGAAGTCTCAGGGAAGGATCCCAGTAGAAGATTCATCAGCCTTCCAGGTGTGTCCTTTCTGGGTCATGGTCTCTACTGATTGGTTGGTGCCAGAACAAGGGGTCATTAGTCAGTGCAGCTGGTCCTGAAGTCAGCGATGGGGCCACTTGTCTGGTTTTGCTGCTTTTCTGGGCCTGGAAATGAAACACAGCTGAGGCATAGATGTTATCTCTAGAGGTTAATGCTTAAGGGAGTGGTCATGCAAGGGCCCATGTGGGAGTCAGGTGAGGCCACTCTTTGGCCCCTGGCTCCTCCTTCAAGGAGGTCTACCACATGACTAGCGACAGGCCAGGGGAGGAAAGTTCAGGGGAGGGTCTGAACCGAATGACCAGCTAAGATATGAGAGGTCAAGGGGTCTAAACCATGTGACCATCAGTATGCTAGGGGAGGAAAGGTTACCCAGGGGGTGAAGACTTTGTTTTCTCAGTTTTCCCCTTTGCTAGACCCCCAGGGCTTTCTGCCCCAGTGACTGCTGTACCTGACCCATCCTCCTTGCTTTACTCATGACTGTCTAACTGCCTGCCACATATTGAAGGAGATGTCGACCTGTAGGCAGGAAGGGCCCTCCAGACCACGTGGACACACATTCATTCCGCACCTGGGGTGAAGCACCTACTAAGGAGCTGGCACTGGGAATCAATGGTATGAGGAGGGAAACAGATTCTCCCCATGCTGTGGAATCCAGCTCACAAGGGAGAGTGGGAACATTGCAGAGACTGTGCAGGAGGTGCTAGTGAGCACTTGCTGACCCCTTGCTGACTTCCTCCACGTCGATGCAGAATGTGGAAAGTGATCATACAATTGAAGGAGCATTCAGCTTAACAAGGCATGTTCTTCTCTGTAAAGTAGCTCGGTCCACTCACAGGCCACAGTAAGTTTCCAGGTCATAACTGGAAGGATATGGATTCCTCAATTAACACTTAAGTACTCCAAGTTTTTAAGAAGCCTGCACATGGAAAGCTCAAATTTCCTAAATTGTTTTCTGATGATTAATATTCATTACAGTAGAGAGAAGATACTGCAGCATCCTGGGGTGACTTCCAAGTCGCCAATGAAATTGAATTAAATTTAGAACCATTTTCCTATTAAGAACTATGCTGTTCTATTCTGCCACTTTGCAAAATGACAATTCTTATATTGTCTCATTCTTACGTTAATCCCCGGTTTTCAGTGATTCTAGATGATTTGGCTGTAGGATATTTCAGAACTTCCTACTCTGTTCCCACCCCCACCCTTTGGGAGCCCACACTCCAGGCTTCGTTGCTGTCCCAAGAAGGTGTGTGCCTTTGCAGAGATTCTCTTTTATTTGGTTCTAGCTGGTTCGCACCATTTAGGAGAACCTACATCTGCAGATGCTACGATTACTTTGGAGGAGTGACTGTCCCTTATGGTTCTGCTTTGCATCTGTTAGAAGTGATGTATGTGATGGAGGCTCGCTGTGGGCCATATGCAAATTAAGGCTTTATTTGTTAAGGGGAGTAAAACCTGCAACTTGATTACAAGTGTCAATATATAAATTCTTGGCTGAACTTCTGTCTCTCCAGGGCTCAATAATTCAAACAATTTATGAAGTGCAAATTCATAATGTTCATCCAAAAACACTAATAACTGGTCAAGGTGAAGATTGGGGTCCAAACAAGTTTGTAATTAGGCCTGAAAAGGGATGGAATGTAGTTTTTTTTTTCTTGATGTTTCTTCCTGTAGTTTAGCTTTGGTATCTGCAGAATATTGTTTATGACAACAAGCTGAAATCCTTTGTACTTCCTAACCTTGGTAGGAAGGACTCTAACGTGGACTCTGTAATGCTGAAATGCACTGTAGTAGTTTCCACATGCTGCTATTACAAGTTATCATAAACTTAAGTCACTTAAAACAACACCAAGTTATTATCTGACAGTTCTCAGGAGATCTGAAAATCAATTTCAGTGAGCTAAAATCAAGGTGTGCACAGGTTGTGTTCCTTCTGGAGGTTTTGGGAGAAAGTCTGTTTCTTGGCTTTTCCTAGATTCTGGAATATTCCTTGGCTTGTGGCCCTTTTCATCCATCTTTAAAACCAGCAACAATGTATTGACTGAATCCTTCCCATGCTGCCATTCTTGTGGGTAGCTCTCTTACACTTATGAAGACCCTTTTGTTACATTGTGACCACTGAGGTAATCCACAATAATCTCCACATCTCAAAATCCTTAACTTAATCACATCTCTAAAATCCCTTTTACTATGTAAGTACATTCATAGGTGCAAGGGATTAGGATGTTCACATTTAAGGGGGAACATTATTCAGTCTACCACATATACCAAAATGCAGTCATGTTCCTTTGTAAAAAAATAATTTTGTGCTATTTGAACATCTGGATGAACAAGCCAAACCACGTGCAGATTTATTTTTAGAGTCTTAAATTCTTAAATGAACATTTTTACATCCATGTGTTTGTTTGTTTTTTAAGGGACAAATTTAGGAGCATGATTTAGACCCAATATTTTATTATTGCATCAAAACCACCTCTCAGGAGTCTTATGCCAGAAAACAACTCTGACGTTTCCCCAGGTTACAGCACATGGTCCCCTCTGGGTGGGGGCTAGGGCCAGCCCGTTGCTGCAAGAGCCCATTGTCTGCCCTGCACAGTTTCCTGACCCTTGGCTCAGCTGGAGGCAGGCCTGAGTACCCATAATTGTCACAGCGAGGCTGTATCTGAGGAAGGGCCAAGGAGCGCATGAGTGATGTCACCAGTTGGCCATGAATGCTTAGATGCTTCTGTGATCTTGGAGTGAGGGAGCACTGAATTAAGGGATCCATCAATGGGAACACAGCACTCCCAGGGAGAAAATGTTGGAAGAACATGCAGTGAAACTGTCCCCCATTCTGGTCTCAGAAAGTAACAGAGACCCTTGAAAGAAGTTTTTAATGACAGGATGGCCATTGGTTAGGAATGATCACCTGGATCCAAAACGAAGATGAAGTGGGAGCCACGGGAAGAATTGGCATGTGAGAGCTGGCATCTTGGTCAATATCACCTTGCCTAGCTCCTTTTCCAATCTCCCTTTTCCTTCTCTTCCTTGGACAAGTTACTTAACCTTCCTGTGCATTGTTTTCATGATTTGTGCACTGGAACTCATTATAGCACCTGCCTCACGGGTCATTGTAAGAGTTAAACAGTTATTACAAACAGCGCATCTAGTAGAGGGCCTGTCATGGCGTATCGCTATATGTCGGCTGCTGTTATTCTATAGAAGTTTCCCAACCTGGGACAGGACATTTTCCTGCAGAATAAAAGAAGGTGACTTCTCATTCAAAGATCAAGGCAACAGAGAGAATATTTTATTAACTCTTAAGTTAAATTTACCTAGTCATAAAGTGTATGTTCACAAAGAAAACGGAGGGAACCCAACTAAATCTCCAATTGGTGGAACTCACAGAAGAGTCTTGTAAAGTTAACTTTAGGAGTTCCTGACTTCTTTACCTGTTGTCTTTCCTGCTAAACTCCAGCCCATCTGGGAAGAAGCAAAAATGTATGTGCTGCTCTGATGTTCACAGGACTCAGATAAAAGAAAGATCACCTTTCCAGGACAGAATGAGGTTGGCACCAGGAGTTCCCCAAATCTGAACTGTGGACTTGAGCCCACACATGCACTTCATGCACTGGGACTCTTTGAGGATGGCCTGTCTGGATTTGTCCTCAAGTTCAAGTCAGAGACTTTCCAAAAGGAATATATAGTCTGACAAAACATATAGTCAGTTCTCAGGGAACTTACTTTAAAGACCAGGTTGGAATAATCTCTGATTAGCATATTCTTTACTTGGATGTTAATGATTGCTTTGAAAATGCTTGGTGTTCAAATACTGTTGTCTTGGAATCAGACTTCCCCCTTAGTTGCAATTCTGGGTTAATTGGTGGCTTTGATGAAGACAGAGAGAACTTCAGAATACCTTTTGTTTATCTTTTCACACCTTCTGTATGAGTGAAACCCGAAGGAAAGAGGTTGGGTATACACTTGTGGCCCACCACAGAAGATTTCATTTTTGTTTCTTTTAGCACTATGGGGGAAATTTTTTATCTGATTCACTCGTGTGATAAGGCACACATAGCTATACAGCAGCCAGATGAGGAGGTGGTGGCCACCCTCCAGTAGCACCAAACTAACTTACAGATTAACCCCTCCTGGTTGCAAGAGTACCAACTGGGACCATTTCAGGCAACCAGCTTGTGAATATTTGTGCCGGAGAGAACCAAAGTAAGGACTGGAAAGACTTCTGTACATCCTTTTTAGAACCATTTCCTGAATAGCACTTGAATTTTTTTCTCCCAAAGGTCTTTCTAAATTGGTGTCATAAGACACTATGTCACTTTGAATATAATCCTTGAGGACCTGAAACACTGTGCTCCTCTGATTCTGAAAAAAAAAAAAAAAAAAAAAATGGCGCAGGGAGGAAGTTTCTAGTCCATGGTGATATGGCTGGCCCCTGGGAATTCAGCTCCAAACTCTTGCCTAATTTTCAATTATAAATGTGGACCACAAATGTCACTCTGGAATGCAACTTAGATTTCTTTCCTGGAGGAATGTCTTGAAAGCAATTGCTTACACTGATGACTTTCTCAGAACTAACCTTAGTGCTTGCTTAGTTGTGTTTGGTTTTGCCCTTTCTTATTAGGGGATTGATCTTATTATGACAAACCACACTATAAATTAAGAGCTTAACTCTTAGCATTGAGCCTGCCCTCTGGCAATATCAGTGATGTCTATGCAAAAGACACCCCTCTCTGGCTATTCTCTCCCAGTCTCCTCTGTGGACTCCTATTCCTTCTCCTGCTTCCTAAACATGGATATTCCCAAGGATAGTTCCAGCCACAGCACTTTTCTCCGTTCATTCCCTCTGGAAGTCTCATCTTCTCAGTGCTTGTTACCGGTTGGGGATGGTCCTAAGTGCTTTCCATGCTGTGTTAGTTTCCTAAGGTTGTCGTAACAAAGTACAGTCAACTGGGTGGCTTAGAACAAGTGAAATTTATCCTGTTACAGTTCTAGGGGCCAGAAGTCCAAAATCAAGGAGGGGGCAAGGTTGGTTCCTTCTGGAGACTTCCTGAGGGCTCTCTGTTCCACGCCTTTTTCCTAGGTTCTGGTGGTGGCTGGCAATCCTGGGTGGTTTTTGTCTTGCAGGTGCATCCTCTGACCTCAGCCTCCATCATCACGTGACATTCTTTCTGTATGCCCGTGTCCAAATATTCTTCTCTTTAGGACACCAGTCACTGGATTGATTGGGGCCTGCCCTTATCTAGTGTGATCTCATTTTAACCTGATTACATCTTCAAAGACCCTGTTTCCAAATGAGGTCTGTAGGCTCTGGATGGACATGGTTTTTTGCAGGACATTAGTCAACCTAGTATACATACATGATCTCATTTAATCTTCACAACAACCTTATTGGCCCCATTTATGGATGAAAATACAGATTACTTCCAACTCTTCACCTCTACTATGTTCAGCTGTTAATGGACTTCCCAAGATGTTGTGCCAGTACTTCAAGGTGAACATTCCAAAAACAAAATCATTATTGCCCCCTACCTTTCAAAATGTGAAGGCCTATAACACAAACCCCAGAATGTCTGTTTTTGACAGTAAAAGGGTTCTTGGGAAGGGGCTATTTGAAATCTTTGCATAACACTTTACATAAGATCAAAAAAGTATTAACTGCCCATATCTAAAAATGATGGGTACTGTCAGTGACTTGAAATATTATAAGATGGTGAGTGGTAGAAAGAATAATAGATTTAAGAAAATATTAAGAAGGCAGATTTAATAGGTCTGGTGACTGCCTGGATATGGTGATAGATGGTGGAGAGGTGCCACAGTGTCTGTGACTTGGTTATAGGATGATGATAGAGATATTTACAAAATGATGAAGTTGAGGGCGGGGATAATGATGAGTGTGCTTCAAGTAAAATCTTGCTTGAAACCCAATGTAAGAATGGAGCCGCTTTGCTTAAAAAAGGGGTAGCGCCTCTATTTTTTTCCATATCTTCTTTCCACCTGTGAACATGCCTAAAGCACCTCCTCTGTAGAACGTTAGGAAAATTACTTATTTAATATATTCTTCTAGCTCTAAATAAGAAAGTACTTACACTGTTCCAGATACATAGATATTCATCAGATTTTAAAAGTGTTTCCAAGAAAGGTCCTCATGGCCTCTCTCCACCCTCCTCCTTTCCTGGTATGTTATAGCCTTCTAAGCTCGGGCTGACCTTCACCCATAATCTACAAACAGCCCTGTACTGCTTAACTTCTTCTGTCCTTGGTTGGTTGTCTGGGGCCTTGAATGTCCTTCCTCTTAGAACACCCTGCGTCTTCTGATGAGACCAGTCAGTCTGGTTTCCTTCAGAGAGAGGGTTGAGCTTTAACTCTTGGAATTGTGCCTGCCTCCCAACACATTTTATGGGTTGGGATGTGAGTCCTTCCTTTCCAACATTCCAAGGGGGAAAAAGAAAGAAAAATGTAATAGGGAAGCTGGTGAAATCCCTGGCCATACTGAAAAGGGCAGAGCCAAAGCTGGGCTCCTGGGTGTCCCATTGCTCTGCATTTACCCAGAGACAAGAATAGGGTTCTTCAAGTTTAATTAAAAACAGGATGTCCCTGCTGGGCCTCTCATTGATGTTACCAAAAATAAAGTAGGGAAGTAGCCTGGCCTCTTCATGGTTTAATCCCATTAATTTAGGGGTGGGGGAGGTGGGGGTGGAAATGGAGCTAATAAAAGACATGATTTGTTTCAGATTGCTGTATGGAGTTGCATCTTTTCCCTCCCTGTGTTGTGGAGTCCTAGATTTTGAAGTTCTAATGCAATCAGCCCTAGGTTGTTGGTGCCGTGGAAAGAGAGCAAAGGGACGAACAATTCCCTAAATGTGATTTTGCCAGTCTGTCATCCTCTTACTCACTCTTGGGACCACTGGGACTTGTCACCTCGGCTCTTTGCTCACTGCTCTAGTACCACCCACATCATAGACCTGGTTTTGTGTACTTCCTGTCTGTGAGTTGATGCACATTAAAAAATAAAAATAAAAACTCTTCTGAGTGCTATGAGAGCCATCTGTAAATGTGAGCCTCTTAAAGAAGCACTCAGTTCCCCCTCAAACCCACAAAGTACTCAGACATTAGCCTCCTGCTCCACTCCAGAAGCCCCGTTTGCAAATATATTCATGTAAGGGCATCCTCACTTTCTTTGTTTTGTATTAGCGTCCTTATTTCTCTGGCCCAGCCCCTCTCCTTTTGCCTAATAGCTACAGACTAAAACTCTTGGAGACTTCTGTTGTGTGTGAGAGCCTCATTTCCTAATACAAATTAATTTGTCTCCTGGGTCTTTCCTTCATTTGTTCAGCCAAGAATTTTTGGGAATAATCTGTAGATTATTACATAGTTGGCTTCCCATCAGAATCCCATAATGATAATTTTATGAGCCCCAACTATTAGAGGCTTTGAGTTACAAGGAATGCTTCAGATCAGTGGGTTTTACTCGCCACCAGGGGACCCCAACATAGTGCGCATGAAGACTTTCATGACAATTATTAAGGCATTACTAGAATCACTAGATCCATCTAAATGGTGCTCTTAAGAAATGAGTGCTTTTGCTTTTCAATGTGGTACCTCCCAACCCCTGCGCCAGAGGACTGGTGAGATAGAAAATAAGAAAGAGCCTATCAGTCTTGTTGATCATTGAAGCCCCGTCACCTAGTACATAGTAGACACTCAATAAATATTAAATTATGAATAACTATTTTTTAATTCTCTCAATACCATTGCCTGCAAATAAGGGAATAAAAGTGAATTTGGGAAGTAGATGTAGATAATAAATTCAAATTTATTAACAGTTCCATTTTTTTGTTGCTCATTGGAGAAATGCAATGCCTTTGCGTGGTCTGTGAAGCCAGTGGTCTGTCTCTGCCTGCTCTGGTGCCCACCTCGTGCCACAACCCCCTGCAAACTGTCTCAACTTCTCACCGTTCCCCCACATCTGTGTCTACCCATGTGTTGCCCTCTGCCCTTCACCTCTCTCAGTTCTACGTTTTCTTCATCTCTTTGCTCAGTCTTCACCCCAAACTCTCCGGGCGAGGCCCAGTATCTCTGGTACATCACCTCATGAAACCACACATCTTCCTTTGCAGCACTGCTTTCAACAAAGGCTTTGCATCTACTGCCTGGGTTTATTTGAATAATGTTGGTCTCCTTTATGTAACAGTAAACCCATGACTGCAAGGATGAGGTAAATGTTGAGGCTTGGTATATAATAGTAGATAAATATTTGGTGCATGATGGAGTGAATGGATGAATGACTGAGAACGGAGTCAGGGAGTAAATGAGGAGCAGGCATTTTCCTAACCTGGGGTCTGTGAATGTATCTTGGAGCACATTTGAATGGTTTCTAATGTGAGAGCCCATCACATTTGATAGACTGGGGGGTTTCACATAAATATATTTAATTATATGAAGAAAGGGAGAAGAAAAAAAGAAAAGAGGATGGGGAAATGAGAAAAACAATTATGAAAGGATAAAGGAGGAACTTTCTAATGAGAAGCATAAAAGAAGAAAATTGAGAGAGGATGAAGAGCATGAGGAAAATGCAGGGGTGGGGAACAGTTATTCCTGAATGAATCCTCTGAACTTAGTGAGCCCAAGCCTGTGCCGGACCTGTGCCAGGAACTAGCAAGGGTTTGATGAATAGCCAGATCTGATTGTCACGCTCACATCTGAAAGGGGAGTGTCCTGGGTAGCTACAATTAAGGGTGAGTAGCATGAAATGATTCAGGAGAGGTTTAGATGAAGGCATTTAAGAGGAAGGAAAATTGCACATAGCAGTAGAAGGAAAGAAGACCATGGGAGGCATCCTGGAGGAGAGAGTAACATATAAATCTGCCCTTAGCACCTACTTGTGTTGGTGGTTTACTTAGTGAAACTGATCCAAATGTTTGGCTGCCATTGCACTGCCATTTACTAATTCGAGGCATGGCACTTGGAGGACATTTAAGAGATGTTTATTGTTGGGTGAGTATACCCAAGCAGGGTATTGGTAGTATCTGCTTAGAAGGTTACACTGCCAGTTTTCTATTTTAGCCTGTAAATGCTGCCCTCAAGACTGTAAAGGAGGAAAGAGGAAGGACATCTCTAAAATCAGAGAAGGAAAACTCTGACCCCAAAAAACCTCCGCTGCCTTGCGGCATACCTCTTCAGGGGAAAGGCTAAGGGAGTAAACCCCGACAGAAAATCCGGAGCCGGAGTCCCTAAGGCGGTTTGACATTGTAGTCAACACCGGCAACTCCTGCGGCGCACCTGAAGCCAAGCTGTATTGACTTTGTCTTTCCCTTGGACCCTTCAGCTGCGAAGAGAGGGGGGGTCTGCTGCATGGGCAACAGCAGACCCTCCATATCACCCTGCCCAGGCTCTGTAGCTTCAGTTTCACTGGAGAGGACACTCCAGCGTCATCGCAAGATGTCGACTCAACACGGGAGGAGACAGATACCGGTTATAAGCTCATCCGATTGGCGAAGGAAACGAGCGCCAGGGGTCTCCTCTGACGGTGGGAGAGGTCATCGCACCTCACTGGACAGCTACCGTCTCGCCATGGCTCGCCTGCCCCACTGGGTGCGTGGGGATCAGAGAGGCGCCTCTCGAAAAGTGGGCCACAAAACACCCGCACCAGTTAATTCCAAGCAAACAACAAGAAAGAAGCCTCCGGCTCTTCGCCTCGCTAGCTGGAACATCAGGACCATGTGCCCCGGACTTACTGCAGACCTTCCGTGGATCAAGGGTGCCAGGAAAACCGCTGTCATCGATAGGGAACTGGCACGACTAAACATCGACATTGCGGCTCTACAGGAGACCCGGTTGGCCGACAACAGAACTATCAGAGAAACCAACTACACCTTTTACTGGCAAGGGAAGTCTCCGGACCAACCAAGACAGCACGGTGTTGGGTTCGCTGTGAAGAACACGCTTGTTAACTCCATAGAGCCACCCACAGGAGGCACAGAGAGATTACTTACCCTCCGATTGTCAACAACTTTCAGCCCAGTCAGCATTCTTAGCGCGTATGCCCCAACCCTCTGCGCCACCACCGAAGAGAAAGAACAGTTCTACCATGCACTGGACGAAGCGTTATCCAAGATTCCCAGAAGTAACGCTCTCTATCTCCTTGGAGACTTCAACGCAAGAGTAGGAGCCGACCACATGGCCTGGCCCACCTGCCTTGGAAACTTTGGGAGAGGAAAGATCAATGAGAATGGTCAGCGACTGCTTGAGCTTTCGTGTCACCACGGCCTGTGCGTGACAAACACATTCTTCAAGTGCAAAGAGATCCACCAGGTGTCATGGAGGCACCCCCGCTCCCGTCATTGGCACCAGCTTGACCTCGTCATCACCAGAAGAACGGATATTGGCAGCACCCTCCTCACCCGCAGCTACCACAGTGCAGACTGCGACACGGACCATGCCCTCGTGGTAAGCAAGGTGCGCATAATGCCGAAGAGGTTGCACCACTCCAGGATGAAGGGTTGCCCACGCATCAACACCAGTTGTGCCAGCAACCCAGTTAAGACCCAGCAATTCATCAACAAGATGGAAGATGCACTCGGCGAGGGAGTGGCGGCAGATGACATTATCGAATCCAATTGGCCACATCTCCGCGACGCCATATACAACTCCGCCATTATTGCTTATGGGAAGAAAGAGCGGAAGAACACTGACTGGTACGAGGTTCACTGGGAAGAAATGGAACCCGTGATCGAGGCTAAGAGGAAGGCCCTACTGGCTTACAAGGTCACGCCCACTCCCAGTACACTTCAAGCTCTACGGGCTGCCAGGAACAAAGTCCAGAAGACCGCCCGCCACCGTGCCAACACCTATTGGCTAAACCTGTGCAGAAGCATTCAGGAAGCCGCCGATATAGGCAACGCACGAGGAATGTATGAGGGTATCAAGAAGGCAACAGGCCCAATCCCCTCCAAGATCGCCCCCCTTAAGTCCAAGACAGGTGAGGTCATCACTGACCTGGAACAGCAAATGCGGCGGTGGACCGAGCACTACCTCGAGCTGTACGCAACGAAGAACACCGTAACAGACACTGCTCTTAATGCCATCCCAGACCTACCAGTCATGGAGGAGCTAGACACCCCACCTACTGCGGCAGAGCTCGGCAAAGCCATCGACCGCCTCGCTTGCGGGAAAGCACCAGGAAGCGACGGAATCCCTCCAGAAATCCTAAAGAGTGGGAAACCAGTCCTGCTACAGTCGCTTCACCATCTACTCTGTCTCTGCTGGAAGGAGGGTTACATCCCCCAGGATATGAGAGACGCCAACATTATCACCATGTACAAGAACAAAGGAGACCGCAGCGACTGCAACAACTACCGGGGCATCTCTCTCCTCAGCGTAGTCGGCAAAGTATTCGCCCGGGTCGCTCTTGCCCGCCTGCAGACCCTTGCTTCCCGCGTCTACCCAGAGTCCCAGTGTGGCTTCAGAGCTGGCCGATCAACAGTGGACATGATCTTCTCCCTACGCCAGCTGCAGGAGAAGTGTCACGAGCAGCATAAACCACTCTACCTCGCCTTTATCGACCTCACGAAGGCGTTTGATCTGGTCAGTCGAAGCGGACTCTTCAGCTTGCTACGGAAGATTGGCTGTCCACCACATCTGCTTGCTGTGGTCATGTCCTTTCACGACAACATGCACAGCACGGTGTCCTACAACGGCGCAACCTCTGAGGCCTTCCCAGTCAGCAGCGGAGTAAAGCAGGGCTGCGTCCTCGCGCCTACGCTGTTCGGAATCTTCTTCTCCATGCTCCTCCAATACGCCTTTAAGGACTGCAGCGAGGGTGTCTTCATTCACACCAGATCCGATGGCAAGCTCTACAACCTGGCCCGTCTACGAGCCAAGACCAAAGTCAAAGAGGTGCTCATCCGTGAGATGCTCTTCGCCGACGACGCAGCTTTGACATCACACTCCGAAGGGGGACTCCAGCAGCTAGTCACTTGCCTTTCCCACGCATGCAAGGAGTTCGGACTAGCCATCAGCCTGACGAAGACGAATGTTATGGCTCAAGGCACGGGGACTCCCCCATGCATCACCATCGACGGATACACCCTGGAGGTTGTCAACGACTTCACTTACCTCGGGTCCACCATCTCGAGCTCTCTGTCAGTCGACTTGGAGGTCAACCGGAGAATCGCCAGGGCAGCCACAGTTATGGCCAGACTGAACCGGCGAGCGTGGAACAATTCCAGCCTCACTGAGAAAACCAGACTGCGCATCTACCAAGCCTGCGTACTCAGCACTCTCCTCTATGGCAGCGAGACGTGGACCACCTACGCAAGGCACGAAAGGAAACTCAACAGCATCCACATGAGGTGCCTGCGACGCGTCCTGCATGTCGCCTGGCAGGATAAGGTCCCCAACACCGAGGTGCTGAAGCGAGCCAATATGAGCAGTTTGCATGCAGTTCTTAGCGAGAGACGCCTCAGGTGGCTCGGCCATGTCAAAAGAATGGATGCAGGCCGTATCCCCAAAGACCTCCTCTACGGCGAGCTAGCAGAAGGCAAGAGGATGACAGGGCGCCCAAAACTGCGGTTCAAAGACATCTGCAAAAAGGACATGACACAATGCTCCATCAATCTCAACACATGGGAAGTTCAAGCAGACGACCGCCTAGCCTGGAGGCTCGCGGTCAGGCAAGGTACGTCACGCGCGGAGGCTGCGTGCAACGAGGAGGCGGTCCAGAAAAGATCGAGGCGGAAGCAGCGTCAGCAGCAGCAACAACAGCCATCTGCCTTCACCTGTACCAAGTGCGGCAGGGATTGTCACTCCCGAGTCGGACTGCACAGCCATTCTCGGCGGTGCAGATAGACTCTCAGGAAGCTACGCCATCGTCTCTCAAGACGGACGGCTGCCGACGACGAGCATGCAGATAGGATTTCAAGGTCAGATAAGAGAGGTAGGTAAACACTTAGAGAAGAGAAGAGTATAAAGAAAGCTGCTGGTTTAGAAAACCAAGGAATGTGTTGGACAGGTTGCTGGGCTCTCTACAACCTTTGCAAAACATCTGAATTGAGGGATTCCACCTTCGGCCAGTTACGGACACACAGCAGAAGGGTCCCAGAAGTACCAAGTGAGATGACCTTAGTGAGGCCAGAAAAGACTCGGGGGAGGAACAGTGAATCACGGAAGTTGAAGACGTGTAACACAATATCCTTAAGACTTCTGCCAAAAAGTAAAGTTACGGTTTGCTCATCAATGCTCTTCTTCCCACATCACCTCTACAACTTGTGAACTATGTCAGCTCTTGTTCCTTTAAAGAGGTTGTACTTACATGGTGTAGTGCAATACTTGTTTCTAGATACTGGTTTTGTTGTTGTAAGATTCCTGGCTTTGTGAATTTACAAAACAGTTAGATTACTCATATGTAAGTTGGACATTCCAACGAGGTGTGTGCAAGTGTGCTCATCAGTTGGTGCTACTGATTCTCCATAAACTGAGTCAAGAGTTACAGAAAAGCATCCACATAGGAGAAAAGAACGCTAAGGAAAGGGTGCTAGACCTCAAGACACTGCTGGTTTAGAAAGACTTCTGCTTTCTACTCCTGTTACTAAAGGATTAACCTGGCCTGTGAAATCTAAGCATCTCTTTTTCCCATTTGTAAAGACATCTCTCTACAGCCTTTCCTAGTTTCTCCAGGGAGTCAGGTTTCTCCAGCAGCCTGGCACGAGGCTACTAACCGCAGCACAGGTGGCGGTGTAGACCTGGGCTGGCGGGGACCGCCAGTGGGGTCCAGAAGGAAGGCAGAGTGTGGCTCGCCTCCTGCCTCCAGAGCACACTTGGGTGAACGTTTCTTGGGAAAGCTGACCATGGCCAAGTTTATCCCAGTTACACCCATGGTCCCAGACAAGGCCACAGATGTGAGCCTGGCCTTCCTCCCAGACGGAATTGCTGTGGAGGCAGCTCTGGAGTCAGGAGGGTGACTTTGAGACAGACTCAGGGAGCCTGGCCTGAGGGGTTCTGATGGGGCAAGATCAGCCCAAGGGCAGCCCACTGGCTGAGTTCATATTTCATTCCTATTTTACCCCTGGGAATAGAATATTTACTCCCTCTTTCTCCAGAACATTTTAGGGACTTGAAGCAGGTGAAGCCTAAACAAGACTGCAAAGCAGATTAAGTTCAGCCTTCACTATCAATTTTGTTCCCATTTCCCATCCAGAGGCTACCAGCCCTGAGCTGCACTTCCTCTCTCTCCTCCCTCCAGCTATTCCGCTGCACCTGGAGTTCCAGGACTTCCTATATTTCTGTGCCCATCCTAAGGCAAATCTTACTTTTTCAAAACTCCTTCTTGAAGATAAAATTCCCACAGTGAATCTGATTAGCAGAGTCATGATCTGGGGATAAAAACAATGACTTTATATTATTCTTCCCACATAAAAACTGCATCTGACAACTGGGGTCCTTCCTCAGGGCAGGTGGGGGTTGGTCCACAGGTGGTGGGAGGATTGTTTTAGTCCTGCTTACAAAGCTCTTTTAGTAGAACCCTCTTTTGCTCATCAGCTTTCAGATGTATGCAGTTTATCTCAAGTCTGAGACTGCGTAATTATTTAATCCAAAATTTGGATGGCAGATTGTTTCCATTCGGCAGATATTTGGGAGCTTGCTGGGAAGGGATGTGAGGCGATTACCGCATTCAGGGGCAGAGCTTGGATGGATGGATCACATCTGCCTGGGAGACCAGGGCCGGCACTTGCAGACTGTCGAGTGCGTAGCCTCCTGAGGGACCTCGCTGGAGACCACAGCAGACACCAACCTGTCCTTCTGGCCTGAGGAATGTCATCTGCAGCCTTTCCTAGAAGTGGGGTCCTCAGAACAGCAGCATCAGTATCACACAGGAGCTTGTTAGAATCGCAGAATCTCAGGCCCCCGCACCCTAACTCACCCTATTCAGTCAGATTCTGCATTTTCACAAGATTCCCAGGACATTCACACGCACATTAAAGTTTGACACCCAGGGTCTTGGGGGAGGGGTCTCCCTGACAGCTGTCACTCCCGAGTTTTCTTAGTGCCAGAGCAAGCTCGGCAGGCCTGGCTTCTGCCATCAGAGACTGTGTGCATCAGTTTCCAAACCAATTAGCAGAGACAGGGCCAGCCCCCATGTGAAAGGGAGACGTTCCCCTCACTTCAGCCCTATATTTTGGATGTTTAATGATAGGGCTAGTGTGTGTCAATCCAAACTATGTTTCCCTCTTCCCACTGTGTTTCCTTTGTCCACAGGCGATCTATAAGATGGTTTCCTCTGTAATGAAAATGCCTGAGGATGAGTCAACTCCAGAGAAAAGGACAGAAAAGATCTTCCGCCAGATGGACACCAATAGAGACGGTAGGTGGCCAAAGCTGCTTTGCTTTGCACCCAGTGGGGGTTGCTGGAGGGGCTGGGGGTATCCAAGCAGGGAGCTGATGCTTGGGGACAAGATACTGGCCACAAGGACCTGGCTCACAGCCCTTTCTTTGTCAAAGTGGCTCATCCTGACTGCTCCCTGGCAGTACAGGACAGAGGAGGATCAGGGTGGGGACAGGCCCAGGCCAGAGCAGGCTGGGCCCTTGCAGCTGAGCTAATTGGAAAGTGGGGAGCGGCTTGGTGTCATTCTACCCAGACCCTATTGGCCTTCACCTCAGCTGGCCAGGGCTCTCCTGCACATGCTCTATGTTTGGTTTCCTAGAACCAAGTGGGTTCCCACAGCCACTGCTGGGTGGGCAGGGATGGGAGGGGAGTGAAGTGGCCAGCCTGAAGGTGCCCCCACAATTCAAACAAGGGGATGCAAAGCAAACCAAAGTGAAAAGGAAGGTTGGATTTCAAACTTTAGAACAGAACAGTTTAGATGCTGGGTTGCACGATAGAATACAGGAAGCCGAACCAACTTTGAATTTTGAACAAATAGCAAATGATTTTTTTCATACAAGTATGCCCTATGCAATGTAAGGAATATCTTTATATGAAAAAAAAATTGTTAGTTGTTTATTTGAAATGCAAAGTTAACTGGGCATCCTGTATTTTATTTACCAAATCAGGCAACCCGATGTAGATGTAATTCCTGAGGTTGCGGTGCCTGAGCCCCGGCCGTAATGAGCACCAGGTCATTTGTAGTTCTTGCTGTTACTACCAGCTCACCTGTTTTGCTGTGCGGCCCCCGCAATTCTCGTCAGCGATGAGCTGATGGACAGACTGACGGAAAGCTGTGAAGCAGAGCGAGCCTCTCCTTCTAGCCCCACATTCTCTGGGGGCACCCGCTGCCTGAGAATCTGGATTTGTGGATGCAGGCCAAGCACAAACTGTTTGCTTTGTTCCCCCCACAACGGTGCCATGATGGCCTAGGACATCTTATTTCCCTTAGGCACCTGACTCACAGCAAATAGCTTGATTGTTTTGCAAAGGCCAGACAACCTTGGGATTCTTCTAACAGTTAATGAACTTGCTGATGTTACACTGAACATTTTGCTCTGCCCAGGGAGCACAGGTGGGTTTGTATCCTGCCCGAGGCCCAGCCGCCCCTTTAGAATAGGGCTCAAGGATGGGCGCAGATCCAGACAACAGGGTAAAACCCTTACTGAAGTTGACTGCAGGTAGGAAGTTAGCGTCTGTCACTGAGGCTCCCTGTGTGATCACAGAGCACCAGGAGCCGAGGTGCTATAGCGCTCAGCGCTATGCCCCTGGACCCCAAGGCAGAGCCTGACCCCTGCCTGGAGCAGAGGCCTCATCCAGAGCCTCCTGCCATTAGATTCTTCTTGGTAGAAGCACTTTGCCTCTAACCCCTGGCCGCTGACTTGACGAGAAAATCTGGGCCTGCAGCGAGACAGGTGACACCTTGGAAGCCCTGGGCGGTTAACCAGAGAGAGCTGATTCTGCCGCGTCCAACTTGTGGGCCCAGAGTGGCCCTATGGTGGTGGATCCCAGAGTGGCCACGGGACCTCCTTTCTCTCCCCCCAGCCTTCGAACCTGAGGAAGTTATCACTGTTTCAACCAGCACCTGAGCCTGGGCATAGCTCATAAAGCATGGCCAGGACGCAACGCTTACGAGGGCCTGCTCTACATACTGAGAATAAATAGATAAATAAATTCCTGCCCTTTCCCTTTGTGTAGATAACATGAATTTGTTAACCAAGACCTAGGATCTTGGGGAGAGGGCTGTGACTGAGAGGAAGACAAATTTTATTAGGGAGGAGGGTGAAGGCTCCCATCAATGGCTCCCCCTCCTGCCTGGAGTTGGAATTCGTTGAGAAATGAAGAGCAAGAGGACTGAGCTTCATCCAAGGATGCAGCTCCGTGGGCATGGGGACCAAACCCACAGCGGCAGGGAGTGGGGCAGCCTGACACCAGTCCTTGGGGCACAGAGAGAGGAGTGAGCAAAGCTGAGCAGGAAGGCCCTGCAGGTCCTCTTAAGGAGGGGCCCTTCTGGAAGCACCAACAATGGGCGTAAAGCTTTGCCTCCCTCCAACAATCTGACAGAGGGACCTTCTGGAAGGGACATGCATAGGAGTGAGATCCCAGGGGGCTAAGTCTTCTTCCTCCAGCCTGTCACTGTAGGAAGAAAGCCCCTGATTGATGCAAGGTCCTGGGGAACACCTCTCTGCCTTGCGCACGCACCCCTTTATTTTCCTTATCTCTCATGCTGTTTCAATGGACAACCCTCCCCTCCAGATATCATTGTGGCCCCTGCAGCAAACTTAAGTGTACCTAAGTGACCTACGGAGCCCAGGGTTCCCAGTGACATCGTGGGAGTGACCTTAGAGCCCAGAGTGCTCAGCTCGGTCTCATGAAGGCTCAGGGGCCATTCTTTCCACAAATACTGAGTGAGCCCCTCCAGAGTTCTTGCAGCTGGAGAAGCCAAGAGGGCAGGGGTCACATCAGGGCCACCCAGCACCCCACCAGGGCAGGCGCATAGTAGGCTCTCAGGAAGAAATTTCATGGGTCTCACATCCAGAAGACAGAGTGTGGACTTCATGGCAGGTGTGGAACTGCAGGGACAAGGGGAGATGTCACTGCCTCCAAGATGCAGCAGAAAGAGCGTAGGTTCAGCAGCTGCCACCTGCCACCACTCACCTGCACTCCCTCCTCTTTCTAGGAAAACTCTCCCTGGAAGAGTTCATCCGAGGGGCCAAGAGCGACCCGTCCATAGTGCGCCTCCTGCAGTGCGACCCCAGCAGCGCCGGCCAGTTCTGAGCCTACACCCCACGAATCGTAGAGCTGCTTGTATCCCCTTTTGATTTTTCTTTTTAACAAGTTTTATTTTATTTTTTTGCCAAATATTGATGGTGATGCTGTTCCCCGTGCAGTCCAACGCACGTTCCTCCGTGATGCCTTCAGCTTCTTTTGTGGTGGACGCTTCATGGGAATGCCCAGAACCCCAACGCTTGTGGAGAGCATGTGCATCGTGCACAGATTTTGTGGTGTTCGTTGTTCTGATGAGTTTTAATCATTATTATTACTTTCACTTGATTCTAATGTCTCTGTTCTAACACCGAAGGCTGAAGACTCAGAGAGTCAGAAGGGAACCGATCTGGTGCCAGGATAGGATGGCACGTTTTGAGGGGCTTGTTTGAAAAACAAAACTCCCCTCGGGTCTGTTGTCACACATGCCTGAGGGGTGATGGCACCAGGTATGGGATTCCCAGCATAAGAATAAGGAACCTTCTGGGGCCAGGTTATTAAGGGGACCTGAGGACTTCCCCCTCTGCAGGCCCATCCCACCCCCTTCCCCAGCAGGTTGTAGTTTTTAAGCTGTGAACATTTCAAGATAAATTAATAGCAAAGAGGAAAAGATGGCTCAGCTCCTTTTTCACAGGTTTACACTAGTTGAGCTAAGATGAGTTTCTTTGAAAATCAATCACAAATGGTAACGTATGTTTCAAGACCAGATCCATCTTGTTGCCTCTTGTGATTAAAAAAAAAAAAAAAAAAAAAGAATGCTGTATATAAAATATTGGGTATTGCAGACCAAATTAAGTGTTTTGCCTTGTTTAAATAAAATGCATGTTTAGTGAGCACTAATCCAATCTTATTACAGAAGACTGTTTCTAGTAGCTTATTGTGAAATAAGCCAACTATAATGAATGTCTATGTCTTGTTTTAAAGTCATATCTGTCTTTGCACAAATGCACCAATCAACAGGTATATTTTCTATATTCCAGAAAAGTACAAAGTAACCATGACTAGGGCCCAAACTTAATTTTGAATGCTTTTCCAGAGTGGCAGTGCCTGGGGAACAGAAGCAGGACAGGTTTAAGTGAAGCATGTCAATTGGAGCACCAGAAAATGAATACTTCAGAGAGACATGAGCTAATGGCTGGACCCCTAGCCTAGCAGCTCAGGGGCCATATTGCATTGGTGGTGCTTTTCTAAGCTGATCAATATTCTGTAGACCTGGAAAGGGACTACCCAGTGGTTTAATCCACATGTTTAGGGAGCTGCACCTGGAAGGATGACTTTCCATGTTCCAGTTGGCCCTACAGACAGTCAGAGGTTGGACCATCATCTGATTCATCATGAAGAAGGCAGGGGCAAGTGCACCTGTGAGTTCCAAGACCCACTATGGGAGATCCAAAGCTGTTTTCCATCACAGTGTGCTTTGAATGCAGATTTTTATTTCCAGAAGTGGCAGTGCAAATCTGAGTTGCTATTCAATCAGGTGACCTCATACACACTAATTTGAATGGAAGTTAAGGGTAAAAATTGCTGGCCATCGGGAAGTGATATTTCGGTAAGCAGTGAGCATGAGGAAACCCAAGCACTCACCTTCCCTAAGGAAAAGCAGAGAGGTCCCAGTGGGTCTGTCTCCTGTCACACTACTTCCTGTAAACCAAAAACCACAGAAAGATAGACGTTATAAGCACAAGAAAGATGATGCCGAGCTTGTTCCAACCTCTAGATTCTTGTGCGTTACTTGAATCCATTTTAATGGGAAACAAAAATCCAGATTTGTGTGGTTGACCAAAATGGACCAATTTTGCAGGATGAAATTCTGAGACCTGGACTCGGTAAAGTAATTTTAATCCTCCTCCGAGTGTCAGTTCCTCGTAGTGTTTTACACTGAGACTTGCCAAATTCCTCCATGGCCCAAGTGGTAAAATCTAGTTTTGGAAAATAGGGAATCAACCTAAGACACAGAGTGCATTGTGGGTGAGGTGACCCAGTGCCTCTATCTATATGTTCAGGAGGCACATGTGACTTTTTCCCCATCTCAGTTCTCCTTAGATGCTGAAGTGAGTTAATGTTTGAGACACCCACCTGAGGTCTGTCCTTGGTCATGGTGTCTTGTTGAGCCAGACTCATTTGTTTGTTCCCTGGAACCTAGAGCTGGGGTGAGAAGCAGGGAAGAGGGTCTCCAGCTGTTTAGAAAAGAAAACAAGAGCCAGACGCATGGCTAATGAATACCAACATGCCCGGGATGAACGGAAATAGCCCTTGTCCCAGCCTGCCATTGACCCTGTCTGCATTTTCTCGAGAGTTGTTTTTCTTCTCCTCCTCCTTCCCGGGAGAGCCTTTGTATGTCTGATCCAATGCACTCATTTTCGGCCAAGGGAGTCTGCAGCACACAGAAGGCTGGATGCCTAAATGGTTATGTCACTCCTGTGCTGGGCTGTTCATTGTCATTGCTGTGTTGAGGGATCTCTGGAAATGGATTCTGCTCTGTCTGAAATCAAGCCAGGCTGTGATGTACAAGGGACTGGAATAAAGTGGCTTATACATTGAAGGACAATACAGAGTGGTTGACTCTTCATACCCTTGTTTAGGTGGGGAAGGGGTGCTGCAGGTGCTGTCCCACCCATCTATATGCCCCAGGGACACCAGCCACAGTGGATTTAATAATATACACACTTATAAATCCTGTCCCTATATCGGTTGACTCTGTGTCACTCTAGCTTGGCAATCAAGCATGCTGAGTGTTTCATGATTGTCTGGGACAGGCAGGTTCCAGGCCTAAACTGCTGCTCCAGCTGAATCTGTGCCCATGTGAGGATCCAGGTGCTGCTTCTGGCCTCCTCCTGGGTATGTTTTCTGCTCTGGAGAGACACAAGGAACCAGGGTGTATGAAATGGGGGAAGGGAAGGGCTGCTGAGCCCCAAGCCCCATTGAAAAGCATCCTTGGTCTCCACTTGGGCTTCTTTACATCCTTCCCCTCCAGGCCTTCACTTCTCACGACCTCTTCTCCTTCCTCACAACTGCAGCTGAAAACTACTTCTAACATTAGGTGCAAGGGAATGAGAAGCTGAGGCAACCTCCTCTTCAGTGGGAAATTAATATCCTCCTCTCCTTTCCCTTCACCTCCCCGTCTGGAGACGAGTCAGTAGAAAAGATGACGAGATACAGAGCCCACACCTTCGAAGCCAATGCAGATCAGCGGTGTGTTTGCTCGTTGGAGCCGTCATTGGCCCTGCCTCCAGCGTAGAAGGCAACGCACATGGGGGAAATGGGGCTGAGTGTCCGCTGTAGTAGGAGCCTGATGGGCTAACTAGACTTCCTGTAGGTGTTGAGTTGGCCTGGAGCAGAGTATTTTTCTATTTTATACAGTTTCTCTTTTTGGCCCAGCAATGGCCCTGGTACCCATGAGTACTGAGCATGAATAACTGCGTGTCACTCATGGCAATGATGGTGAGAAGGGGGTTGGGAGGCTCCACCTCGATGAGGAGTCTTATTGGAGACCAACCTGGCCGTTGCCAGCAAATTTCCCAGCCCAGGGCTCTTACTTTCAGGGTATTACCACAATACCTCAACTCAGCTGGGTCCCCTCACCGCCTAGACCAGACATGGAGGGCACACATCAGCTGAGGAGACCGAGTATCCTCTTGGCCGAGGTGAAGGAGATCACAAGAACTGTTTGGAAGAAATAAAGATCCTTCACACTGGTCTCTCTTTTCTTCGTCAGGAAATGCTCAGCACTCTCCTGAAGTTTGCTGTGTTTTAATATGTATGGGTTAAAGAAAGAAGAGAATATCAGTGAAATCCACCTAAAATAGAAAGATTGTTGCAGAGTGAAAAGATGTTCAGGCCAAGAATATAACCAGTGGTATTCCTTTCAAACAGGTTTCTCAGTACTTGAATGCCAGCCATGTGTCAGGACTTAGGTGGGTCCTGGCCACTGATTGCAGTGGTATTCACATACCAGGGCCTGGTCCCAGACATGCCTGAGGTTGCAAACCATGATCACTCTAAGGAGATTCCATGGTGTGGAGCTAACTCTCTAGGGCAGCTTGGAGAGGGGCCAGGGCCTCGAGGAAGCTTATTTCATGATTTCTTTTCTCCACACTATTCCAGGTAATGGATGGCAGTTTTAAACAGTTTTCTAGACGAGATGGTGAAACTGCTTCAAAATCCTGGACAGCTCAGCTCGCTGACCCTATTAAATACCCATAGTTCTGCCATTAGTATGTCACACACATGTAGATAGATGGACAGACTCTCTCAAAATGTACCTTCTCAATATCAGTACTTAATCACTTTACTGGGCTTGCATTGAGTGTTCAATGCTGACCCAACACAATACCAAGTACTATAGTCTTGGAGTGTGTGTGTGTGTGTGTGTGTGTGAGAGAGAGTGTGTGTGTGTGTGTGTGTTGGGGGTGGGTGTGCAGATAGGAGTTATTAGCAAAGAAGTAGGAGACTACGCTCACAGCCCAGCTGGTAAGTCCTGTCCAGCACCTTGAAAATGTTTATGAAGTAGCTTCCACCTCTAATGGCAGAGCAGAAATCAGGTTCTTTCTTGAGTGGTGCATGGGAGAGGTATTTGCTACCCAAAGAACAAGCAGGTGACATTTGCCTGTAGTGACTTTTCAACATCCTTCTTTTCTCTTTTGCTATTTCTGAATGATCAGAGTGCATCCCCTTCTACCCCCAAAGTGTTTCCAAAATACCTATGCACTCATTTAGCAAAGCTCAGAGAAGTGTAGGAATGAAGGGCCCTGAAGACAAAGGGTGCATAATGCTAAAGTGGTAGACCAGGAAACCCACTCAGGGAATATTTACATGTAAAAGTAGAGCCCCTGCCCTGACCAAAAGGTCACTGGTTTGATTCCTGATCAAGGCACATGCCTGGGTTGCGGGCCAGGTCCCCAGTTGGGGGCGCGTGAGAGGCAACGCATTGATGTTTCTCTCCCACATTAATGTTTCTCTCCCTCTCTTACCCTATCTCTAAAAAATAAAAAATTAAAATAATCTTTAAAAAAAGAAAATAGAGAAGCAGAGCCCAAATGAATCCTCGTTAAAAACTTTTTATTTTAAAAAAGATTTTATGTTAAAAAAGATTTTATGTATTTATTTTTAGAGAGAAGGGAAGGGAGGGAGAAAAAGAGGAAGAGAAACATTGATGTGATGTGAGAGAGAAGCATCAGTTGCCTCTTGTACACACCCCAACCTGGGACCAAACCCGCAACCCACACATGAGCTCTGACTGGCGATGGAACTGGCAACCTTTTGCTTTACAGGATGATGCACAAGCCACTGAGCCACACCGATCAGGGCCTGTTGGAGACCATTTTAGAAGGAGGTGGCAGGGTGACCACAGAAGCTCCTGCTCAGATCTTTCGTTACAAGAACCTGCTTCTGGGAGCACAGCTGATTGACAGGCTCCAGCTGTGATGTTCGGAGCCCCCTGTGCTCACTATGAGGCCACACTCTTCCCCAGCTGCTCTCTGTCAATGCCTGCACATGGTGGGGTTACTAGGATCCCAGACGGGATTCTTCCTATCACTGACCTTTGCTCAGGGACTCTCCACTGGCCTGGCTAAGACAGTCTGAGGCTCCTCTTGCCCAAGCTTCCTTCCTCCCCTTTCTCCTTTTGCAGGGGGCCAGTCTCCTCCCGCTCATTTCCCCTTTCTCCATTCCATGAATCCTCCCAGTATATCTCCCTGAATATCTAATCCCATCTTGGCTTCTGCGTCTTGGAAGACCTGAACTGATCACCATCCCTTCCTTATTGTTACTGACCCTCAGAAGCATAATGCTCAGACACTGTAGTTGGCAAGCCCTCCCAAAGTGAGGCTCAGATTTGTGACCTCCCATCACATTGTGAAAGGCCTACTGAGCCTACTTAGGCCAGTGGGGAATGGGTGCAGACCCTCTACTGAGACCGTGGAACATGGGTCATGGCAGAAGACCTCATGGCCCATTTGTAATCCCACGATCTCTCAGACACCTCAGTAAGCACTACTTCCCCAAACCTCCTCTGCTCTGTCTGCTAGTGCAGACAGAGGCTTCTGGGCTGAAGTCAGAGAAGGCTTCCTGAAGAAAAATTCTTAGCAGATTTGAAAGCTGTGGACATGGATAGAGAGAGAGAAGGTAAGATGTGGAAGAACACAGAAGCACCATTGGTTTGGCAGAGGCTCTCGGGACATAATCAAGAATGACAGCTGAAGGAGTGTGGGTAGCTCTGCAGGTGGGTGCTCACTGAGGAAACACCAATGAATACCGGGGTAGTGAATCGAGGTATTTACATTTGAGCTGACAGATACTAGTGATCCCGTGGGTTTCAGGATGAGACTGTCGTCATGGATTTGAAGTTTCAGTCACGTAGTTTTGGCTTCTCTATAGAGGTTGGAGCAGATGAACTCAGGAACCAGCAAAATCTGTGCTAATTCAAGTGGGGGTGAGTGATCTGGGAGTGAGAAAGCTAAAAGTGAATGGGCAGAACCCACCTTCCGCCCTGAGGAACAGGTCAATAATAACCACCCTGGTGGCCTGTCATACACACCGAAGGCCTCTTGCTCTCTTCAGTCCACTTCTCACTTAACCTTGGGGTGGGACACAAGAAGGTGACCAGAGGGAATGTCCACTGTATTGAAGCCCAGGACCTGAAGGTGCCCAAGGGAGCCTAGAATCTTCCCAGCTCACACAGAGCTTTCTTTCCAATCAGGCAAAGAACCCCAACACCCACCTCATGAAACATACCAGACACTGCCATTTACTCTTACTTTATGAATATTTATTTTTTTCTTCTTAAAAATGTACAAAAAATAAAATAACTGTATTTGTAGTTTATAGATTCCCCCTCTCCCATTTACAAAACTATTAAGTTACATTTGCCTTTTTTTTTTTTTTTAAACACAAGAGCAAATTGTCCATCTATCAATCTCCCTTGCTTGTCTTTAAGAAAGGGCTGTTCATAGAATTTGGCACAAACCCTCTGTTTTTGTTGCATTTCATGATTTTAAATAAGAAGGACAAATAAATGTTTGATTCATTTCATGCTTCCTAAGTTTGTGGCATGGGACGTGCCTTAGTCTTTTAGGATACAATTCAAGATGACATCTGATTGCATTTTTCTGTTGGTCTCAATTTCCAAACACTCATAGTCTGAGCAATTTGGGTATGTATTTTACAAAAGAAAAAACAAAAAACAAAAAACCTCGTTTCACATGTTCCTCATTTTACAAAGATTTTTTTTTTAAGCTTATTTATTTGAGTGTGATTAACTTAAGGGACAACAAAAGAAGAGGAGGCAAATTTTCCTTTCTTTCTGGAGTGTTTTTGCTCAGGAAATTTTCCTCATCAGAGCTCTGCCAAGTTACATAGTGAAGAACACATCAGAGCTAAGCCATGGACACTCTGAGAACGCAGAGGGGATGCAGTAAACACAGGGGACAGATCAGCTGGGAGGTGACACTCTGCACCGCCTTCTGGCACTGGGTCCCACAGTGATTGCTCAGGGACCTAGAACAAATGCAAGAGCATTTTTGATTCACCCTCTGCCTCGGCAGGGTCACCAAGCATTTTTTCCACAGAGTCTAGAGAGAAGGGTAGGCAACCTGTGTCAAATTGCCAAATTAGTTTATCTTTTCCCTAATCTGAAGTCCTATGCTCCAGTCTAATAGTACTTGCTAGTCCATCTGCCAATGACGTTTGAAAATGCCCCTAAGGCAAGGAGCATGGGAAGTGCATATCGTACCAGATGTCTCCAACACTGAATGTGTCCATCTTAGGACAAAGCCCCAGCAGTACCCAGGAGGGTCCCAGCAGCTAGTCCAGGGCATGGCGGTCACAGAGTGGAGGAGGAGACAGACTGGAGCAGAGCTGAGTCCAAGATGCAAACCTTTGGCACCACAGGGAGGGATAAGTTGTCCAGAAGACACACAGAAAGGCACCCCCTTAACAACCCCCCCCAGAGGTCTTCCTAGGCATGACACTGGCCTTCCATTCCATCCAAATCCTCTGTAGCCTCAAAGAGTACAGCTGCTCTGGGCCCCAGGGGCAGGTGGGGTGGGCGGGCAGGGAGCCCCTGGAGAAAGCCCCCAGGTAAGACATCAAAGTGCTTTACAAACAAATCTGAGCCCTTACATAAAACCTGTCCTAGATCTAGGACCTTGGGTTGGGGATGCGTCTTGATACCAAAAAACTGGTGCTTCCACCCACAAGGGTGAATGTAAACCCCTGGGCCACCCACTAGCCCCTCAAAGAGGACAGCGGCCCCAGACGGTTCATGATTTTGTGATTGTTTAGGGAAGTGTGTTTTCTCCTCTTCATCTTTCAGGGCCTGTAGCAGGAGATGGCGTTCTCTGGAGCCTGGTTTCAGAAGCGCCAGGGCTCTTGGGGCACTGTCTCTCCCTCCATCGCTCCATTTCCAGCAGCCTGGAGCAGAAGCAGCGGGCCCCTCCCTCTCCAGCACCAAGGCCCAGGAGGCCGCTGGGCCTACCCGTTCAGACCTGAGCTGTTGGCACCACTCTCAGAACTGCAGAGGTGAAGGACATGCTTGTAAACCGCGAACCACTGCACAGTGGCCAGGGTCCTCATGACAGCCAAGGAGTTCTGCAACGGGCCCCGGCGGCACCCCCTCTGCAGTCTCTCCAGAAAGCTCAGGCAGTGCCAACACCAAAGCTGGAGGGGCCGGGGCCTCAGACAGCTCAGAGGGAGACTCAAGCAAAGCACATCACCATGAGATAAAGGCGGTGAGCTCCAGAGTAGGCTGTCCCCATGGAGAAAGAACGGGGCTCCCTCTGCAGGCAGGGCTGCGTTCCAGTCCGTGCCCACTGGAACATCTCTCCTGGCACCCACCATAGTCACTTACACCCTGAAGGCCACTTCCCTAGTCCAGTGTGTCTCCTGAACAGCAAAGAGGCAGAAACCTCTTATAGAAAGCAGAGTCTCCAGGTATGTGCCTCCCCTAGGCCAGGGGCAGTAAACATGCCCACATACCACAGGTAAAATATATTATTGCAATATTATAAACACTATGTACATAACAGCTAGGCATGTTGTCTGTGTCACTTACTAATTACATGGTAGTTGAATGTCTTCCTGTACAAGGCCTGATGGCCGCTTGCTGGGGACACCTGGACGTATCTAGCAAGATGACCTTCCCCAGATCAACCTGAAGGGTTGACCAGTAAGGGGACATCTACTTCTTACCCCACCTCTGACTACTGCACCCAGAAGCAGCTCATTTTGTCCAGCCGCTCAGGGTAAGTGGGGTGGTAAGGCAGAGGAGACAAGGCCTTCTCAGATTCTTCGAGATGAATGGATTGGCGGTGCTACCCTTGAGGGCTCAGGGTGGCGTCATCTGGAGCCAGCAGTGACCTGCAGAGTCCTGGTGGGCCTGGCCCTGGGCTCCAGGAAAAGGTGGACAATAAATAAGGGTCTGACGGGTCTGACAGGTGCTCGGCCCCTTCCGGAGGGGCTCGGGCCTCAGCTGGTGGACGGGCCAGACACATGGACAAGGAGGGGGCTTTGTGCCTTGTCCCGCTCCCCAGCACAGTCGTGTAACAGCAGCTGTGAGATGGGTGAGGAGGGTCTGCGAGTTCCGGGGCCAGGCCGCCCCCTCTCCCGGGGAGGAGGGTACTGAGGGCCCCTGCTGAGCGCACGCCGAGACCAGGGCTCAGATTTCCATGAGTGTGATCTTGAAGCCTTCCACCATGCTCTCCATGTTGAGGATGAAGGTGTCCTCATTCGAGTAGTGCTCTATGATGTTGTCGTCCATGTTCACCAAGATGCTGCCAGGGGCGGGGTGGTGGGAAAGAAACAAAGGTGCCGGCCATGAACAGGGTGCTTGGGGCAGGGACAGACTCCAGGCTGGGGGTTCCCTCTGCTACTCTCTTGCAGGGGCAGTCAGGAGGGGTGGAGGAGAGAGGATACAAGGCTGGAAAAGACCCTCATTATATCATCTTTCCCCGGAAACCAGTTTGAGAAAAGCAAAGCCTCGATTTCTCAGAACTAACCTCATTCATGATTCCTTATTAACTAGGACTTCAGAGGTCATTCAACCCAACTGTCTTGCCATATAGATAGATAATCCGAGGCCCTGAGGAGTTAGCAGAGCCTGAACTCACAGACATAGCTATTGACTTATTGACAAAGCCAGGACCTAAACAGTTGGGTACCCTAACTATTTTTATTAAACCATATCTCCTCTTGAAAAGGCGTCTTAAAAAAGGAGTTTGCACTAAGGAGGAAGAGGAAAGTAAACCAGCTCTGCTGCTACCCTTCGCTGAGCAGGTCACATGGTCCAGCATTTCAGAGACCTTGCACTTCATCTCCCCCCCCCCCCCCCCCGCCCCGAGCAACCCAGCGGGGAGGTGTGATCAGTGCCATTTAGCAAATGAGAAAACCGGGCTCAGTGAGGTTAAATCACTTCCCTAAGTTCATTCAGCTAGTTCACAGCGGAGGTGGGTTTTGCCTCACTCTGAAGCTTGTTCTTGACCACATGGGACCTACTCCTTGGCTAGCTATCCCCAGTGGATTGAGTTTAAAAAAATTGACAACTTTCAGGGTCTGTAAATGGTTTAGCAGTCCCTGAGCCAATCCCATCCAGTGAAGTCCAACAGGTCTTACTCTGAAATTGAAAAACTATCATTTTAGAGCCGTGTGTCATCAGGCAAGTGTTTAGACTTTCAGAGCATCAATTTATTCTTCTGCAAAAATTAAGAATAACAACCCTGCTCTACAGGCTTGTTGATAAAATCACAGTACTTAGCGCAGGGCCTGACACGGTGCTCAGTGAAAGTGATGTGTCGGCACTGAGGGTTTCAGCTCAGCAGCAAGATCTTGAGACCCCACTCATCTCACAGTCAGGGAATAAACCCAGACTATGGCACTGACCTTGGAAAGAACTAAAATGCATTTTAGAGAGCTTTCCAACAAGGGCTCAAGTGGAAAAGGTTTCTTGCTTGACTCCCCATCAAGTAAGAGACCCCATGACTGAGAACGCCTGGGCTACCTAGATTATCAATTTTCTTTATGCAAGAGGCCCAGAGAAAAGTTTAAAGACCCGTTTTCTGCTTTTCATAGGGCTATAACCCCGTAATCTAACTTCACAGAGACCCTCTGGCACTAGACTGACCCCGCCCCACCCTACTCCTGCAGTCTCTACCCTTAGAGCCTCAGAGGAAACTCCAGGGGGACTGGAGGTGGCATATAGCAGAACGAGGAGCTAAGCACTTGAACTTGGGGGCCACACCCCTGGGTTCAATTCTGTGTTCCACTTATTGAACATGAGACCTTGGGCAAGATGCTTAACCTCCATCTGGCTCACTTTCCTCTTCAGTCAATTAGGGATAAGAGTCTACCTCACAGAGTGGTGAAGAACAATAGAGCAACGCATAAAAAGCACTTAGCAGGGGACCCAGAACCTACTGAACACCCAATAAATGACAGCTGTTGCTCTTAACACTGAGAGCAAGCAGGTCCAATGATCGTTTAGATCATTTTGTTAATAATTATCTTCAAAGAGTGCATCCTTTTTGTTCCTACAGTGCAGTCCTGAAGCCAGCCCCAAGAGCAGCAAGGGATTCCCTGTAAACTCCACTCTCTACAGAAGGGTGACTTTGCCACTATCCCCACTTCTAGAACCCTCTATTCCACCCACTAGTCCTGCCACTGGAATAGGGCATTTCAGCTGACATCATGACAATGCATAGTCACTCTCCCTCTTTCATTAAAAGTTCTTGAAGTGCATTGCACTCATAGGCTGTTCACTGGAAAGGATGACACACAATTTTATAAAAGGTGGACAGTGGAACTAACAAAAGAGAAGCACCATTTTTTTAAGGCCCTATGTTGACTTATCTGATTTAAAAGTTAATTTAAGTTCAGTTTCTTTCTTACCCTTTTTTGCTCTTCTTGTAAAGCTTTGCTATCTTCTCCACAGGCAGCCCGTATTTCTCAGATATCTGTAACATCAATAACAGAAAGGCAGATGAGCACAGAAGGGGTAGTCCAAGCAGAAGCAAGAGAGAAAGTTCCACCTTCATTCTCTTGGAGATTTTCCAGGGAGTCAGTGTCCTTCACTCATGAGTCAAACTCTCAAAATGCCTCATTTGCAAGGCTCTCCCTTTGGACAAACCTTAAATCACTGAACAACAGATTCAGCCACATGGGAATTTAATCTATGATGAAAGTGTAATTTCAGATCAGTTAGAAAACGATGGACCTTTGTATCGTGTTGTTGTGGATTAAATAGGTACCTATATAGGAAAAAAATTAATGAGTTAAGCTGAATCTCTTCTCCACTCCTACATCAAAATAAATGTCAAATATTTACATGTGAAAGATGAAACCATACAAGAAGAAACCCATGAGTCAGTTCTTTGTATAGATACCGTCTTCAAGTAAGGAAGCTCTTTCCAAGCAAGATATAAAACCTGAAGAAAAAAGATCAAAAGTTGATAAAACAACATAGAATTAAAAGTACCAGTATAACAAAAACCACCATAAAAAGCAGAGGCCGAATAGTAACTGGCCAACATTTTTGCAGCATAAATGACAGACATGGAACTAACTTCCACAAGTTTGAAAGAATCCCTGTAAATAAAAACAAAAACAAAAAACACCTAACAATTCAAGGGGAAAAGGGGGAAAAAAAAACCAACATAAAGAAGTAATTTGCAGGAAAAAAGACAACATGCATATGAAAAAAATGTACCACCTCACACATAATTTAAAAGTTCAAATTAAAGCAACAAGATACTACTTTTAATTTATCAGACTAACAAGAACTAAAAAATTGATAATACAGTGTCAGCCAAAGTATGAGAAACAGTAACCTTCAGGTTCCCTAGCTGGGAGAAAAACAAGCTGAACCTTTTTGGAGAGAAATTTGGCATAAGTTGTTGAAATTAAAAATGCATATGTCCTTTGACTCACATATTCCACATCTAGTCATCTGGTCTACAGAAATACACTCAAGCATATGCAAAGCTCTTCAAAGAATCACTGTTGATAATACAGAAACTGTGTACAACAAACATCTATTAAGCACATATACCTCGGCTCACAAATCAACTAAAAATAGTCAGAACTAGGAGATTCTCATAAATCCTGCACAATTCCAGTTTTAACTTAGGCCTGCTGGGAGTAGCCACAGCAGCTAGAGTTTCCTGATTGCTATTAAGTGCCTAGCAGATAGGCACATAGAGCTCTGCATCTTTTGACTTGCTCGATGCTCACATCATTACAATGGAAGAGGCACAGGTATCCCCCGTATAACACGGTACTTCTATAACATGGTTAGAGAATTGTGGACCACGACCCCGCCCCCAAGGCCCCCCCGTATAACACAGTATTTCTATAGTACGGTTTCACTCTAACATGGTTAGAGAATTGGGGCAATCCCCCATATAACATAGTACTTCTACAACACGGTTTCACTCTAACACGATATGACTGTAGAAGATCTCCAAGAATTTCTGGTAGAAGAAGAAACTGATGAAGCAATTTTGATGGAAATGACATCTGGAATCTGCCAAGATAACTTAGGGGACGATAGCACTGATGAAAACGAAGAAGTTAAACAGTTTACTCTAAAAAGCGTAGAGAAAGGCCTAGACTTAGCCGAACAGTTAAGAGTCATATTTCTTAAATGAAGATCCTTGCACTGAAAGGAGCACTAAGTTTAAGAGAACTACAAAAGTGCTTAGCACTGTATAACAAACTTTATAAAGATCTCTCGGCTAACAGCAAGCAATCTTAACTAACAAATTTTTTGCAAAAAGTAGAGCACAGAAATCAAGATAATGCTGAAGAAAGTATTTCTATGTGCTATTTTAAGTACCTTATATACATACACTCATTTAATCTTTGCAACAACCCTATTTTTCATCTTATTGTCCTCAATAATATCCCATATTATTATTATTATTCTCATTTCAGAAGTGATATAACTGGGGTATAGAGAGAGAGATTGAGTAACTTGCTCAAGGTCACACCACTCCTAAGTGTCAGAGACAGGATTTGAACCCTGACTGTGTGGGACCAACCATTACATGTACTACCTCTTGCCTGATAGCCTATTATTGCCTAAGCTTCTTTCCTTTAGTTGTTGCAAGCTATGACTTGGAATGTTATTCTCCTTATAATAACTTCATCTGTTGGACCTCTCCCTAATTAGATTTAAGTTGCTCGAGGGCTTAAGTCGGCGCTGCCATTTCACGGAGCTATCAGACCTTGAGAAACCTCCTCTGTGGGCCTCCGTCTCCAGCTCTGTAAAATGGTGATGATATTTGCCATGTCAAGTTTGCAGGGACATTGTGAGAATCCAGCGAAGCAGGGCATGTGAAATTGTGTCACAGCACTTGGCATGGTGGCACCTAGATGCTCCGTGCAGTTTATTTACGCTCAGGGACCTGGGACATACAGAAAACAAGAGCAGATGCCCCTGAACTTTACATTCTTTGGGGGAAACGAGAAACAGTAAATGTTTACCAAATGTTAACTCTGTCAGGTGGTGGTAAATGCTGCAACATAAAACAGAACAGGGTAAGGGAGTAGAGATGTTGTCTGTGGAGGTGGTGTGGGAAGGCCCACCGGAGAAATGGACATGTGTGCAGAAGCCTGAAGGAAGTGAGATGGAGCTCGCAGACCTGGAGGAGGAGCACTGCTGAAAGAAGCAACAACAAATGCAGAGGCCCTGAGGGACGAGTAGCCTTGATGAGCTCACAGACTAGCAAGGAGCCGACAGGACCCGAAGGTTCTTTATTTGTAGGATTACTAGGTAAGCTGACTCAGAAATGCACCCTGCTAAAAAAGAAAACACTTGAAAACTTGTGCCACTTCCACTGCCACCATCATCACCACCAAATCCTTGTCTGCAATCAAGTTCATAACTTAATGATATATAAATATAAAGAAGACAAAGTAAATCATTACAAATGACATGGATGGGTTGATTGACAATACCAAACACGCATGTGAAAAAAGAAACATTCTGGCTTATCCAAATGACACCAAGTACAGGAATATTTGGTAACATCTGGATGACAGAGAACTCTTTCATTTTCCTATCCAGGTGTCTAGATCTACATGGACAATGATTTCCTGGCATGTGAAATGAAGGTCTGAGAGGTTTAGGACCAGTAAACAAGGCGAATTATCTAGTCTGTTCTATAGAAAAGTAACCCAGTATGACATAAACAATAATTCCATTCCTCTCTGTTGTGGTCAAGAGTTCTTTCAAAGACAATGAGAGGTCAAATACAGTATAAATATAACTATTCTTCAAGGTAAGCATGTTCCGTATTTTGCAAGGAAACCAAAGATTCTGAGACTGACCTGCTCAAGACTAGAGTTATGATTTCAGTCCAACTCAATCAAGTTCCCCAGCCTTTTTTCTTCTACACGTTTCTGCGCAAGTGCTTATGGTGGGACCTGTGACCTTGGTCTTATAGGAGACTTTTCCAATTAAGCCAACGCAATAATATTATCTCAAAGGAGAGTATAATGTCTGCTGAGTATAAAAACAACCCAATTTCTAGACAATACAACAGCTCTGTCCTATTAAGTGACCTGACTTCCAGACTTAAGAAAATCTGTGTAGGCTGTAGGAACACTATCACCATCTACAAACTGTTCAAGGAATCTGCCCAGTGTGGCACTTCCTGACTCAGACCTCAGCCTCCATTTGAAGGAAGGGTGGCAATACCATTCTATTCTGTCTCCACGACAAATCAACATTCCACCACCAATTGCCAGTAATTTTTTTTTTTTACAGGAAAAAAAATACAAACATTTTTGGCTTTTTATCCTCCAGTATAGACTTTCTTTTCCATCTACATAATCCCAAACTGAGGACAGGCATTTAATAGGAGAAATGAGAGCTGGTTCTTCTTGGACAGCAATCCGAAGCCTCCTGCTGTGGAAGCGGCTGCATCATCGTCAACGTCACTGTCCTCACCTCAGCCAACATCTACTCAGTGCCTGTGTCAACTCATTAACGCTCTCGATGACTCCCTTTTACAGAGATGAAGTCGAGGCACAGCCAGCCTCTCAATAACTATTTCAGGAAGGGACCAAAACAATGTGAATACTGATATGAAGCAGGTGTTGCTATTTCAAAACCAACTACAACACACACACACACTTTACACAGGCACAGTTTTGCATTGGAGTTGTGAGGTCTGGTGTCCCTTGAAGACTATGAGCACCCTCCTCAGCAGAGAAAATATTTGGTCTTCCCATACCATTGATGAAAGATGAAGGACACAGCCTAGCCCCAGGCCAATTCCCCAACCCGCAGGAGTGGGGCTGTGCACATGAAATGGCCCCCGGGACCCCTCCCCTGCTCAAAACTATTTCTGCAAGAACTTTGGCCCCAGGAGAGGATAATGAGGGGGGTTATTCCCATTCTGAGTGAATGCACATTGGGCCTTAGGACAGAATCCAACCCTAATACAAATTCCCAGCCAGGGTTCACACCAGGCAGCGGCTCCTTAACATTAGTATGCTTCAAGGTCAACTAGGCAGGCACCTTGTTTTTCCAGTGCTGATACCTGGGCCCACTCCCAGAGAGTATGATTTGAAGGTCAGGTGTGGGGTTCTGGGATGGCATCACTGAAAATATCCTTGGAGATTCTAGTGAAATCTCCCACTTAGAGAAGCAATACCCTAGGCCCACAGTACATGCTGGGTCCACAGAGCGGGGGATTGTGTTTTCCTGGGAAGTCATTTTCTACTGGTGACAGGGTTCAGAGTGAGAGCTTGAGATCAAGTATAATATTCCTGGATTAAACAGGTTTCCTTAAAAGTTAGGGATTTTTTAAAATGTAGCTTTTAGTTGCTAAAAAATACAAAACCCCATGTGCAATGATATTCTTTTAATATTAAGAGTGATCACAAAGCATGGAGGTTAAAGCTACATTGTCTTCCAATTTTGAGGGTTTGTTTAATGTGAGGCCTTGGACTGTGGGGCATAAAGAGCATTTCTTGGGAGCAGTTTTCTGTTTCCGGGCTCAGGAGGGGAGCTCTCCATACAAATTCCAGTTTCCAGTGCAGTTCCCTGCCCCATTTCCACAGCTCTGGGCCTCATCTGAAAGTGCCTAATTAGTGGAAAATCACAAAATGGAATCATGAGCAAAAATAACTTTCCATCTTTTGGATTATGTGAGAAATCCAAAATCTGAGGAAATGTTCACTCTATAACTTTTAAAGCTCTGATTTCTCCTGAAAACAATGGTTTCGAAACAGAAGCTAACTTTTATCGGGAACTTAGGAATCAGGCAGAGTTTTACATCTGTATTTCTCATTTCATCCCCACAACAACCCTGTGAGGTAGGTACTATCATTATTCTCATTTTCGGGATGAAGACGAGGTTAAGAAGTTTGCCCAGCTAGTGAGAAGCACCATCAAAAATGAACATGGGTCTCTGAGCCCTAACTCCATACGCTGACTCACTAGGCCACACTATCTCAATGTGGATAAGTATAAGGACGATAAAATGTCACACACTAGTGAGGTGCTGCTCCTCAGAGGTCCCATACCCCAGAGAGAGCACTTTCTGACCCCACCTGGGCCCCCAAATAAACTTAGGGTGCAACTACAGTGAGCAGGATCCAGTATTCTTCAAAATTTTCCCTTCTCACTTCACAGGGTGCTCAAGTCTTCACTTAAACAGGACCTGTCTTCCTTCATGGTCTCCCCAAAACTGCAAGGGCTGCTCGTGATACTCCTTCAGAGTTCGCCACCAGACCACATCATCTGAGGACCCTGAAGGAGCTTCTCTGGTCCTGCTTTCCCACTGGCAGGAGACAGCTTGTGTGGGTGCTTGACTAAAACTTTTTCTTTCCAGGTCTAATAAAGGCCAAGATGAAGTCAGAATTGCTCTAAGGAATCTGACCAGAACCAGCCTGGGGAACCTAATCTGTCCATGGCTTGCAAGGTTGGCAGATACTATGCATTTCTCTCTCCATCCCCTCCCCATGCCCCAACTAAGCAGAGCAAGGAAGATGTAATGAGCTCCCTAAGAGGGATCAAAAGCCAACTGTGCTGGGGGGGGGGGGGCAGGGGGGAGTTTGTAGCAGAGGTTACTTGTGGCCGTTTGGGTGGGAGTAAAGGTGATGTTTAACCTCACAGTGGTCCAGCAAGACCACGGCAACAGAACACTTGTAGAACTGGCTGGATGTCGAGGAAGGGGAAAGAAGACACCAAGGAAAAGGGGTCATGAGTCACAGCTTAATGAGTCAGTTCAGAATTGGTCTAGATCAGTGCTACTCATGTCTGGCTGATCCCAGAATACCTGAGGAGCTTGTGAAAAATATGGGTTCTTATCTCACCTAATACAGGAAACTAAGGAACAAAACAAACAAGCAAAACAGAACCAGAGGCATGTAAACAGGAACAGACTGACAGTGACTAGGATGGAGGGGGGAGGGGGGAAAGGGGGGAAAGAAGAGGAAAGGTCTAGTGAAGAAACTAGTATAAATGATCCCTGGACATGGACAGCAGGGTGAGGATCAAATGTGGGAGAGGGGAAAGGTGGGTGGGTCAGGGGGCAGCAAGGGGGGGATGGGATAACTGTAATAGAACAACAATGAAAAAAATGTACAAAAAAAAAATGGATCCCTGATCCACCACCACCATTCCACCTCCAAATTAGTAGAATCAGATCTGGAGCTGAAGTCTGGGAATACACATTTAAAACAATGGCTTAGTTCATATTCATATTTACCACTATGCTACGTGAGTCACTTTCAGCAATATGATCTTAAAGGCAATGTTGGAGTTATAAAATTTGTCCAAAGGACCCCAGACAGGTCTGAATATTTTATAAGCTTCTCTAGCTTGTAAGTTTACCTCTGGCAATTTTAGGGTCATTTTAACAATCCTGGTTCATTTGAAGTGATATTAATCATATTTCTGTTGTGTTCATTTCTCCTTTGTTTTTCCTTCAGGTACAGCAGATTCAGTAACAATGAACTCCCTTCCACTGCAGAATCCTGCAGAATAAAAAAAGTTACCAAGCCCTCCATCAGTTTCTTAGAGGGTGGTCCCTGCTCAGAAATGCCTGGGGGCACAGGGGACAGTGTGAACTGTGCATTGGTGATACTGCTCTGCATTAAAAAAAATTTTTTTCAGATCAACAGTGAAGAAACTTTTTTTACATATCATACAGTTTGTCACTTGTACCATTTTTTCCATTGATACATTAAATGTACCAATTCAGTGGCATTTAGTACATTCACAATGTTGTGCAACCATCCAGACTTCCTAGTTCCAGAACTCTTCATCACCCCAAAAGGAAACTCAGGAGGCAGTTGGTTCTTATTACGCCTTCACCCAGCTCATTAAGCAGTCACTCCTTATTACCCCTTCACCTTGCTTTCTATTTCTATGGATTTGCCTATTCTTGATATTTCCTATAAATTGATAATATAATATGTGACCTTTTTTGTCTGGCTAGCAATTCCACTCCTTGGTATGTACCCAAAAGAACAAAAAATGTGTTCAAAGACTTGTGCGTGAATGCCCATAGCAGTACTATTTATAATAGCCAGATGGTGGGAATATCCCAATGTCTATCAGGTGATGAATGGAATATCATTCAATCATAAAGAAGAATGAAGAACTGACCATACTACAACATGGTGAACCTCAAAAACATGCTAAGAACTGTGGCTGAAATAAACCAGTTACAAGAGATCACGTATTGCATGATTCCACACGTAGGCACTATCCTATACATTTGAACATTTCACCGCATAACCTCAAAAATGCTGTTTCCAAAGTCGCCGTTTTCCCAACCAATAAATGGTTTGGACTATCCCTTGGCAGTCCTATTGTCTCCATCAGTATTAAAAAAAAAAAAGTTGTACAGGCAAAAATAAAGATAACAGGGAGTTAGAAGTAATATTCAAAGTAGAGGCATATTAATGTCATGTTCAGATAAATAATATATGGATAAAATATAACCTGACTTTTCCTGAGCCCGGGTAAATTGGGGATGAAAAGGGATGAAGAAACTTAGGATTTTTCTTCAGAATTCTGTACTGTTTTTCTTCTTCACCAAGAGGTCATATTTCTGTTTTGTATTACATTATCACAGCTAGTAAGACACTTCCTAATTGTTTTCGTTTCATGCATATTTGGAAGTTAAACGTATCTAATTCGGTTTAATACAAATGGAAACTCACAGTTTAAAAAAAAAAGAGAAACTCTCAGTTTAACCCTTTTCTATGGCATCTTACTCTGATTAGCCTTCAACTGACAGGGAATTGGCAGTTTTCAAAGTTTCCTTCTCTTTAAGATGCTAATAAGCCCTGGCAGTATGGAAATCAGTATCTCCATAAATCTCCGCTTTTTCTTCTTTTTTTGAAAGCCAACCCAGAGCCATCTCAAAGGCTGCATTTCAATGAATGGATTCCAGCTCGGGAGAACGCGAAAGGGGTTCACCGCTTACCGCCTCCATCAGGCCCTTCACCGTGGGCGATTTCAGCATCAAGGCGTCGAACACATCATCCGTCTCCTTCCTCACGTACAGAAGCACTAAAAGAGAAGGGGGAGGAAAGCGGTGACCGCGGAGCCCACGCCAGCCCCGCAGCTGCCACGGGAGACTGCCTCCTGTCACACAGGCATCGGACACTGAGAGTAGCTGCTCATAAGACTCGGACCCCTGCCCCAGGCGACACCGACACCCCGCGAGGGCGATGAGGCACTGCCATAGACACCCTGCGGCTAGGGGCTGTTGGGGAGCGATTCGATGGCATGAGCCTGTTAGTGGGTAACAACACTAACAAGCTGGGAGATGCTTTTACACATTGTTCACATTTGAATTTCTCAAGGTAGACACGTGATCTCTTTGGGCCATCTCTTTCTGTGACTTCTGTCTTCTATTTGTTTATCTGATTATTCAACAAATATGACTGAATTCCCATCTGGGCCCCTAGGTCCCAGGCTGTGCACTAGGAGCTGAGTTTGCAGCGATGCATAAAGACACAGCCTGCCCTTCAGGTTGCAGGCCACTTAGAAAGGAGGGCATTCCTCAGATAAGCAGACAACTAGAGGATCCGAAGAGCCATGAAGGAAAAAGACCAGGGAAAGTGTCTACTGGGGCCTGTGCTTTTCAGGGCAGTGAGGGGAATGGGGCTCCCAGAAGGTTACCTTGAAGGAGAGATCTGACTTATGAAGGATGTATAGCATCCGCGAAGGCAAGGGAGTGGGGAGGGCAGGGAGACAGAGATGATAGGGAGGGCAAACTCCAGCAGACAGAGCGACATGTGCGAAGGGCCGGGAGGGGCGGTACATCTCAGAGGCAAGGTGCTCAGACAGAGTAGACAGGTCTGGCATTGACTCCAGTGCAGCCTGCTGTGCGGCCCTGGCCATTTAAGCTCTCCAAGCTTTGGTTTTCTCTCTAAAACAGGGATAATAATAGTATCTCCCTCCTAAGATTGCTGTGGGGTTAACTGACATAACCTCTGTGAGGGAACTGAGCACAGGGCTGCGTGAACAATACACACGCATCTCCTCCGACAGTGAGGGCCCTCTTAGGAAGGAATTGTCATGGTTCTAGTGCCCTGAGTGAATGTGAACACAGCTTTCTGTTCATTTCTCTGTAACAACACATTCTGAATTTGACAAGGCGAAGACAGTGAGACATGATGGGGACCCTGTGTGTCATCAGAGGGGTGAGGACACTCCAACAATGCATACCATCTCTCACAGCCTGCACTCGGGCAGAGCTCTCAGACAGACCCGGGAAATGCCATTCAGATGCGACCCTGCAGCCCCAGCAAGCTGACTGCCCTTACTCACTCCCAGTGACATGGCTTGTGGTTCTTCCCTCCGAGAGAAGGAAGAGGGCCAGGGCTGCAGCCCAGGCACCTGGCCACTGTAGAAGCACGCACAGGCCAAACAGCCCTGCGGAGCTGGATCCCGACGACAGTCAGATTACCAGCCAAGCTACAATCACCACGAACCCGAAGGAAGTCGGAGCCAGGACATGAAATCAGCTCCAACTCAAACTCCCACATCTCCTGTCCATCTTCCCTGATCCGCAAGGACATCATTAAAGCTGTAGCTTTATAAAAGCAAAGTCTACATGGGTGCACATGGGTTCTGCTTGAATTTCCGAAATCTCAGCAGCAACAGAGGTTCAGTTAGTGTATGACAAAAACAAACAAAAAAATACCTTAAATACTGCAGTTTCTTCTCTTTACCCACCATAGAAACAAAATACCAATTAAATACACTGTGTCTCCAAAGAACTCCAAATTTAGTCTTTTAGAAAGACTATTTTATAGATTGCATTTCAGCTAAAATGATTTAGTCACCTAAGGGCATTAGAAGAGGACTCAGCGTTAGCAGTGCAATTAGACTACAGGACCTCAAGTACCACCAGATGAGAAAGTATAAATAAATAAATAAACAAACAAATAAATAAATATCAAAGCAAACCAAACCAGTGAAACCTCTAACTAGTGGTTCCTACAGATGAACATTCTGTAACTTCTTCCCACAGCCCTCAGCAGAAAAATCTAATTTCCAGCAGTCTGATCCTAAGGAAACCTCAAACCAAGTTCTATTAAAATGAGCACTACTGCTTCCATTGGATTTACAAATCTTCTTTTAAAATCATTGTCTTTGAAATAATATGGCTTCTGAAGGGGTTAAAGGTGTTACGGTGGCATGTTGACAGACTTCTCCTGCTGGGCAGGTCAGCAACTGCACTCTGCTGAGCTCACAGCACATCCCACAGGGTGCCCAGGGAGTTGGCTTTCATTAGCTGTGAATCCAGGGCAGATCCCTCCTGCAAACCGCTGCACCACTGCTGCCAATAGCAGGAGCAACCATCACCCATCCCAGGAAATGTATAGAGGCAGACGGCCCAAGTGACTCCAATCAAAGCCACCCTGATATAGGTGTCGAGAAAGGCAAGACAACAAATAATAGGATTAGTGATCCTCATGCTTATTTTCTCTCCTGGAGAACTTCTAACACATCCACAAAAGGAACTGCCACTGCTGCTGATTCCCAGTGCTTGTCAAAGACCAGCGGCTCAGACCGGGGGCTCCTGGCAAGGAGCTCAGCAACAGCCCAATCCTTTTCCAAAGGAAAGCCAGTCCCGGGAGAACATTTTCTCTGCTGCTGGTAGGTTGCAGCGCCCTCGTGTGTCCCTATGAGTTAAGTGTTTCAAAGGCCAGAATCTTGCTTTTCATCACAGACCAATAATTCCCAGTGGCAACTTCTGTCCTGACTTCACCATCTCAAAATAATCTGAAAAACACCTCCTTTGGACTAGTCAGCATGCACTAAATATGGATGCAACCTATGATTAATTTTGCCTTGTGTGATTCTTTGATTTCCATATAGCTCTGCCCTCATTCTCAAGTATCAGATAAAAAAGGCAGGCAAGAATGGAGCTCAAAAGGCAGTCACCTATTTGATGGTGAGCCTGTGAGGTCAGAAAATCTTTTAAAGGTCTAGATGTTGCTAATGGAACTACCACTATCCAGACATGTATGATCTTTTCATACTGAAATACTAATTACTTACTCACAATTATGATAATATACCTTAAGTAGATCCAGGCCTAACCCTTAAACTGATAGTTATAATAGCAAATACAGGTGCTTACTCTGCATCAGGCACTTGAGTTAAGTGTTCTGTATACACTCACCCATCAGTCCTCACAGCAATTCTGTGAAGTAGGTACTCTTGTCATCCCCATTTTAGAAATGAGGATTCTTTTTTAATTGTGTATTTATTCTTTTTTTTTCAAGATTTTATTTATTTATTTTTAGAAAGAGGGGAAGGAAGGGAGAAAGAGAGAGAGAGAGAAATATCAATGTGTGGTTGCTTCTAATGCACTCCCAACTGGGGACCTGGCCTACAACCCAGGAGTGTGCCCTGACCAGGAACTAAACCAGTGACCCTTTGATTCACAGGCTGGCACTCAATCCACTGAAACACACCAGCCAGGGTGTAGATGACCTTTCTAAGGGCATACAACTCTAAACAGCCAAGGGAGGTACAGAGGGCAGACTCTTGATCATTATGCAAATCCCACTTAAACAAATAGGAAGAAATAAATAAAATTTCTCAATAACAAAAAACTCAAGCCTGTGTAGATGGCGAATATATTTAACATGATAAATCTGACCCATTAAAAATCTAGTATGGCACAAGCCGAAGATCTCTGGAAGCTTTTGGTATTAGCTACAGCAAGATATGGGGGAACTGGTCCCCCTCCCCCACTTTCCTCTTATTCTGAGGAAGGACAGTGAGTCGTGAACAGCATCAGATGCTGAGCAACACACTGACATGCTTACACTTTATTTCTTCCTCTCTTGGGGAAGTAGAGTAAGACCCTTGGTGGAGAGAATATGAGTAAATTGTGATGTCACAGAAAACAGGTCTATTTATTTGTGTGAGGTTAATCGTGTGCACCTGTTGAACAATTCTCATTGCTGGTGCCTATGGAATTGCCACATACACAGCAAGTTTCTTTTTAACCTTATATCTCACTGCCAGATGAGTCAATATATTCATTACCTTTCTCCCAAGGCAAAGGAAAGAACTAGCGCCCAGAAAGAATAAACATTTGCTTGCAGTGTTTTAAAAGACAGGGTTTAAAGCAAAGGAGAAGACTGTGAACTTCCTGTGCCCGTAAAAAACTCCCCAGGCCAGGCCTGAACCACAGGGGTGTGGAATTGGCTGTGCATTTTTCTGGGGTAAACACCCCCTCCCACTTGTGATGGGAGGATGGGTTACTCTGGCAATGCCAGTGGAGCACCCCAGGGGGAGAGATACCTCGCTTCATCCCTTCTTCTTTCATCTGCTTGGAAGGTGTTGGGCCAAACTCCTCTTCCAAGGGCCTGAACATCCGTTTAACAAGGACACTGCTGCTAGAAAAGATGAGCAGAAAGCATTAAGTAGAGCAGACAGGGTCTGAAAACAAAGGTTCATGCGTGTTCAGTCCCTATCTTTTCCCTTTGCTTGCATTATCCCTAGTTCTCCAAACCTCGGTCCACTCACCAACTGCCTTCTTCCGCCTTGTAGGTACCAATCCATCCCTGTTTGAGGCAGGACACACACACCACTAACTTCAGGGCATGGACGGAGGACATACTTCCCATTGCTACAAATGAATCTACCGAAGTGAGACCTCTGGGTTTTACTCTGTCCCGCACCTAACCCCTTTTCCTGCTCAAAAGATCGGGCTGGGGAGCAGCAGGCATGGGCCCTGGTGTCTGTGTGGCCTCCAAGTCACACGAGCCTCCTCCAACCTAGCCAGGCCTGGGGGTTCTGCACTGCCTTGCCAGCCCCCTGAGGGCAGAGGGGACCTGCAGAAATGGTGCAGGCCTGCCTTACTGAGGCTGTTAGGCGGCTGCCCTGACTTCCCGCTGCTCCATGGCTCCACCTGGCTGGAGCAGATGAGACTGCCGTGGTGGAAGCTCCCCGGTGAGCCAGAGTTCGGCTGCCAAGCTCCCTCCGCCTTGGGAGAGGATCTCAGTCCCCCTTCCTGAGAGCTCATGGTGCGGTGGCCCCGCATGTCCCCAACTGAGCCAGTTCTGACAGTTCCGCAGTTTCCACCAACGATCCTGTTCTTTCTGGGCACTGTGAGGAAGGGCAGGGCTGCTCGAGAGGAACAGAAATTGTAAAAATAGACTATGTCTTTGAAGACGCTGAGTGTTATGGACTCTGTGCGCCAGCCAGGGCAAGCACGAATCTTATCCCTCTTTCAGAGGTGATCAAACTGAGGCTCAGGGTGCTAAGGGGGCTTATGCACGGTGATGCAGCTAATCAGTGAAGAAGGCAGTGAAGGGAACCCAGCTTGGAGGGACAACCTCATGCTGAAGTACCAAGAGATCTGAGACGATGAGTGAGGGTATAAGAAATGATAGTAAAAGTCAGCATTCTCTTATTTTATTCCCTAGTAAGTCAAACTATGGAAATAGCTAGAAGAAGAACTCAAACCCAAGTCCCAAGTGAAGGTGGTACTAAGTTTTTTGGGCGCTGTTCCCTCTGTCTTTGCCTCACTACCTTATCATAAAAGCGGGTCATGCTCTGCTGTCATGTCTTGGAACTGGAGGGGCCATGGCCTCAGGAGCAGTGACCAGTAGGTTAGTCACCGGTAAAGAGCCTGAAACCCCACTGGACTGTGAAACATCACTCCCTCATGCTGTGTGAGAGCCCCTAAACCAGTGGTCTTCCTTTTCTTGCCCAGCAAGATTTACTTGTATTTTTCCTGTTCTGTTGACTTTTGATCACACCCCGTTCTGAGCTGTGAAAAACTTTGCCATTAAAATAACATCTTGGACAAACCACTTCTCTCTTGGGAGTTCAAAAATGCTTTTTCTCGCTTTCTAATCTGTAAGCCCAGCAGGGAGTCAGTAAGTGTGTGTGGTCTAAATTCAACTGTTACATTTACTTTAAAAACAAGGCAGGACAGGAGGGGCACATAGGACTGCCCCATTTGACAGAAGAAAAGAGCATGAGTATCTGGTCTCCTAATGCCTGTCCAATTATACTCAACTGTACCACAGAAGGACTAGAGAACAAGGAAAAGGTGCTTTCTCTGATACCTATCTCCATCCACGGGCACCTGTGTGGTAAGATGCGCGTGACTCCAGGTCTAACAGCACATGAAGCCACTACCTTGAGGGAGCAATATCTGGGGAAGCAAATGCTTTAAGTAAAAATGAAGGTCTGCTAAGTTTTATCAGGAAAAAAACCAAAATCCTCCTTTTACAATTGAGGAAACCAAAGTTCAGGGGTCAAGGAGCTGGCCCAAGTCTTCATGTTAGTAAGCCGCAGCCCAGGAGTAGTATGTGGGCTTCCCGAGCTCAGAGTCCTTGTTCTTCCCACGATGCCACACTATCTCTTGTAAAATACGTGAATAACAGATTAGAACTGATAAGCTAATCATTGCTGGTCATTACCCATGTGCCAAGAGTTCAGAGGTCACATCCTGGACAAGGTTCTGCTTCTCAGCAGCTGGGGCGGTATTTGACTCCTTTGAGATTCCCTGTCCTTTAGGACCGTAGGGGGCACACGGCTTTCCGTAAAGGGAAGATCAGCAAGCATTTAGGCTTCCTTGGCTTTGTGGTCTTGCTGCAACCACTGAACGCTGCTGGAGTAGCAGGATGCAGCCATAGGCAAGACAGAAAGAAAGGACCACTGTTGTGTTCCCATGAAACTTCATCTAATTTGTGTTTTGCAATATTCCTTTGGATATTTTCAACCATTTAAAAATGTTTGTGAACAATACGGAAACAAGTGGAGGGCCTGAGTTGGTCCTCGGGCTGTACTTTGCCCACCTCAGCTCCAGGAAATGAGCCCAGCAATATCTGCTACACTTACTTCACCTTGAAATGTTTTATGAGTAAATATATTAATTATATAAAGTAGGGAAGCCCTGGTTTGATTTTAGTTTGAAACAAAATTGATCTAGAGATTTTTAGTTATACACATGTACTGCAGCTAAGATATTAGGTACACTTAGGTAAGGTAACATAGAGACTGAAAAATGAATATTGTTGTAGGTTGTTTTAAGGAAAAAAAAATCATTAGGTCTTGATGTGCAACACACTGGAAGCCTTCAGTGACCCTAAATAAATTCTCTCTTCCCTACAATCCTAAGGACAGTGAAAAGGTTCTCGGCCTTCCCAGCTCCCACTCAAACTGGCCTCACCACTAGCCCACCGGGCTCACTTCCCAAGTGAGGGCTTCAGGAGCTTGTGCAGGTGGCCCAGGTGATACTGAAAGCTGGCAGGCTGCTTCCTTGGCTCTTACCTCAAGCTCAGCCTGATCTTGTGTTGAGGCCAAAAAAATGATTTCAGTAACTGGATATTCGGTAAAAAGGTGTAATCAAAGAGATATGTCATTTAGAAAAACAGCTAGTTATGTGAAGGTAGATTGGAGGAAGGAGACAAAGGGAAAGAGAGATTTGGGAGGAAAATGGCATTTCCCCAGCCTTCCTCTTAGTGCCCAGAATCAAACACTTCTCAGCTCTGAGTCTGGAGCTGAGAGGGACGTCCCACCCACTGCTTGAAGAGCCCTCTGTACTGACATGAGCTGACTTAGGATGTTTAAGTGAAAGAAGTGAATGTCTTACCCTTCTCGTTCATCATCCGTGTTGTAATATACCTGTGGAAGAAAACAATAGGCTTACTGTAGGTTAGAGGCAGAAATGGAAATATATTATATGATGCACACACTTTCCCAAGGCATTACACTGTCTCATAAAAGAAAAAAAAAAAAGATTCTATTTAATGATGCTGTGTATGTGTGTGTCTAAGGAAATATAAATCTAACTTCATATTCTCCATAGGGTTAATTCTTATACTTTAATGGAATAAAATTGGAAATCTGATTATTTCCTGCTGGAGTCAGTCTGATCAGATTATCTATAGCCCTAAGGCAAAGCTTGCTTTTGACAATAAGAAAATATTTTAGCAGGATCTGAAAATCACTATTTAGAAGGGCGCTAGAGCAGGGGCTGTGAGGAGGCAATGGCATCTGGCCCACAGGTGAGCTGATTCTGGGCCCTGTGCTTAGGCGACAGGAGGGGAGCAAGAGAGGCCTGTGGCCGTCAGAGGGGCCCAAACCCCTGGCAGCCTGCAACCACAGGAATTTATGAGTCACTGTCTCCACGCTGGGAAAGGTCATGTGGCTCTTGAAGGTATTTCTGGCTAGAGGAAGATCTTCAAGAAGACTCCGTTAGGTGGTCAGCATGGCAGTAAGCACACTCAGAATTAAAGCAGTTATGAAGCAGCCTTATTATTTTATGAAGCAACAGGAAAACTCCAGGGGGGATCTGCTATGCACATAGGTCCTCTTGACCTAATTACTTATACAAATTGGTTGTAGACCTTTCATGAACTATATCTGTGTGCTTCAGGACCATTTTCATTTGGGTGAAGAACAATCCCAAGATAGTATCAGACACTTACATACTAACTTCGAAAGTTGCCTCTAGTTCCAGTACATTTTGTCATTGTCCCTGCCTCAGTCACCTGGGAGAGACACGGCTGTGCCTGGACCGACACCCTCCCTACGAACTTTCTCAAACGCTCTTGGTGGCTCCTGGGACCCTGCCAAGGCCGCACTTAGCTCTACAACAGAGCTGGTTACCTGGAATGCCTCGGGAATGAGTCATTCTAGTCATTAGCTCAGATTTCCATGAGGAACGTTCCCCTCTTAAATTGTTTTTATGTCTGTTGTAGTGTACATTTGGTTTCTTCTTAAACAGAAAGTGATGAAGGAAAGATGTTTCCTCCCCCCACATCCCAAGTCTCAGTGTGGCGTCCGAGAATCTGTCTCTGTGATACACTAGACATGCGGCTGTCCATTTAGATACAAATGGAGTGATCCATGTACGTGAGGGAGCCTGGCCATACAACTGGATTTTTCTGTTAAAAGGTCCTGATGTTGGCCTGTGTTTTGGTGGATTCTTTAAGTGTGGCATCTGCCCCACCTGGCTATATAGCAGGGTGATGAACAACTCTTTGCAAAGTTGGCTGGTGACTCAAAGATGGGAACAGTCTTCTCTTAAGTGTTTTCCGGCCCTCCTGAATGGGCTCTGCTACACAGTCCCTGTCACCATCTTGGCGTGGCCATTTCTCCTTCTGTCACATAATGACCCCATTGTTTCTTGTCGGTGGTAGGACTTACTGCACTAAGTTAATTTTTAGAGTGTTTCCCAAACTTTAGGTGTATAAAAAATATCCAGAGACCTTGTCATAAATGCAAATTCCTGGAACTCCCTTCAGAGACTTTAATTCAGAAGACCTGGAATGGAATTTTGGAACTCAATTCTCACCAAGAATCTGTGATTTGGAGGAAGATGGCTTACAAACCACAACAGGGAGACCGCTCCTGTGGGTGTGAGGGAGGAGCGGTGCCATCCTTGGGGTCTAGTGCTTTAAGGGAGGCTGATACCTGCAGAGTATACTCTCTCCAGAAAGATAAGGCGTCTGCATCTCACATTTTCTCCCCAGCTCCCTTATCACTCATTTTTAAAGGTGTTCTGGACCAAAGTGGCAGAAAACATCAGCACTTTCATATGAGGAGAGGGAGACTGCAGATTTCCATGGTGCTTGCACAGTGGGTTCGTTTCCTCATAATAGTTTTTGATAATCATCTGGTAAATATTCCAATCCATGTAAATCAGTGAGATCACAGGGGAGGGGGTACATGTGGGCTGAGAGTGAAAATCCCCACTCTTCAGTCTGCGTCCTTGGGTGACTAGGAATCGCTGCACCATGGTTGAGGTGCCTGTAAGTGTCGCTCAAGGGTGTCTCACTGACTGTGAACTAGAGGGCTGCTTGCCCTGCAGTGAGGCAGAGCTGAGACGTGGCTGGTTCTAATAAGGCTCCTGCTCGCCGTTGGTTACTGAGCTGCACACTATCGCTGACCTCCTTCCCCGTCCTCCTCTCCCCACCTGCCATGGTAAAACTGGCCCAGCCTTGGGCCTGCCACTGCTGGCTCTTGTTTAGTGTGTCAAAATCTGCCAACCTCTGCCCTGTGTCTCTTTCTCACCCTATGGCACTGCCGTCTTCCCTCCTGTTTCTGGACCCATCTCCCAGGGTTCTAGTTCTAAGAAAAGGCAGCCTCTAAAGTCTTGGCCAGCCACAGAAGGCACTTCTTCCCTTGGTCAAGCAAGTCGCCCAACCACAGAATAGTCACGCGTGGTGCCAAGGCACTGCTGAGGTGTTCCTTTGTTGCCCAGAGCTTAGGCAGGCTCCTTCACTGGCCCCTTGACTCTGATTCCAAGAGCACAAGGACAGCCTGCAGGCTCTGCGAGGGTAAACCCCAGATAGCAGGACTTGACTTCACCTATAGCACGGGGGATACTGTTTGCAGTTGCTGAAACCAACAAACTGTAAAGTTAAGAGCTACACTTTCCTTTGGATTCAGCTACAGGCTACGGGCCCAGCTCAAGACACAGAGGTGAGGGCAGAAGACTGACTCTCATCGGAAGCCAACTTGGGTCATTTTTTTTATTAAGCATTATTTTTAGCTTTTTATATTTCAGACAAATGTTGCCAAGAGGAAAGTTCAGGCTGTCAGCTGTGACATGGAGCTGAAACCAGAATCATGACAGTAAACAATAAAAACAATTTGACTCAATTATCCCCTTCTAGTAGGTGTGGAAACCTAACTCCGTAAAACCCCAAGCAGCAAAGACTGTAAATATATAAGTCACCACCATGTTCTTGAGAATTAAAAAAAAAAAAAATTCAGTGCCGGCCCTCATATCTTGATAAATCATAACATTCTTTCATTCCCCTTTGTGTCCTTGTTCTTATCAAACAAATAAGACAAGATGGGAATGTCAAATTAGTTTTGAGTGGAATGTGCCCTAAGAAAATGCTCTGGGTATTTTGTTACCACACTGTGTGTAGCTGCTTTGTCTCATCCATATCAAAAACAACACTAAGGGACAAAATATTTTCAAAAATAGAAAATGACACCAATAATGACTTCTCCCACCAGACTAAGGCCAATTCCAATGCGTGTCGAAACACTAAGCATGGAGGAAATGCTTGCGTGTGTCAGAATGCCCCTATTTCTCAAGACAGAACTTTCCTCAAAGTCAAAAGACCTTGGGTTTAAAAAAAACTAACCAATGCAAGTTTCACTAAAACTTCATTGGTTTAGTGAAAAACAATTCTGGCAAATACTAGAGAAGTAATTAATGATCACTTTCTTTTCTTTTTCACACCACTTTAATTTATCACATAAAATAAATACTACTAAAGATACTGCAGAAAGAAAAAAATCATCCATATGTCATAACCCTATCATCAGGTGTTATAACTGTCCCTGTTGCCTTTAAGTTCGGCTCTATATCTGGAATCACTGTATGGAACAAATAGGTATTTGACTTTTTTTCACTAAACATTATCACAACTAGTTCCCATTTTGCTACATAGTTCCCATAATTATAACTTTAGTGACCACATAATATTCTGTTAACTTGAGCTACCATAATGAGTTAATTATTAGAAATTTATGGTATTTTAATATTAGCTCTTTCATTTCACTTGCAGATATACCTAGAAGCCAGAAGTTGTTTTTTAAAAGGCTTATCTACAATATATTTTTTGGTGTAAGGCGATTTAGCTATTTAATGGGATCTGTTAATTTACTAAAGGGAAAATTGTTGACAGGGTTTTATTTAATTACAGAATTTTTCTTGTGAAACTTGATGAAAGTACAGGCACAATTCAATTTCCCACCATTGGGTGGCGCTCTATTGCATCAGGCTAAAAACACAGGACGAAACTAACAAAACTTCTTACAGGTCTATCAGCCTTCTAACTTTTCTTCCTCTTCCCTTGCTTTGTCGACACTTCACTAAAATCAGCTCTTGCTCTTCTCCCCCTTAGAAAGTTGGTTTCCTCTCCTGAGGTATTCCTTTGTATAAACATCTATTTTCAGTAGGGAACAACTAACTGTCAAATGCAGGGAGCATTTTTTTCCCCCCTAAGGTCAACACTGTCTGAAGCGATTCTATCTTAAGGCTCTACCAGCCCCATGAATTGATGGCAGGAAGATGTCAGCAGGTAGCTCATACCTGTCCCGTCCTCTGCAGGTTTGCAAAGTGAACGTCGGGTATGAAGAGGACCGGCTGCGAGTGCAGATCGGGCATGGTTTTGAAGTAGGTGATGTCACTCTTCTTTTGTAAAGGTATCGCTGCCAGCTTCCCATCAGAGGCTGGATGTGATCAAAACCCCCAAAACGAGAGGGTTATACAGGACTAAGAACTCTCAAATGCAAGCTCTAGTTTTAGCTAACTCTTATGACTCTCCTGCGAAGCTTTCCAGGTGCCATAACTGTGAACACACTTTAAAGATCCCGCCACCCCCACCACCACCACCACTGCTAGACCAACAGAAAGAACTCAGACTTTCAGTGAGCACTCCCGAGGTAGAGCGTTGGTCCCCTCTATGTCCTTGATTTCTTTCTTTCTTTTTTTTTTTTTTTTAATTTTTCATTGAACTTACTGGAGTAACACTGGTTAATAAAATTATATGGGTTTCAGGTGCACAATTCCATAATACATAATCTGTATATTGTATTGTGTGTTCACCACCCAAAGTCAAGTTTTCTTCTATCACCATTTATTGCCTTTACCCTCTTATACCATGCCCCCTTTCTTCTGGTAATCACCATACTGTTGTCTATGTCTCTTGAGTTTTTTGTTCGTTTGTTTAATCCCTTCACCTTTTTCACCCAGCCCCCTCAACCCCTATCTGTGCCCTATATTTCTTGTCTGTAGAAGGAAAGTGTTGGTCTCTATGATATTACAAAGCCCCTCCTAGTGTAAACACTCTGTGATCATTGACTCTATTTACTTTTCACTGGGACGATTTACTGTCGCCACTGCAAGGGAAAAGCAAGCAATCCCTTGCAATCTGTAGTTTTACCCGTAACCCACTTCTTTCTACCTGTTTCCTAATGGACCCAGTGGAGCCTACCCCTCTCGGCGGCACTCACAGTTGTTGCACTGGGTTTGCGAGGCCTGGCCTTTCCCCTTCTTCCTGTTCTGCTTCCTCTCTTCATCTCGGATCTTTCTCTCTGCTCCCTGACAGGGAAAAACAAATACAGACAATACCATGTATGTTATCCGAGCACACAAAAACACTGCTGCACCCAAATCACAGAGAAAGGACACAAGACAAGGGGAGAAGGAGAGGGGGCAGTCCCCTTTCCATCACTCGGTGAGGTTGGGCTTGGTTCTCAAGGCTGAGAGTGATCCCACTTCTCCCAGATTCCTCCCTTTTTTGGTATCTTGAATACACAACTTCAATTTTGAATCCATACAGAAAGATCAGACCCAGCTTCCTATTTCAGAGAAGCCAGTTAAGTAACATTAGTGATCATAATAAATGTCCTAAGGTGAAGCCCTGGCCTGTTATCATCATTCCTAGGCATGGACAGGGCATTCAAGTTGAGTGTGAATTCCCTATAAAACTTACCCTTGGCTCGTTTGATGGAACTTTTTGTAACCATTACAGTAATGGAAATGAGGAAGGGCATAAGGAATCTAGACAGTATGTAAGATCTCTTTGTGTATACCGTATGATTTTTGTATTTTGTTTATATATGTTCATGTGGTGTTGGAGATGGTGCTCATTCAACCAAATAGAAAAAAAGTGTGGTCCATTCACCTCCGTTTTTGTTCCTCTGTTCCTTGTAATCTGATTTTTTCAGTGGCTTCTCTTCCAAATCCCATCCTACTTAACCAGTTCACCATCACCTTCTATCTCTTTCTGGGCCTTTGAGGGTTCCCTGATTACTCTCTCCTCTCTTTGGCCACTCTCCTGTGTCAGCTTTGCTAACTTAGTTTCTTCTTCTCACTCCACAAATACAGATGTTTGACACAGTTTCCTCTTTCTTTCTTTTTCTCCATTCAAGTGGGTGTGAAATGTAAGCAAAAGGCTCCTATAATTCATTTTCTGTTGTTTCCATAGATGGCATTTTTCTATGTATTTGGACCTCTGTGTGATTAATATAAATAAAAATGTGAAACGTTATTGCCTACAAAAGTTTCAACTCACTCAAGACACACCCCAAAATTTGTCAAGCAATTTTATTTCTGAATTCATGTTTTATTTTGTACTATTTCTGTGAGGAAAAGGTATGTAATTACTCTGTTTCAAAATTTTTATATGTTCAATGTAAAATTTTAGGAAATAAAGTCACCTGCTAATTATTTTACAGACATTAACATAAAAGATTAACAAAACATAGAGTAGGTCTCCATAGAGCCTAGTCTTGGCACGTTCAGTCTAGATGGAGAGCACTTTCTTGACCGTGTCTTTCCAAGAAGTACTTTCCTTCCTTTGATTTCTTGTGACCTGAAACTTCTAGAAAATATTTCCACTATTATTAAAATGTAAAAAAAAGTCAAGTTCTTCCAAAAGAGCATAATTTGTATAATTAGGTACAAATACCAAATTTATCATTTGAAAAAAACTTCCCCCTCCCTAAATGTTCATTATGGAGTATTAAATTTTAAAAATATGCCTGAAGGTTTCCTGATTATATTGTGATCCTTTTTTCCACTTCTTGAGAGGTAATGGCTATCTTTGTTTTTTATTTGACATATATTGTTTCTCTTAAATTTGTTTTTAAAATATGCTTTAATCTATTTTAAAGTTGGCCAAGGTACCAAGAATGAGGTTTTAAGGAGTATATTTAAGTTCTTATAATCTTCAACAGTCATTGCCTCCAAGACCATTCCAAAGAAAAAATAAAAATGAGAAAACAGAAAAAGAAAAAAAATCTCATTCCAAACAAGAATTAATAAAGAGAAAAAAATCTATTTAAAAAAAGAATGTGGCTTTATTTCTCAAGTTTTGCAAAACACAGTTACTGTTTACATTGATACAATTCTTGTGTGTGTGTGTGTGTGTTTTTTTAATTCCCATCCTCCCACCCTCTCCCTCTTTGCAGAACCATCAGCTTGTTCTCTGTAGGTTCGTTTTTGTTTTGTTTTGTTTATTCATTTATTTTTTAGATTCCACATATAAGTATTTATTTTTCTGTCTGACTTATTGCACTTAGCACAATATTCTCTAGGTCCATCCATGTGTTGCAAATGGTAAGATTTTATTCTTTTTTATAGCCAAGTAGTATTCCATTGTATACAGGGTGGAGCAAAAGTAGGTTTACAGTTGTAAGTATGCAAAAAAGTTTATTCTTATATTATTATTTATTAATTATTTTATTAGTTTTCACATGAACAATTGTAAACCTACTTTTGCCCCACCCTATATATGTACCATATCTTCTTTATTAATTTATCTATTGATAGACATCTAGGTTATTTCCATATCTTGGCTATTGCTAGTAATACTGCAGTGAACATAGGGGTGTACATATCTTTTCAAATTAGTGCTTTTTGTTTTCTGTGAATAAATGCATGGAAGTGGAATTGCTGGATCATATGGCATCTCTATATTTAATTTTCTGTGGAACCTCCACACTGTTTTCCATAGTGGCTGCACCAATTTACAATCCCACCAACAGTGCACAAGGTTTCCCTTTCTATCATATATCTGCCAGTACTTTTTATGGATTTGTTGATAGCCATCCTGACAGTCTATTTCAAGTTGAATGGAGTTTAAGTTCAAATATATTCTATAAGGATTTCATTTTTACTCCCTGTTTCATTCTTTATGTTACTGATACCATATTTTATTTTATTTTTTAAATATTTTATTTATATTTAGAGAGAGGGAAAGGGACGGGAAAGAGAGGGAAACATCAATGCCTCTTGCAGGAACCCTAACCAGGCTTCTGAACCCGCAACACAGACACGTGCCCTGACTGGGACTCGAACCACAACCTTCCACTTTGTGGGATGATGCGCAAACAACTGAGCCACTGCTCAGGGTGATACCATATTATAGATCTTTTGTGTAGTGGATCTTCTAACTACTTATTGTAGTTTGAATTGAATTTGATACTTTTCTCTTTTAACCTTTGTAGTAGCTTTTGAATTGTCTCCTTGGCTGTATTTATTCAATTCTTGTTTTTCATAAACGATAATGGAAGTAATTAAATATAGACATAAAGATTTAGACAAAGGTATTAATTATAGATATATCTTGAATTTTAAATGCATAAATAGATGTATTTCAATAGAAGGATCATATAAAAAACAACAACAAACAACGACAAAACAGAGAGAAGGCCTTACTGGCAACCTCACAGGTAATGGCTCCCTCTTTATGAGACCCCATTAATACAGATGCATTAATTGGAAATGAAGGTGGAGAACTACAAATAGCATCGAATTGCATCTAACACTCTAGACTGTGATCGGGAAACTTAAGAGTTTTGAAATGAAGTAGCTCTTAATTCTTTTGCCTTAGAGGGTAAACCAAATTAATTTTTGTTTGTTTTTTCTATTCTTTTTTTATTTTTTGTTTTTTTTTATTTTTTTAAAACCAAATTAATTAGTTATACCTACACAGCCATTTGAAAAGTACAAAAATTAAGCTTTTTCTCCTTAATCTTCCAGGATTAAGTGTTGCCAGGTTTTTAAAATCAAAGCTGTGAATATGACAACAAATTACAGCAAAGGACTTTGTATACAGCTTATTAGAAAAATTAATAGTGGTGAAGGATAACACACATGGCTTGCCCCATGAGATTTCTTCCTCTTTTCCTAAATTTCTTGGCCTCAGTGTCAGGATATGGAAACTCAGAACTACCCACTAGAAACTCTACATCACCAGCAACTTGCAATGAATGCTAACATTTCCCAGCATCCTCCAATTGTTTTCTTCTAGTTAGCACTGATATGCATTAGAGTGATATTTAAAATAGGAGCTACAGGAAATGCCACCTATTTTCTGATTGGCAAAGTGTTCGTTAACATGGTTCTTTCCAGTTTTTATACACATGTACAAACACGCACACGTAAGTAAGTTGTTCCCTCAGCCATTTCTTTCCCTGCTGCAGATTACCCTTTTTTTCCTTTTGGAAACAAATGCTTTGAATAAACCCACACAATCCTCTTTTTCACCCTCTCTCTTTTGCTGGATATGTTTTTAAAAATATTTCAAACAAAAAGTATAATCAATCATTTTATTTACTCTCTTAGTTTCTTATAGTCCTTATTCTAGAGCATACATAAACAATAATACAACATTCCCTATTCATTCAGCATTTTTACTTTGATTTTTAGTGTTATTACAACAACATTGCAGAAAAAAGTAATTACACAAGTATCCTTTAAGCACTAACTGTGGAAATAAAGGTGAATGGATTGCCCAGTGCTTTCATCCCATCCTTCCCCCCTTTCTCCTTGCCTCTAATTTTATTCCTCATTTGCAAAAGGGAGGGTCAGGGAAGGGGACACCACCATAGGGTATGGGAATTCAAATTATTTAAACACTCTCCAAATTGTACTTTTAAAATTCTATGTTGTACATCAATTAAAAATGTTCTCTTAATGTCTTAATATGCTGAATTAAAGATACAAATGGATTCTTTTGTTTTGTTTTGAAAGTCTACCTTGGCTCTTTGTTGAGGTTTTGAATTGTCAGTTGTCAGTTTGGTATTTTATGTATAAAGTGGTTTATTACTTCACAGGAGTTATTTGCATTCAGCTCTTCTAATTTTTCCCTGTGACTCTGGGCTAGTTACCTATGCTCGCTGACCCACTGTTTTCTTATCTAAACAACAATTATCTATTGACTGAACTGCCCCATGTCTCTTGGAGACTATCTTACTGTCCCTGAGGGTGTTCTGATAGCTGGAATGACTGGCACTAACTGAAATTGTCACAACCTGAAAGGCCATTCAATAATTTAGATATTACCACTAGATTTTAGTATTTACCACTAGGCTGCATGTCCATCAACCCAGTGCAACCTGGATTTTCTTCTCTCTTCTCATGCCCATCCACCACTGCTCTCTGTTCACAAAACCCACTTCTCCCTATCTGTCACTGCTGAAACAGAACCTTCAGACATTTTAAAGGCACAGTAGACCTCACATGGCCCACTTCACTCTCCCTTGAGTACCTTGGGTCAATTTTGTAGGTGTCTTGTTCTTTGACAGTCAAGTAACCCCTTTGCTTTTCTGAAAGATGCTGATAATACACAAGTCTTGAAATGGTTGATGCTTAGTCTCACCCATATTTGGGATGTGGATCTCATTTCACATAATCATGGGATTTTGATCTTACTTATTCTAATTGCTTTGTCTCTATGGTGGGATCCAGCGAGATTCAAGAACTATATTTCCTCCTGAGTATATGTTTACTAATGCATTTATTTTATAGGTACCAGTTCCATTCCAAAAAACCTCTTAATGAGACCCCATTTAACCCACAGAATAACGAACATTATACTGATATGTTCTGGGACAGGACCTATACCCAGAAAAACAATTAATCTATTATTTCAGCTATCTAAGTGAATCAGACTCAGCACAATACAATGTCAATTAGTCATTAAATCAGTGGTAAAAGTGATTGACAAAAAAAAAAAAAAAAAAAAAACAGTTGACCGATGATGACTGCCTAGACATCTAATAAGAATTGAGAATGAAAGATTACCACTCCCACTGTGACTGATAAGGTAACTATTTTGACACCACTAGACAAGAGAAGGTGACAAGGGGAAAAAGTCATTAAAAGTAGTATCCAATAACAAAGACACCTTTATGAAAAACTGTCATCTTTACTCACTTTATCGCAGAAGACTTTGATCTGGCAATAAGCTCTATGAATGGGTTTATTACTACGATTATTATAACTGTATGTATCAATCTGAATCATCAAAGGAAGTCCTTTCACCCCTTTTTGGGAGGAGAAATCAGTACTCAGGCAGTTCACAGTGATGAAAATCTAAAGGAGGAAAAAGAAAAAAAAAAGTTCATAAGTCACCATAAAAAGGATCAATAAAAAAATACATAAGCCTTATACTGGAAATCGAAATACTAAACTAACCTATAAGGATAACTAAAGAATATTTGGATACTCTGACATAAGAAGATGTTGAGCATATAAAACATAATAATTTACATAATTTATAAATATATAAAATTTTTGCTTTCCTGTTTAATCTAAAACAATTAAAATTACTTTCCTTAGCGTATACTGATAAGAATCTTACTTATCTTTCAAACGTGCAAAAGTTAGCTGAGTAAAACACTATTTCCTTAACATGTTAAAACTGTGATTTCTAATAGTTATATCAATTTTTCTAATCTCTGACCTGTGGGATAAAAAAGAAATCCTCAAACTCAATAACACCTTCTGCATTATTATACTGAAACAGTTACTTGTTTACATATCTGTCTTTCCTATTTAGCTATTAAGTATAAGATTTGAGAGTATTTCTCATCATTTCTGCATTACTGATTCCTAATGTAGCACATAGCAGAGAACAGGCAGTCAATAAACATTTGATAAGTGAATCATGAGTTTATCTGTAGAAAACCCATTAGAATGGGAGTCAAAGCACTAAGTTTTAATCCCAGCTAAGAGACCTCAGGCTAGTCCCTTATTGTCTTCAGTTTTCAATTTTCCTTTAAATCAGAATGTAAATTCTGTTATAGAAGAAGTGAAAAAGTGAAAGTGGAGCTGACAAAGGTAAGACAAGAAACAGGAGAACAGACATGTCGTTAAGGCACCAGCACACCCAGCTTACAACATCGGGCATCAAGAGACACAACAGAAATTACATAAAAAATAAAAGGAAAAAAAGGAGACAAGTAAATTTATTAAAGCTTATAGCGTTGACCAATAGAAGAACTAAAAATAATAATTTTATTATAAAATATTGAGAGGAGTAGAGGGAGGAATATAAGTGGCTAAGTTTATCTTCATTTTACATAGTGTGTAGGGGTCAATATACATGTATACCATTTAAAGTTGATTTATCATAAAATAGAGCACAGCACCTAGATTTAGATGGTAACTATATAAATATTAAGAGTTGTCTCTAGGAAAAAACAGGTGTGCTGTATTATACTACTGGTAACTACTTTCGTTTAATACCATATGTATTATTTTTACTTCCCATTAAACGTTAAATCACTCATTGTCTTAAAATTGTACATTTATGTATTATGAAAGCCCTTTCATCAAATGTATTATCTGACCCATGTTTTATTTGGTCCCCTCAAAACTTTAATTTATCTTTAAACCCTTGACCTGCGTGAAGCCTTTCACATCCCAGCAACACCACTAAGAAAGAGCCACTGTCATGAGCTCCATTTTCAGAGCCATTCAGATTTTTGATTTAACTACCAGGCCTGGACCAATTAATTTCAAGCTCAATGCCTATAGGCTTTTGGCAATTTATATATCAGATATCTAGGTTTAGAGCTATGTCTGTATGATTATTTTTCATTTTACTTTTGAGCTCCTTACTTGGCAATAAGAAACACGTTAGCAAGGCACCACACATCACTATAGTCAAGGCCAGAAGACAGGTCAAAAAATAAGACATACTTTCTTAGAAACACTTGACTTCTTTTATTGTCACTACTGACAAAGGCATTATCTTGCCCAGAACATGTAAACATAACTTTATGCCAGCAAATCATATGGCCACTCTGGTGAGCAACGCAGTTGTTCATAGTTCTAGCCATGTATTTTATATACCAAACTTCCAGTTGGTGTGTAATCTATGGGGGTCTCAACCCACACTGGTTATTTTTCCACTCCCTCATAAAGCCTGCCTAGTACTGCAGAAGCCAGAGGAAGGAAGTGTTCTGACAAATACTTCCTAAACTGTTAGGATTCATGGTTGGCTCACTGAGTGATCCATACATCACTCACAGCAGGCATACACTCGACAGGCAGGAAACAGTATTAATTGTGGCCTTGTCAGCTCCAAGTCTCAACTAAGAGAGCTGGGCTGATGGAATGTATGTATTTACAAAGGTCACTTTGGTAGGACAGGTCCACTGAAGTAACAGATGCTTACTGGCAATACACTACAATAAATAGACTAACTCCTCCTTGGAGAAGCCAGAACCATCAGCCACCCAGTAGAGAAGGTTTTTAAAGGTCAAATGAGCTAGACTTTACTGGGAAACACTAAGATTTGGTCCTCTTAATAGAGGAAGGTTCTTAGTAGAAGGTCCAATGGGTTTTCTTTGATTCATGGCATCCTGAGTCTATAAAAAGTAAACAACACAAGAGTTGGCCTGCTTTGCTATATGGTGCTGGCCTCCCAGAGTTATCCTTAAAGGCAGGGATATATAATAGGGTTGGAACTGCTTTCCTCTTGCCTGGCTGCCTGACCCAATAGCAAAGCACAGTTTCAGTACCTGATGGTATCAATCGTAGTCTCTCACTTTGGTGCACTCAAAAGCCAAATGGTTGAACTTTAACTGCAGTTGGGGAAGGGGGTAGGAGTGGGAAGGCACAGAAGCACATTACTAAAACCTTGGTTTGGAAACTGATAAGCATTAATTTGTTTCATCTTGCAAACCCAACCATGTCCCAGCTCCAGGCAGAGCAGGCAAATGTGGTATCAAATTTCTTGGAAGTTTATCTACAAAGCACTGTTTGTAAATGTGTATTACAGAAACTGAGGGAAAGATATGCTTTCCCCCACCAAATGTTCATCCAAATGTCAAGCACAGAAAGTTCTTTTTAACTTCAGTAAGAGCCTTGATTATGTAAAGTGCATGTAAATACCATAAACAATTGTTCTATCACCCAAGAGTTATGAATGTTAAATATGTTCATACAGTATTTTCAAAATCTCATTTGTTTTCTTATAATTCTGACAGTACATAATTTTTAAAAATTCATTAAAACAGGTGTATCTGGGCAGACAGTGAAAATGATTTTAATGTTGTCATTGGTTTAGATTGAATTAGGTAGAAAGATTGTTTCAAAATGTACCAAAACCAGAAAGAGGCAGTTTCATAACAATCGACATTTTAAAATAAAATAGCTTTTACATATGAGTTACAATTCCCATTTTATCATTCCTACACTAGACAAGTAACTTTGTCTAGGTTATAATACCTCTTAGCTGTGCAGTATGGGTAGTAACATTTATTAAAATAAACACAGATCAATAATGGGGCTTTAGAATTGCTACATTAAGTTGATTAACTCTGTAGATTTTTCTCCGCCAATTTTTGATTTACAAAACAATACGAAATTTAAAAAATCATAATGGCCATGATGTGGTGAAAGGTATTTATTTTTCTCTTTAGACAATTGTATTTTGCATTTTCAAGAAGATCCTTTCGATTAAAGACTATGAAAGCTATTTATTTTCTTAGGTTGAGACTCTTTTCCAAGAAATGACATGCATTAGTCTACAAATTACAGGGTCATAAAATCGGCATTTTTCACCCTGAAGCACAAACAATATATAAATACATAAGCGTGCTCTTGCCAATTTCCCTACTCTGTTTTCTTCTTGGTTCTTAGAATTGTCAAAGACCTTAAATTGGTTCTCTTACATTTCAGCATTTTTCTTCTATTCTATATTATTGTATTTGGGTGCAGATGCAATACCAAATAAAACAGAAAGAGAGACAAAAAGTAGACAATATTAACATGTGAAATCACAGTCTTAGGCATTCATTCATTTCTTCATGCATTTATTTATCAAATATTTATCAAGGGTCTGACATTATGGTAGGAGGTGGGAAACAAGAAGCACAGGACAGGTTAGATTCCCTGCCCTCAGAGAGCTCGCTACGTTGTTGAGGACCTGAGAAACCCCTTCATTTCCTGACACCTCTACTTATATAGCACTTATAGGAAGTGATTTAAAACCTGACAATATATTTCTTTATTTTCTCCTACAGACACTATGGGGGTACATCTGTATACACACACGTATGCATTTGGTTTACTCACACAGTCTACCACAGTTTTCTATATTTTAGTACTCAACTTTTTCATTTCCAGAACATATAAAATGTGTTCTCAGTTGACAGCCTTTGCTATTGCTCTGCCCTCTACTTCTAGTGCTGTCCCCACAGATCGTCACAGTGCTCACTCCTTCTCAGTTAGGCTTCGGTCCAAGTCAGCTCTTCCTTGACCGCCTCATCTAGAGTTGTCTTCTGCTTCCTCCCCCTACCTCAGCCCACAACCAGTAGCAGACTCTGTCACACTGCTCTTTTCTATTTTCTTCATAGCACTTAACATTATTTGCATTTATCTCGTTGTTTATCTGTTTAGTGCTTATTATGTGTCCACTGTAAGCCCAGAAGGAGAGGGCCCTTGTCAGCCCCAAGTTCACTCTAGTCCCAGTGCCAGACTTGTGGTAGATACTCAACAAATATTTGTCCAATGAGTTAAGATAAAATTACTTTTCTAAATACACATTTCTCTCTTTATCTATGTTCTTGCTTTCAGAAGCAAAACCTCTTAAGAGTTGAGATTGCTTTGAGTAGCTAAACTTGTCAAGATAATACAGTGGGGTTAGCCACTCTAACCAGATTTATACTAAAAAATGTTACCTGTTTGTATATCAGCAAATAAAAATTGAGCACCAAATAGATAGATATAAATATAGATATAGGAATAGATGGATATAAAGATAGAGATAGATATAGATATACATACATATATGCACACACTATGGAAGACACTATGTAGAGAGATGTTATGGGAGATACAGAAGTCTACGGTAGGGCCCTGCCCTACAAGGAAAGGGGGGCTATGATGTTTCCACTGCCGTATAATGTATGTAATTTGATAGTGAGTTGAGTATCCCAGTCTACACATGCTGCAAGAACATGATGAAGAGGAGAAAGCTCAGCAGGTCAGCCAGGGAAGATTTCCTGTAGGAGTGCTGAGCTGGAAGAAAGAGAGAGCCTATTGGGAGAGGAGGGTTTATATTGAGAGGTTCAGAAAAAGCCTGAAAAAGGACGTTGGTGAGGGAGGAGGCCAACCAAGATGCTTATATCACTGTTGTCAAATAATGAACATTTGATGAAGTCAAGTTTGTATCATTGAGGCTAAGGGCAGATAAAACTATGGCCACATTATCTGACATCCAAGTTACAGGGAGGACCAAGGGGAGTGAGGGCTGAGAAGGGGCCACCAAATTCAGACGTAAAAAGGGTCTGTGTTCCTGTCTGTGTCTCTTCTGGAGGCCAGACTAATGGAGAGGAAGATGGGAAACTCGATTTCTGGGGTGAGTGAGATGGGACGTGAAGACGGGAGGAAGCATCTCAGCTGGGCACCTGGGCAGAGAAAGGTGGGATGGGCCGGAGCATGGGCCGTGGGCAGCAGGACCCAGCGGAGGTGTTCTTCCAAGATAGAAAAGGTGTTCACACAATAAGAGAGGGCCAATGTAAGAGGCTGCGAAAGGGAGGAGTTGGGGAAGCCAAGAACCTCAAAGGCAGGGATTAAATGAGATCAACTCACAAGTGAAAGACAGAGTTTTCTCTGAAGCTGGAGGGTAAAATGAGAAGCACAGCAAGGAAAAAAAAAAAAAATGTACAAGAGACTCAAAAAAAGGTGTGTACCTGGTGCAAATACTAGCACTATGACCTTGGGCTTGCTATTAACCTTTCTGGGCCTCATTTGCCTCATCTTTTAAATGGCTATAACAAACCTTACCTTGGTACTGTGACACTTTAAAATGAGAACATGTTTTGTACTATAAGTGCCATGAAATTCTAGCATCCACAGTCTCTGTCTTCTCAGATACCTAGTCATCCAGCTGGTGCTATTCTCAGACTCCAAGCTCTTCCTCTCCCCCATGGCACAGTCATGACTTTCACCTCCACAACTGCTCCTGTGAGGCTGGCATCCTTCGTGTCCCCCGGCCCCCCAGTTCAAGCCCTCCTTGCTATGGAACCACTGCAATAGCTTCCCACCTGGATTCTCTCCTGAGGCATATTTTGATGCTATCTCCAAAGGACTCAAAGGTACATTAGTTATGATTCACATTAATTTGAGCAAACAAATATTTAAGGTGAAAACTTAAAATCTCTGCCCAACATTTTTAGAGGGGTAGAGTCCAGGCTTTATGGAGGGAAGAGCAAGGGAGAAATGTCTCAAGCAGAAACTTTACTGCGCCTCAGATTGTGGGATTCTGCCATATGCTCTGTCACTTGAACGGATCTTGTGAAACAGGACCTCAGAAGGAAGAATTTGGACATTGCGTAACAATGGGTTGGGCTGTTTCATAAATAATGAGCTCTCATAGAGGAAAAATTGAAGCATAACTAAAAGATCCACTCACTCAACTTTCTGACCATTTGTTGTTATTTTAAACCTTTTCTGTTCATGTTTAATACCTAAAGCTTGTTTTGAGTTTGTAATACCTAAATATGACACAAAATTCAAAAGGCACAAAAGGGGTAAACTGAAATCACACCCTGTCCCACATTGTTCCCCAATCAATCTACAGTTTCTTGAGTATCCTTCAATTTCTACTGTATTCCCCTAGAAATAGGCTATGAAATACATATCCTTTTGTCTTTTATACAAATGGCAGCATAGGAAACATACAATTCTGCATCTTGCTTTGGCAAATTTTGAAGATAGCACTTGCTATTTCTTTTTCTTTTTTAAAGGGGCATGAAGCCCTGACCAGGTGGCTCAGCTGGTTGGAGCATTGCCTCATACACCAAAAAGGTTGCTGGTTTGATTCGAGCACATACCTGGGTTGCAGGTTTGATCCCCGGTCGGGAAGTGTATGGGAGGCAACTTAATCAATGTTTATCTCTCACATCAATGTTTTCTCTCTCTCCTTTTCTCTCTCTCTAAAATCAATTTTAAAAATATCCTCAGGTGAAGATTTAGAAAAAAAGCCATGACCTATGGAGTAACAATTTTTTTAACATCAGGTTTTTTCCAGTCTTTATATTATATATTATAGATTTATGTATTTCATATAATATTTCATCTTATAAACAATGATGCAATGTGTGTCTTTCAACATGGCTTCTGTACACACATGCACATATAAATTACTGGCAGTGTACAGGCCATGTCGCTGACAATTTTAATCTGACTTCCGCCTTCACTATTCTAAAATTGCTTTCTTCAGGGTCAGCCTTCTCAGTAGCATCTTTAGAAGCAGGGGTTCTCAAATTTAGCTTGCATCTATGGGGTCTTGTTAGAATATGGATTACAGGGCCCCTCCCCCAGAGTTTCCAATTCAGTAGGTTTAGGGTGGGCAGTCCACGTTTTTGCATTTCTAACAACCCCCATGTTGAGGCTGATGCTACATGTGGAGGCCCAGGCTAGGAAGAGCCACTGTCTACAGCACTGACTTCCTCCTCCTCCTCCTCCTCCTCCTCCTCCTCCTCCTTTCTCCTCTCCGTCAGCCTTCTTTTCTCTCTCCTGATCACCTCTGGCTCCTCTTCCTCCACATTTCGTAAGTAGGGTGGATCTAAAGTCCCATCCTTAACCCTCTTTGCCCACCCCCCAATTCTCCCTGTGGCAATCTCATCCCTTCGTGTGACTTTCCATCGGCCCCTCTTTACAAACAGCTCTACCTCCCCCGCTGCTCTCCACAGTACCCCTGCTGCTCTTAAGACATGCCCCTGTGCCACAACCTCTGCTGTCTTCCCTGATCCCACAGAAAGATGGCCTCTCTACATGCTGCGATAATTAGAAGTGAATTATAGGGGTGTGTGTCTCTGTGTGTAAGAGACAGAGAGAAAAGAAGGAGGAGGAGGAGGAAAAAGAAACAAATCTGGCAAAATATTAATGAGTCAACCTAGATGAAGGGTATGTGATGAAAATTGTATTAATCTTTTTTTAAAGATTTTATTTATTTATTTATTTATTTATTTATTTATTTATTTAGAGAGGAAGGGAGGGGGAAAGAGAGGGAAAGAAACACTGATGTGCAGAGACAAATATTAATTGGTTGCCTCTTGCACACCCTCAACTGGGGACCTGGCCAGCAACCCAGGCATGTGCCCTGACTGGGAATTGAACCAGCAACCTTTCAGTTTGCAGGATGACACCCAGCCCACTGAGTGACACCAATCAGGGCAATTGTATTAGTCTTTTGATCATCATTTAAAAAGTTTTAAATTTAAAAAGTTAGGAAAAATTTTTAAATAAACAGTTTCTCTCTCCAGAACTCTCCTAGCACCTTATGTCCATTAGAGTCACTGTCATTTTCACTCACATAACAGTTATTCACAGCTATGTCTCAATGCCCTGCCTAGCCAAAATGTTCTGACAGCAGATACTCTGCTTGGCTTATCTGTCCATGAATTCCCACTGCCTGGCCTAGAGTGTGATATGTGGCAGGCACAAAGCTTTGAAGGAATGATTGCCCTTTTGCCGGAGATAATATAGAAGATATTACTACTAGGTCCTCCCAATACAAAAAGTCAGTGTGGAAAGAGCACGTGCTTCAACAGCCTGGGGTGGGAATTCTAGCTCTGCTATGCATGAGCTGTCAACCTTAGTTAAGCTTGCTAACTTCTCTGGGCTTCACATTCTTCATTATTTCTATGAAAAATTATATCCACTTAAAAATATGAATATTGAATAATGTATAAAAAGCAGCTGGCAGGGTGCCTGGTGTATAGTATCACTAAACAAATATTAACCATGGTGCACATTAACACACACACCATCAGTCTATGAAATCCAAGTCTGTAATCTAATTCTCTGCGCACACACAACAGTTCGTGCATGTAAGTTACGAGCTCTAAGCGAGATTCAGGTCAGAAACCAGGGATACTCTACATTCTAACAAAAGATCATGCTGTTGATATCTTCTTCAGTGAGATGCCTTCCAAAGATTATTCCTTCTATGTATTAATTAACTCCAGCTTTATAGCCTTTCCTTCCATTTACCTTATAAAACTGAAACAAAGGCATGGCTTTGTTTAAGTTCAATACCAAAGACTCCAGCAAATGTTTATCTTTCCCTTTTAAAGCTTCTATCACCACACCACGCCCCAGCAAACACATAAAAACACCATTTGCCCTGCTTCACGGTGTGTATCTCGACCTTTTAAGACCCCTCCCAGGAGCCTTCCCCAACCACTTCTTTATTTTTGAGACCATGGAAGATGCTCTATAATATTCTCTAGCCTTCCATAAGATAACCTATTTAAAACTGGGTCCTGCTTTGGTAAAACAGTGGGGTATAACTCTGTTCAAATGAATGATACCAACCCCATTTCATCCTAGAATGTCTTGTGAGCAAAATAGAACTTTACTGGGGAGGAGAGGCTGGGGGAAGGGTTGAACTGGGGTGTGAACCCACAGGGCATCATATGGTCTCCTTTGGTTAGTTCTTTGGTTTCTCTCTCTCAGTCTTTACCTGAGGATATGTTTTGTTTTTTGTTTTGTTAAATTGATTTGAGAGAGAGAGAGAGAGAGAAAATACACATCAATGTGAGAGACACAACAATCGGTTGCCTCCCTTACACGACCTGACTAGGGATCGAACATGCAACCCTTTTGGTGTACAGGATGACACTCCAACCAACTGAGCCACCTGCCTAGGGCTGATTTGTCTTTTCATCCTGCAAATCAATATTTATATACCTCCCCTTCTCCCTGGTATCCCTTGGAAGGCATGATTATCAAGCCTTCAAAACCGTAATGTTCTAAGGCACTGTGCTTGATACATGGTGGGGGCCAAATAAAAACTGATTAAATACTTTAGACCAAAAAGAAATGTTGAAAGAGAGAGAAGAGGAAGGAGAGAGTGAAATAATAAATTTGGGACAACTGAATGGATTTGCTATGATTTGGTACCACATTTCAAGTCTGCCTTTCAATTAGCATACCCAAGAGACTGAAAAATTTGCAGGGTCCAAGAAGATTAGAACACCTATATTTTCTCCCATTTACCACCTTTCATAGGTTATAATCAAAGCACTGACATTTCCACCATCCCATCTTTTGAGTGACTAAAACTGAGATAATGAGGACAGAGAGGCTGTTTTTATTCTATTCATTAGCAGCTGATGGAGGAAAAAGCTAATCTGACTTGCTGGCCACTGACTGTATCTTGAAAAGACAGCACTGGGAAGAGAGAGGGCTGGCCTGGACTTTACGTGGGAAAAGTAAGCAGGCCTATACGACAGCTCTAGTTATGTCTCACGACACAAAGCAAGTCGTGATAGGAGCTACATCAAACGCCCTGCGTACAGGGCAGCCATGGGGCAGTGCTGTGACATCACTTTCTTCCTTCAGAATGAATCTAAAAATAGAGAAGAGAGCTCTTTACTCCCAACTTTCCCTTGTATTCTCCTGTTCATCCAACTGACTCACCTTAGTGCACCCATGTTTCTATCTTTCACTCTGGGTCTCAGATGTTCTATGATAGCTCTTAATATGGAGCAAAATCAGACACACAGACAATAAATAAGGCAAAAATTTAAGGAAAATAGAGCCCAGAGGAAATATCAGCATGTGTCCCCTCACCTTGCATTTTCTCACAATGTCAAAAATTATATGACATCTCTTTTGTGAATCCAATTTATTTAAAGCACCCAAAGGGACCCAAAGTTAGAGGAATCTACCCATAAAATATTGTTCATATGTAAATATTTACTTTCGATTTACCATCTTGGTGAATGTAGGTTTTTGTTTATTGGATTTCTTAAGTGGTAAACATAAACATGATAGCCATTGTGTGCCTTCTGCAACCTTCATTTTCTGATAATAATCATTGCTCTTGCTTTGAACTTTTTTTTTTTTTAATGCTGTACTTCCTGCATGGTATTGCAAAAAAAAGAGTAAGGAATAGTCTCTACTGTTCACAGCACAAAAAAAAAGTATAAAAGGAAAGTATGAAAATTATGTAAATGAGGGTAAAAATAAAAATCTGAACATCAGGGGAAGGAGCTAGAGATAAATGTGGAATGGAGAATAAATGTGTAAAGATATGGAGAAGAAAACACTGTTACAAGATGAGAAAGCATGCACTGATCTTGAATTAATACAGAGTGAGGTAGTAATTACGACAATGAAATCACTAATGTTAGGATAACACACACACACACACACACACACACACACACTCAGTTGAAGATGGCAAGCAATCCTAAAAGTCCTCATTTCCAAATCTATTCTGGTCAATGACATGTATGGTATCAACAAGTACATGAAGTAGGGCAGCCCAAGACATGGACAGGGAGAGACCTGTGTGCATGAAGCGTTGGATCAGTGAACCCCTCTTGGTGGGGATTGGGAAGCCAGAGAGGGGCAAAAGCAGGGTGACTTGATTAAACTGCTTTGCTCAAGAAAATGGGGCTGTTCATTTGTTTCCTTTCTAGAACTACGTATGTTGTACCCTATAGATATCTTTGAGAAAGAAAATCATAGCCTGCTTTGGCCTCTTAAAAAAATTGAAGATTTTCCTCTGTTGGGATGGTTAAGAGCACGGACTCTGGACTCAAAGGCCACCTTTGCACTTGCCTAGTTGTGCAGTGCCTGATATGTACAGAAACTCGATACTTAGTGGAATCAGTATCTGAGATGCACAGGAGAATAATCCATGACATCTCTCAGCCTCTCTGCTCCCCACCCCAAACCAATCAGGTGTCAGTCTTGCCTACCTCCAATCTCACCACTAAAATTTGTTAACAGGGATGAAAATATATATATGCCTTATACGTGCCCTTAACTCTCTCTAAAACTGCAACAACTTCCTTTCTGAAAGTTCCTTCCAACTCCCCAAATGCAAGAAGAACATTCACCACTGGTCTTGAAAGCAGAGGGCAGGACTAGCCAATCCCCGAAGCCCCTCCTGCAGCTCAACACAGGCCATGAAAGAAGGGGCAGGGTAGGCCTCACCTCAGTGAGCAATGGCTCTGCTGCTGCAGGCAGAGGTGCTAGATTAGAAGGCAGCAAAGAGTAACCCAGAGGAGAAAGAATTGCATACTACTGAATTGCAATTTGTTTTTAAACAAGCTTAGAGACAGGGGTTATGGCCTAGTAGTACAATTCTTTGTTTGCTTGATGATTTAGCAGTGCTGATAATGAGGGAGGAGGAGCATTTCCATGGACTCTAGAGCATTCCAAAAGGTTTGGGGTGAAGCATAGAAATAGGGGCATATTGGTATTGTGTATCAGTGAAAAGGAGCAAAAAGGAAACTTGCTCCTCAAAGCACTAAGGAGCATCTTAATGCTCAAGTCATTCTCCACGTGGGAGGGGCCTGCGTAGCACACGGAGGTTGGTTTCACCTTGAAATCCTTGTGCACCACACAAAAATAAGCAGCCCAGTTTCAAGAATCTCCTTAGAAATCTGGGAGAAAGGGGAGCCTCTAATCAGGGCTTGCTGTGTTCCTGCTCTGGGAGGGGTGGGCGGGGTGGGAGGGGTGATGTCATTGCCCAGAGAAAGACACACTGGCTGCCAGGAATCTGATCTCACTGCTCTTCTACAACTCAATAGGGTCTTGCATGGGAATTCCTCATTTTGGGGATTAGCAACCAATAAATCTACTTTGTAGATTTGTTTGGATAAGGGAAGAAAGAAAAACTGAAATAGCTTTATAAATGGAAGTCATGTGAAAGAATGTAGCATAGTGTTCCTCCTATTAGAATATGGATAGGACCTTAATGATCTATTTACTTTAATAATCTGTTTTAATAATCCCTGCTCTCCTTCCAGCTGAGGAAAGTGAAACTCAGAAGGGAGAAGTCACAAAGCCGGCTATTCCGGTGCCAGGACTACTACCTGGGTGCCTGAACCCCATTTCAGTGCATTTGCCTCTGTATTACCCACTGCTCCATCCCCCATCAATTTCCAAGCTGGGACAGGGTGGACAGGGACTCACAACCTTACCCACTTAGATGTCACCTGAGTCATTCCCAGGGACCTAGGGACACCTGTTCACATTACACAAGCGCCCAGACTGCACAGACGCTGAGGGGAAAAAATGTCCTGCTGGAGACTGGTTCTCCCGCTCGTGTCATTGTGCAGAAAGGTACTGCGGCACAACCAGCAAAACCGGTTCTGGGGGAAAGAACTCAGTAATAATTTGGCCAGGATACCGCTGCAACTGATATGTACTAGCGATCAGGAGTTAATTCCCAAACCGCATGTTAATTGTTTTAACACTTTCCCTAGTCAAACTTTTTCCTATAGTTAAAGTAAATGATCAGAATTTCACATCCTTTCCTTTCTTCTGTTCATGCAAAACAAGGGGTAGAAGTGAAATGTAGGTCAGCAGCAACAACAAAAGTAGAAATGCGCTCTGGAAAAATCTATCACCTTCTCGTTAGCTCCTGATTATACACGTGTAGTAAGAAGACCAGATACTGGTTTGTTGTTTGTTTTTTTAAACAAATGCACCAAAACTTAAATATCCAAATAAAAATTATCTTTTAACATAGTCATCCTGGGAAGACATATGTTTTTTCCAAATGATGCTGTTGTGGTTCAAAGTTTTTTTGTAGTGTCTCTTCCGACACTGCCTTCTCCAAAGCAGGTCTTACAGAAATCTCCTTTTTAACCCCAACGTGGTATTGTCCAACTTGTTAATATGCATTTACATTTGGTCCCAAGTGATATCTGGTGTTTTAAAAAACATCTTCAAAGATCAAGGTATACCACAAAGTATGTCACAGCCACTGTCTGTGATGGTGTCAACCTGAGTCAGACTTGGCCTTGCAAACACCTGGGCTCATGGTTCCCAAAGGCCTGGCCAAAGGAACCAGGGACTGCTGGCAGGGATCCTGGTCCCCTGTCTCTCAGCTCCACTGTGTCCACTCTACTGTGTCACTATAATCCCAAATACGGAAAACCAATGAAGATGTAAACTGCATAGTCAGTTGGCTGAGAGGGTATGGTTGGGGCATGAACATTCAAATGTCCACCAGAGCCAGACAGAGAACTTTCCAGAATGGAAAAGGCTAGAGAAAGCATTAAAGAGAATAGCCAGTACCTCACCAGAACCACTCATGACCTTGCAAACACTTGGGCTCATGGTTGCCAGATTCTTTAATTATCCAAAAGAATCTAGAAACCTAGATTACAATGATAAAAATCTCCTGATGATTAAATGTGAGCCAAAAGTTAAAAATTTGAAACAAAAGTACGTAAATGTTTGATATATCCACACATATGTTCTGTGGACCACACGAAGGCTACAGGCCACAGATATGTGTTCCCTGGCCACAGAAACCAAAACATCACATGGCACTGAAGGGGGCCGCAGCCCTGAAGCCTACAAAACATTTCTGTGTGGATGTTACCAACAGGAACTCAATAGCAAATTCAACTACTTATGAGAAGTTCACCATAGGAAAAGCGCGAACAATTCTCCTGTGAGAGTCACCTTTTACTTCTTGCTTTGTTCAACAGCTTTCTCTCAACCACATGATTTTGTTTTTTGCAACCTGCTAATTATAACATCAGTAATATTTTAAAGAAATACCTTAAGCTATGCAAGTTGGAAAAAGAAAACTTCTTGCCCTTACTAATGATTTAGGTTTTATGGTTTTTCTTTAAAAAGCCATTCTAATAGTTTGGGGGAAATTATATGAAATTATTTTTTATTGCTTATTGGTTAACCCAGACTGCCTACAATTGCAACAATCAAGTAATGGTAACTAAAATATATATATTAAAGAAACAAACAAATTTTGCTACAAGAAGTAAATGCTGCCATTTGTCAAAGCAAATGGGAAGCTTAACTATGTCATCCTGGAACAGCGGCATGCACGAACACATGTAAACAAGAAAAGTGCAATTCTACCATTGGATAAGGAGGGGTATTGTCTTAACTAGGCTGAAAGAAAAGGCAACTCAACCCAAATTCACTACCCTGCTGTTGCCTCTCAGAGCCTCCTGCATCCAAGCTGCCCCTTCAGGCTTTAAAGGGTCCCTATTGGCACATAAGTGTTAAGGCCTTCACCCACTAGCACTCATTATCAGATTGCATGACAATCACATTAGGACCAAGTCTGGAGCTCACATTTACAGCTTGTTTACACTGACAAGGCACTTCCAATGCCAGGACCCCACCTTCTCCCCAGCGATCAGTGAAGGGCCTGCGTCTTGCTCTATGGTCCTATGGTCACTGGGTCCCCCTCTCTCCTCAGGAGCAGCGGATCTTCACACATCACACCCCCAGCACCATACTTAGTACAGCAGGGTGATTTGGAAAAGTGTGTTTTGTTTTGTTTTTGTTTTGAGTAAGGGAACTGTGCGTGAGGCTCAGAGAAGTGAGTTGGCTTGCTGAGGATTCTAACCCCAGATGCCTTTTCTTGACCTAGCCCAGGAATCTAGTCTCTGAGAGGAAGGGCTATGAGGGGAAACGGTGCTTGGGCAAGGAACCTGAAAAGGACCCTAGAAGACAAACTTCCCTACAGTGCTGTGTGGGGCCTGGCTGCCCCCCATCCCTCCAGCGTCAGGCGCGCTGAGCCCCTGGCTCTGCACTCTGCTGTTCCGAGCCCGTTTAAGTCACCTTTCTTGGGCCTAAAGCCAATTTCATTTAAATTGTTTTATCCATGAGTGAAATGAGACACTGAGCAATTCATCTTCTGTAAATTCTGCCCACAAACTCCAACCCAGGTTCCTTTCTCACCCAGCCGTCCCCCAGCGAGCAGACAATAAAGCATTGAAGGGAGTTGTTGACATTGACCTTTCCATTAGTTTGAAGACAAAGTTTTGTGAACGCCCTCCTAGATGGAACGGAACTGAAGTACAAAGCAAACTGAGGTTTCATCTGGAACCTTCTCTTTGGCGCAAGATAAGGATCTAGAATCAGGAGCTATGCAACACAGGGAAAAAAGTGCACAGCAGAAAAGTTTGGAGTTTTCATAAACTGAGAGACTCTTGGCTAGAAAGTAAGTAGAGTATCGGGAAGTTTCACTTTTCCCCTGGGCAACAAGGGTGGACGTCTATCCTCTGGACACACCTTGCTGGAGAGTTTACTGTGGCCCTTTTTAACCATACTGCCACCAGAGGGAAATAGGGAAAGCTTAAGCTGTCAACAAGGGGAAAAAATGGCTGAAGGTCACAGTGGGCACACTTCAGGGAGTGAATTCAGGGATCTGCAGCCCCGCCTCCTGTGCCCTCACTCCACCAGGTTACACTTGGAAGGAACTGTGGGGTCACAAGACTTCCCAGGCCCTTACCTGGGAAGTCTTGGAGGCTACAGTTCCAGAGGGGTGCGGGAAAATCCGCAGTACAGGAAGAAAGTTTCCTGGCCCGTTCTTTGCCAGCCCCAAGGGCTAAAATGGAGCCTGGAGGCTTGAGAGGGACATGGGTCTTACAGTATTCTGCAGGCCACATAGAAACACATTTACCCTTTTCTTCTTTACCCTCCTGATAGGCCATTTAGCTGAACAGAACTGGATGTTTGTGACTTCTAGAGAAAGATAGTAAGTTTATTTCCTTTTGTTCTGGCTCAAGTTAATAGATCTTTCCCTACCTATAAAGACTTTTGTCAAAAAAAAAAAAAAAAAAAATCACCTGCAGAGAAAGGACACATTACTTAAAAGTTCTGAACAATGAATCAATGCTACTTTTTTACTCACCTTTGCCTCCTCATTCACGTCCCAGGTGAAGGAAACAGCATTATATGCAATCTCCTCAATGTTTCCAATCGTATTAAAGCTCTCCTTATAATCCGCTGTAACATTAAAAAAGAAAAGGTTTTAAGAATAAAAGTTACTCAGCGACGTCATTTTTTTCCAATGGGGAAACTGAAACTTTGCCTAGGCTAGTTGTTTCCATGGCAACAGTTAAGAATTTATGCTTGCTGATATTCTTTTACTAATATTTATAAGAAAGTAAACACGTTTCCTCTATTAAAAGACTAAATCAAGGTGCAGCAATGTTCCTAATTGATTTGTTCAACGGCTTCATTTTTCACTAGGTTTATAAAATTATTTCTTTTCTCCTGAGGCCCTTGTCACCGACCCGGTCTTGCTGCTGAAAAGTCTTCTGAAAGTGCCAGAGAGCAGTCCACAGGGACTGTTTTGTAGAACAGAATATTCTCTGTATCAGCCAGACAGTGTCATCAGGACTTCGGTGACAAAAATTCCAGGACAGTGCTGGGAAGCCTTTTTTTAAAAACTTCTTTTTGGAGTTGGGTACAGAAAGCTGAGGTATCATACTCAGCTTGCTATCACCATCTGTTCATTCAAGGCCCTCCATTCTTTTATTCCGGCAGTATTTATTTATCGCTTTTTATCCCCATTATCCACTGTCACAAACACAATAGCTATTCATGGGTTTGCTACATACTCTTATAAGTTGTGTTGATTTGCCTGTGTACATAGCTTTCATTTTCACAACTTATGTTGTGCTATAGGTAGGGTTGCCAGATCCAGGAAATATTTGGGGTATACTTATTGTTAACAATTATTTGTTTTTTGTTTTTTTTAATCAAAAATTCAAATTTAATTGGGCACCTTGTATTTTATCTGGCAAGCCTAGCTCTGAACCTTTTCAGAGTTAACTACACACTTATTTCTAACTGCAGCTGCACAGAATTCTATTGGGAGCGTCAACCACAATTTATTCCCTCTCTTCAGAGATGGGCCCTTTTGTGGTCTCTAGCTCTCTGGTATCACAAACAGACCTGTGATTAAAAAAAAAAAAAAAAAAACCTTCATTACTCACTGTCTCCTCTGTCACTGCCTCAGTTGGTCTTTAGTTCTGGACATGATATTCCTAGTCTAATGCTCACTGATTCCTGAGGTTTCTAGCTTATGCTTACCATCTGGGTCCTTTGTGTACTAAATAAACATTGGTCATGTCCTGCTTAACTGGCATCATGGTAAAGCTCATATTCTTTTCATTGAGGCCTGTTTTATTCACAAATTGATCACCTAATCACATACGTTCTTTCTCTCTAAGCCTCCATAATTATTTGTCTAAAATGGAACTGTGATCCTCATCTCATGTTCAGTTAAGTTACTACACCACTCAGGGCTGGTGGCTTCTCCAGGCTCTAATAAGGAAACGCTTTAAAATGTTGAAGGCTGCTTCCCTAAAGTTCATATGTGTAATCATTTTTAGCTGTTTATTCCTCACTTGTCGCAAAATCTAAGCTCATGTCAAACTTTACCAAAATTTTAATTACTTTCTCTTATTAATACAACTTCTTCTATTTTGTGAACTAGGTTGAGAGTAGTATTAATACTGGCTTTTTCTACCTATGATACAAATAATAAAACAAAGTCCATAAAAATTACAAGTTCAAAATAATCCATGATAGAACAAAGACCATTTGATTTCTTTTTAAATAAAACTCCTTATTACTGGGCCCTGACTGATGGTTAAGCACAGAAAACCTATTTGGAGGGGTCCTGCAGAAAGGCCCTCCTGACCAACTCTCTAGACTCTAACAAAAATTCTATTTCCCCTCTGTTGCACCGAATTTCTATTTCTGGGGCCAGTGCCATGGGTACAGAGGAGTATCCCAATGATGGTATATTTGTATTTCTTCTACCAGTTATGAGTTCAAGCATCTCTTCACTTCTGGGGTAGCCCACCCATGTCCCCTTTTATAAACTGTAGGTTTAAGCCTTTTGTCCATGTTTCTATTGGTTTCCCAAGGGAAACTTAGAAGCAAAACTGTAAGCTTTACATTTTCAGTAAAGCAAACACATTTTACTATAAAATCTTGTGAGTTCACCTGAGGAAAGTCAGAGACCATAAACAAGTAAGGACAAAATTTAAAAGCAGCCACAATCTACTTACCCACAAACACCCACTGCAAACATACTTGTATTATACTCATTTTTTCCTAGTCTCTGTCTCCCTTTCTCCAAAATTAGTAAACAGTTGTACACAATACTGTAACAATTATTTTTAGTTTGCTTTTGTCCCTTAATATATCTTCAGCATATATTTTTTTAGATTTTATTTATTTGTTTTTTTGTTTGTTTCTAGAGAAAGGGGAAGGAGGGAGAAAGAGAGGGAGAAAAACATCAGTGTAATTGATCAATTGCCTTTTGCATGTCCCCACTGGGGATCTGGCCCACAAGCCAGGCATGTGCCTGATGGGGAATCAAAATGGTGACTTTTTGATTTGCGGGATGACACCCAACCCACTGAGCCACACTAATCAGGCCCATCTTCAGCATCTTTTCATCAACAAACAAACATGTAAAAAATACTTTTAATGGCCAAATACCATTATATTAAATTAAAATGAAGTGCTAAAACTTAATTTTGTTCTTGTTGGTCACTTACATGATGTCCAGTACTTCACTATCTAAAATATCAGTTCATTATCTTTATGACTAAATATTCATATATATTTCATTTTTCACTAAGATATATTCTCAGAAGTGAAATTTATAGGTCAGAAGCAAGTATATTTTTAACACTTTTAATTCATTTTGTCAAATTGTTCCTGGAAAGGTTGAAACAATTTATATTCAAAATGACAGTGCATAAACATCCTGCTTCTTTTCAAATTGGTATGCAAAACATGCTAACTTATAATTATACTTTTTAATTTTTAAAAAGACTTTTCTTCAACTATAGTTTACATTTAATATTAGTTTATATTAGTTTCATGTGTACAGCATACTGATTAGACAATCATATACTTTAGCTAACTTATTATTTTAATTTGCAATTTCTTGATTGCTAAGGAGGTAGAACCATCTTTCATTTGCTTTCTGGTTCTTTATGTTTTTTTATACTCCTTCTCTTTTCTTTTTATATTTACTCCTTTATCCAACAGTTTCCTGTTCTGCCCTTTGCTCATTTTCTCTCAGGATATTCAAATTTTCTTATTAATTTTAAAGTAAATATTTAAAGCTCAGAGATAAGCAAAAGGAACACCATTTTATATCCTACAAACGTAGACTAAGGCTCTATGACTGTACTGGGAATGATTTTAAATGCACACCTGTGCTTTCGGCACAGCAGCTCAGCCAACCTATTACAATTTTGAAGATAGAAGCAAATCACTGAATTTAAAGAAATTAAGTTCCCTAATTCTTCATAGCTATTTGTTTAAAAAGAAAGTCATGCAACTTTGTTTTAAAGCTTTTAATAAGCATTTTTATGAAAAAAAATTTAGGTCAATCATAAATTTAAAAACAAATATTATATCTAGAAATAAAGACAAACCAAAATGGTCTGGTCAAACACTTATTCTAGATCTCATAAGTTGCTGCATTATAAGGTTTTATTTTTCCATTGTTTCTGCCCCTGAAAGTTTAACCACCTTAAAAAATGCATTAATTAGTTGGACATACAGATGACCAATAGACATATGAAAAGATGTTCAAGATCACTAGTTATCTCACATCTGTCAGAATGGCCATCATCAATAAAACAAAAAAGAACTAGTGTCGGCACAGATGTGGAGAAAAGGGAACATCTGTACATTATTGGTGGGAATGCAGACTGGTGCAGCCACCGTGGAAAACAGTATGGAGCTTCCCCCCAAAATTAAAAATGGAACTGCCTTCTGATCCAGCAACTCCACTTCTGAAAATATATCCAAAGAAACCTGCAACACTAATTTGAAGGAATATATGCGCCCCTATGTTCACTGCAATGTTATTCACAATAGCCAAGATTTGGACACAGCCCAAGTGCCCATTAGTAGATGAGGGGACAAAAAAAGCTGTGGTACATTTACACAATGGAATACTACTCAGCCATTAAAAAAGAAGAAGGAAATCTTACCTTTTGCAACAGCATGAATGGACCTGGAGAGTATTATGCTAAGTGAAATAAGCCAGTCAGAGAAAGACAAGTACCATATGATTTCACTTATATGTGAAATCTAATGAACAAAATAAACTAACAAAAAAATATAGAAACATACTCATAAATACAAAAGATTGACTGACAGCTGTCAGAGGGGAGGGGTGTTGGGGGCTGGGTGAAAAAGGTAAGGGGATTAACCAAAGAATAAAAACCTCACAGACACAGACAATAATATGGTGATTACCAGAGGGAAAGGGGGATGGAGGAGGTATAAGAGGATAAAGAGGGAATAAATGGTGATAGAAGGAGATTTGACTTGGATGGTGATAGACAATACAATATACAGATGCTGTGTTATAGAATTGTACACCTGGAGCTATCTGGTCAAGGTGAAGTTGTAGGTAAATGCACTTGCCTCCTTGCACAACCACAGAAAAATTACAGCTAAATCTTAGAATATCACTCAGGACCATCAGAAAGTTGAGCTGTATGGAAGTCTGACAACTAAGGAATTAAAGAAACCACACTCATCCAGACAGGTAGGAGGGATGCAGGGGCAAAGACATGAAACCAGCTAGTCCCAAACCCATGTGTGGTGCATGTAAAACACAGAACTATCCCAGGAGCAAGGGATCCCAGCCCTACACCGGACCACCCAGCCTAGGGTTCCAGTGTCAGGAAGATAAGTCCCCATAAATTCTGTCTATAAAAACCAGTAGGGGGTGGGTCAGCAGAAGAATCTGTGGGATACTCAGGCCTCTTCTCCTAAAGGGCCTCACACGACACACGGACTTACTCAGACTCACTCCCCCTGGGCTCCAGCACTGGGGCAGCACCTCCAAGGGCACCAGGGGCATACAGAGAGGAACTGGAGAGTCTGGCATCAGGGGGAGGGCTGGGGGACAGCTTCCTCCCAGACAGCAGCCATTGTACCTTTTCTGAGCCCTACCCCACAGAGAGACACAGTGTGGTGGCATCATATTTGAATCTCCATCAACCTGTCTCATACTGTAAGCCCTGTTCTGACAATTACCTAAGGGTCCACCTCATCCACATTATGGGTCCACCCAAGCTGGTAACAGAGGTTTTTCCATGTGAAGGGCTGGGTTAGGCACAGGCTTCAGACCTTCCTAAATCCATTCAAACAAGCAACAACTGAGCCCAGCCCCCATGACTCTCCCTGAGTGGCTCCAGGCCTGGCACTAGCAGCAGTCATCTGCAGATTGCTTTATGCTTATACCAAAGAGCCTCAGACAGAACACATGTGGAGACTGGCCTTGGACTGCACAACCCAGGAAACCCCAGAGCCTATGCACCCAGCATACAGTTACAGACCGTGTTGGAGCACCACTCAAACACCTCCACAAGCCTCGGAGGGAGGGGGTTGCAGGGCAGGGGGCACAGCCAGTCCTACCAGCTTTCCAGACTGAGTAAATCACTACCATTGACCTTCTGACAACAGTCAAGACTCATTGACAAGAAGAGGGAGTACTCAGCCCACACAGAGGGTGCACCTTGAGTACACAGCTTGGGAGATAGGGGAAGCTGTGCCACTGGACCCTACAGGACACCTAATACATTAGGCCATGCTACCAAGACACAGAGTCAAAATAGCTCTACCTAATACATAGAAACAAACACAGGGAGGCTGCCAAAATGAGGAGACAAAGAAACATGGCCCAAATGAGAGAACAGAACAAAACTCCAGAAAAAGAACTAAACAAAATGTATATAAGCAACCTATCAGATACAGAGTTCAAAACACTGGTTATAAGGATGCTCAAGGAACTCAGTGGGTACTCAAACAGCATTAAAAAGACCCAGGCAGAAATGAAGGATACACTAATTGAAGTAAAGTACAATTTCCAAGGAATCAACAGTAGAGTTGATGAAGCAAAGAATCAAATCAATGATTTGGAAGATAAGGAAGAAAAAGACATCCAATTAGTATAGCAAGAATAAAAAATATACAGGATAGGATAAGAAATCTTTGGGACAATTTCATACATACCAACATTTACACTATAGGGGTGCCAGAAGGAAAAAGGGAAAGAACAAGAAATTGGAAACCAATTTGAAAAATAATAAAAGAAAACTTCCCTAATTTGGTGAAGGAAATAGACATACAAGTCCAGGAAGAACAGAGAGTTCCAAACAAGATGGATTTAAAGAGGACCACATGAAGACACATCATAATCAAAATGCCAAAGGTTAAAGAATAAAGAGAGAATATTAAAAGCAGCAAAAGAAAAGTAGATAATCACCTACAAAGGAGTTTCCATAAGACTGTCAGTTGATTTCCCAAAAGAAACTTTGCAGGCTAGAAGGAATTGGTAAAAAGTATTCAAAATGATTAAAAGCAAAGACCTACAACCTAGATTACTCTATTCAGCAAAGCTATCATCTAGATTTGAAGGACAGATAAAGTACTTCCAGACAAGGTAAAGCTAAAGGAGTGCATCATCACCAAACCATTATTATATAAAACGTTGAAGGGACTTATTTAAGAAAAAGAAGATAAAAAATATAAATGATAACATGGCAATAAATAATATATAACTATCAACAACTGAATCCACAAACCAAACTAAGCCAACAAGCAGAACAGAAACAAAATCACAGATATGGAGAACATTGGAATGGTGGCCAGTGGGAGAGGAGTCTGGGAGAGAATGGGGGAAAAGGTGAGGGGATTAAGAAGTACAAATTGGTAGTTACAGAATAGGTAGGGGGATGTTAAGAGCAAGTATAGGAAATGGAGTTGCCAAAGAACTTATATTCATGACCCATGGACATGAACAAAGCAGAGGAGGTCACTAGAGGGAGTTGGGTATGCTGGGTAGAGATGGGCAATGGGGAAAAAACTGGGACAAATGAACAGCATAATCAATAAAAGGAAAAAAATTGTACACCTGAAATTTATATAATTTTACAAACCAGTGTCACCCCCCCAAAATTATAATGGACTCAAATGGGTCTCTAAAAAAAAGCATGCTAATTGGATCTGACTTAAAAGGTAGTTCTTATTAGTCGTAGTAATTTGCAAAAGGAGGGACAACCCTAGAGTGCCCAACTAGCTTGAAGCATCAAGAATGAAACCATGGGAAGAAGAAATGGGAGTCTGCCTAATGGAATAAAAAAGAAGTTAATCTCACTGTTAAGTCATGTTGACAATGATAGAGCTAAACTTTCCAGGGTTCCCCCTAAGGCTGTGTGTGTCCTTGGAATACCAGAGTGAGGAGTAAGGGAACACATAGCCATGGACATTCTCTAGAGCAGCGTTTCTCAACCTGTGGGTCGCAACCCCTTTGGGGGTCGAACGACCCTTTCACAGGGGTCACCTAAGACCATCGGAAAACACATATATAATTACGCATTGTTTTTGTGATTAATCACTGTGCTTTAGTTATGCTTGGGGGTCACCACAACATGAGGAACTGTATTAAAGCGTCGTGGCATTAGGAAGGTTGAGAACCACTGCTCTAGAGTCTGTTGGGAAATCCCCTATAGACGCAGAATGAGTCTGGATTCCTGTACCTTACAGGCTTAAGTGGATGTTCTATCACATAACAGTACTTCCCAAATGTTGGGGTGCATCAGGATCACCTGTAGGGCTTTGGTAAAAGGCTGTTTCTGGGTCCATTCCCAAAGATTCAGGATGTCTGGGATGCGGCAAAGAATTTGTCTTCCTAATAAGCTCGCAGGTGGGGCTGATGCTGCCAGCCTGACATCCAGACTCCACTTTGGGTAGCACTGTTCTATGGCGAATTAAAATGACTGGATCCTTTACTTCACTCCACAAATGGTCTTAGAAAGCACTGTCTATCATTGAGGTCCTACATGGACCATCAATAAAGTCTGTGTGACAGATTGTTCTTCCTAAAAGATTTTCCCTCTTGGGTGGGCACAAGCAGCACACGTAGGAAGACCAGGCAGTTACCTATATGGTGAGACTTGAGTACCACCCACTCCAAGAAGTCTGTTTGTTCTCAAAACTGCAATGCCATTCTAAAACAGTCATTTCTTTGGCTAAATCATTGTCATCTCCTGACATTAAGGTATAAATATTCTTGGGATAATAACAACTGCCATACACCGAGAACTCACTGAAGGTCAAGGCTGTGTTGGGCTTACCAACATTAACTCACCTAATCCTCACACTCACTGTGTGAGGCAGGTATTAGCATCCTGCTCCTACAGAAAAGTTGCTGCTTGTAGAAAATCACGAGGCTGGTAACAGGCCAACCTGTGATTTGAATCCAGGTCTGTTTGGTGCCAAAGGCCAAACTTTTAACCACTGCCTATATTTATCTTGCAAGTCAAACAGATATTAACGCCTTGTAGAGGAAAATCACAGCACATCCTAACGTGGCAACCAGCTGGGAGAGAAGTGCTGAGGAACATTCGATGAGGCAGAGAGGCGAGACATTTCTGGACAACTGCAAATTCCTGACAGAGGAGGGCTAGGTTGGGGAGCGGCACTGGAAAGAAGCAAAGAAAGCATCTCCATATCTTGCAGGCACCACAAAGACTGAAGGAAAAGTTCAAAAGCTAGCCCTTGGGGAAAAACAAGGGGGGTCGGGGCGAGGATAAACTGGACGATGTTTCAGCCAAGAGCTGCTGAGCATGCGTGGCTGTGCAGCGGATGCTTTCATCTCTGTTTCTGGCCAGTTACATTCTACACAGAAATTATGGGATTGGATTCTATTTTAACTGGTGTGGGCAGCATGGTGGTAGATCATCTTGTTATCTTTTTTCTTTTTTGCATATGATCAGTGGTGTACGTGTAAGTATAATTCTGGAATGCCGTCAAAGGCATTTTTAATTCTTTCACCTTAATTAAGTTTCACATGCTTGGTAAATTATAACTACCCCTTTTAATTATTTTTTAAATATATTGTGGGAGATTAAAAGGAGTGGTATAATTAATATAAAAATTGCTTCTCTTCTGAAAGGTGTGGATTCTGTCTGGACTAGTGAAATAATGAATCTGGAATGCTGAAAATAGCTCAGGGCACTATTGCCAATTCAGCGTGCATAAACTGCAGTCTAAGAAGTTTTTGGTTTTTTTTTAAAGCCAAGAACTCAGGGTAGTTTATATATTTGAGAACAGGATATACAAGGAATCCACTTATAGGTCGGCACCCAAAGTGCAGAAAGAAAGGACACTAACAGTGGAGACACACAGACCTGAATTTAATTTCCGTCCTTGCACCAAGCCCTACAACCTTCAGTGAGTTATGAAACCTCTCTGAACTTGTATTTCCTCATCTACAAAAGAGAGAGAGCCTGCTAGCACCACAGTGGGTGAACACTGGTCCCTCCTTCGCCCATCCCACCTGACCTCAAACATCTATTCCCCTCTGTCTGTAAAGGTCAAAGAGGATCAGCTCAAACTCAGGAAACAGTCGAGGGTCATTCCAGGAGGATTCGCTCTGACTTGAAATAGGTAGAATAAATAAACTTTAGCCTAAGTAGATTCTGAGACTTTTTTCTGTTTTTCAAAATAAAAAAAACAGCTCCTTAAAACCTGAAAGACTCACAAGAACTCGTAAAAAGTTATTTCCCTTTAAATGCTTTTCTCCCAAGCCAGAGATAAAGTGTGTTTCCCTAAGTGTGCCGACACTTGAGCTGAGTTGTAGAGGCATGAAGTGTATGTATTTCCATCACTTGCTCCTGGCCCCTTAGCAAAATATAGGAACAGCACCAATTTTTAGGAGACAAGTGTGTGTTGAATATATTTCATACACATTACCTTGGACTATTCTGTTCAGTAGCTTTCAAAATTATTCTTACTTTGTGGAATAGGAAACTCGCAAACATGTTAAATACCTTGTCTCCCTAATAGTCACTTCATTTTAAGGGGCTAACCTGGGAGTGGAACCTAAGAAATTCTGTCTACATAGGAAGCCAGAGCCCTTTGATTTTTGTGATATATGCAATCTTACAAATGAGCACTCCACCATATATAATCTGGAACAAGGATGGCTGAAATTATGAAGACATAATTTGTGACTCATAGAATGTGACTGGAAAAAGAGTTACTCTTTGATATTAAGGCAGGAATTAATATTAGTAATACTATCTACTCTCCATGGTTTATTGTCATATTCTTACAGATATCATTTAAGATAGAAACTTCCTTGAAATTTTCCCTTTAGGATAAACAAATATTTTATTTGGGTTTGATTCACGTGTTTCTAGAGAAGAAATTGTGTGGGCCAATGTTATAGCTTTCAATTGCATTAACGATAATTTTAGAGTAAAAAAAGTGTTTCAGACTTCCAGTCAAGATGGAGGCGTAAATAAACACTCCTTGTCTCCATGCACAACTATAGCAAAAAATACAGCTATACGACAAAACAAATATGACCCCAAATTGTCAGAAAATAGAGTTGTGTGGAAGTCTGACAACGAAGGATTTAAAAAAGCCACATTCATCCAGATGGGTAGGAGGGGTACAGACACAAAGAGGCATGGTGACAGGAACAGGTGGTCCCACATCCATGTGTTGTGGGTAAAAAATAGGAAAAATACCTTGGGAGTGAGGGATACCAGTCCCAGTCCAGACCACCCATCCCTGAGTCCCAGTGCCAAGAAGACAAGTCCTATAAAAACCAGTGGGAGTTGGGGCAGTAGAAAAAAACTGCATCCTTTTAAAGGGCCTGCAATAGACTTAGAACTCACACAGACCCACCCCCTCTGGGATTCACCAGGGCAACAGCTGGTAGGACACCAGTCGCATATGGGGAGAAAGCAAGGTGCAAGTGGGAGACAGCTTCCTCCTGGGGAAAACTCCAGAGGCCAGGCAGCAGCATTGTCCCCTCTGTGAGCCCTCCCTGACACATAGCAACAGAACGGTGACATGGGTTGCTCTTCCCTGACAATTACCTAAGGCTATGTCTAATACAACTTTATAGGTGCACCAAGACAGGGAGTCAAAGCAGCTCTCCCTAATACACAGAAACAAACACAGGGAGGCTGCCAAGATGAGGAGACAAAGAAATATGGCCCAAATGAAAGAACAGAACAAAACTCCAGAAAAAGAACTAAATAAAATGGAGATAAGCAACCTATCATGTGAACAGTTCAAAACACTGGTTATCAGGATGCTCCAGGAACTCACTGGAGCATCAAAACTACCTAGGCAGAAATGAAGGTTGCATTAAGTAAAATAAAGAAAAACCTAAAGGGAACCAACAGCGGAGGTGATAAACCCAAGAATCAAATCAATAATTTGGAACACAGGGAAGGAAAAAGCATTCAATCAGAACAGCAGAAATTAAAAAAGAATTAAAAAAAACAAGGATAGATTCAGGAACTTCTGGGACATCTTTAAACATACCAACATCTGAATCATAGGAGTGCCAGAAGGAGAAGAGAAAGAGCAAGAAATTGAAAACTTATTTGAAAAAATAATGAAAGCAAACATTCTTAATTTGGTGAAGGAAATAAACATACAAGTCCAGGAAGCACACAGAGTCCCAAACAAGATGGACCCAAATAGGACCACACCAAGACACATCATAATTAAAATGCTAAAGGTTAAAGATAAAGAGAGAATCTTAAAATTAGCAAGAGAAAAGCAGAGAGTTATTTACAAAGGAGTTCCCATAAGACTGTCAGCTGATTTCTCAAAAGAAACTTTGCAGGCTAGAAGTATTCAAACTGTTGAAAAACAAGGACCTACAACCTAGATTACTCTATCCAGCAAAGTCATCATTTAGAATGGAAAGGGCAGATAAAGTGCTTCCCAGACAAAGTAAAACTAAACGAGTTCATCATCACTAAGCCATTATTTTATGAAATGATAAAGGGAATTATATAAGAAAAAGATCAGAACAATGAACAATAAAATGGCAATAAATTCACAACTATCAATAATTGAATCCAAGTAACAAACTAAGCAAACAAGCAGAACGGGAACAGAATCATAGGTATGGAGATCATCTGGAGGGTTATCAGTGAAGAGGGGGAGGGGGGAAAAGAGGGGAAGGTGCCGGAACTAAGAAGCACAAATTGGTAGGTACAAAACAGACAGGGGGATGTTAAGAATAGTATAATAAATGAAGAAGCCAAAGAACTCATATGCAAGACCCATGGACGTGAACTAAGGGGGTTGGTTGCTGGAGGGGAGGGGGGTACCAGGTGGAGGGGGGCAAAGGGGAAAAAATTGGGATGACTATATAGCATTATCAATATAATATTATTTTTAAAAAGCATTTCACATTATAACCCAGTACTGGGTTCCATGTATTTTAGTATTTTTATTCTATTTGATTTCATTTTTTTTAACAATGCTGATTCTGACCTGTAAACTTGACTTCAGACTGACAAAAGGTCATATCCTATGTGCAGACACATAAGCACACATGTTTGTGTACATATATATGCACCATGGCTTCTAGCTCTGAATTTAAATCAATTTGTATGGGCTTAAAATTAAGCTCCTTCCACTCATCTATGTTACTCAGTGGGATTTAACTTCATTTTAACTATTCTAACTCTTAAAAAAATTCATGCCTGGTACTTGCTGACAGTTTGCTGAACGAATGAAGACATAGATAGTGCTTTGGTAAATAGATTACTCTTATTTGCTACCTAAACTAGTTATGTTTTATTTCAGTTTTCCATTCTTCATCTCATTACTTAATACACAAAAACTCTTAAGGGCAGGTTATGGGGACCAGAAGTTATAAGCACATAGGCATAGAAGTCACAGCCCAAGGTGGCTAATCAGCCATCCCCATCTCAGACCTACAAACGGGGCTCCCTCTAGCACAACAGTCCCCAACCTCTTCCCACCCCAAATGATATTGCTAGAAACTGTGACATGTCCCAGTAAAACCAACACTAATTTATAAAAGAAAATTGAATTATTTCTCAAATGATGGTACTTTATTATTAGTAAGTCTCGAGAATTGCCATTCTATGATAAGGCATTCAATAGTCTCTCAAAGACCAATTCTAGTGTCTAGCAGCCCTCTGTGTTAGAAATAATTCTTAAATGCATATAATTGTACTTCTGAGATGCTGACTGAACAGATTTAAACAAAAGAAATGGCTTTTAGGAAATTGGTGGTGTTGAACACGGACACATTACAAGAACTGTAAATCCTAACATAGATTATCTGTCACTAAATTCAAATTACAAACCCAGTCCCTTCAGCTGCTCAAATTCCATTCAGATTAACCTCCATTTTCAACAACCCCCTCCTTTACCCCCAGCTGCCCAATCACACATACTGACCTGGTTAACAGCCACAGGAGGAAAGTCTGTTATGTGCATGACAGGACTGGGGTGTGGGAGGGAACAATGCACCGGCTATTTTTTTTACATGAATGATTTTGTAATAACTACTATTTGAATTACTCATGCTGCTATTCCTGTTTATTTTCCATCCATTATTAGAGCATGTAGATATTATTTCAAAACTGAAATGCTCATTCTCTTAGATATATTTCTTCAAGAAGACACTTTGTCCTTCAAAGGAGGAAGCTGTAGCTGTCTTCTCTATTTCCCTTTGTAATGCTGACTGACCACAGCGGCTGCGGGTGTGAGTTCCACCGCATCAGCAGCCCCCTCAGAAAAGCTACAGAACCTCTTGAAGCTGGTTTCCTTCCCAATCGGTGAGAGGAGATAATACCAGCACCTACCTCAGAGGATCGCTGAACAACGACGAGATGCTCATTTCTTTAGCACTCGGTTCTTTCAATACTTGTCTCTTCAAGAGCAGAAAAACTAGTGGCGGCTCCACATTCCTGGAGCGCGTTCAAAGGACTTTTTTGATTAGCTTCACCTTATTTTGGCTTCTACACTTCAAAGAGCTTAATTTAGTTTTGGAATAAAACTTTCTCTTGGCCAGTTTTAGGCTTTGTAAACAAAAGAGAAAAACTTTAGATTTGCCCATTTTAACACTTGGGGGTACTGCAAAGGCACAAATTTGTTTCTGTTGAAAGGCAGGGTGAGAGACAGGCTTCTACTAAATGCTGGGGGTGGCTCTGTAGTTTTGTTCAGTAAATAGACAAGTCTCATGAAACTGTCAGACGGTATCTTCAGGTACTTTTGTATTGAACAATTTTTTAAGCTAGCCAAATAATACTAAAAAATGTGACATCATCAGGTTCTCTGTGGTTTCATTAAATGAATCTCCAAAGAAAGAAAATAATTGAGACCCAAGCAAAACACAAAAATCAAATAAAACTATGAATAACGCGTTCGAGATGAAAGCATGATCTTATATAGCTAAAGATAAAGGCGTAGTCTCACCAATTAGGGGAAGAACAATGTGGTGCCCAGTAAACATGAAAAAAAAAAAAAAAAAGAAATGTTCAACGAATAAAAAAGTTTACAGTAGTAAAAACAGTGGATCTACAAAGTGGTCTCAGGTGTGTGTGTGTGTGTGTGTGTGTGTGTGTGTGTGTGTGAATTTTGAAAACTTATAATCTAAATCAGTATCTCTTTATGGGGCCATTTCACTCTCTCATTAAAATAGATTCTCAGACGGGTCTTCCACAATTTTCTCTGTGACGTTCATTGTTTTTAACTATTCAGGGCTTTAAAATTGTCAGTATAAAGGAAACTCATTACCAGAAAAGGTTTATTAAACAATAATGTCCTGGCTCTGGCTGGTATGGCTCAGTAAACCAAAAGGTTGTTGTTTCGATTCCCTATCAGGGCACATGCCCGAGTTGCAGGCCAGGCCCCCAACTGGGGGAGTGCAAGAGGCAACCAGTTGATGTATCTCTCACACAATGATGTTTCTCTCACTCTCTTTCTCCCTCTGTTTCCCTCTCTCTAAAAATAAATAAATAAAATCTTAAACACACACACACACACACACAAATAATAATGTCCTGGAACCAGATAAACACACTTCTCAGGAACAGTAAAAAAAATGGTAAAGGACCACATTCATTGTCATATTTAATTTCCAAATCTAGCTACTTTGGTTGTGGGAGGACAATTTACTTTTAAACAATTTTCTGTTGTTTGCTTCGGAAAAACAATAATAATTTCTAGTTAGGTTAAAAAAAGAGTAATTTCCTCTGGTTTATTAGTGTGTGTATAATTGCTATGCTAACAATTAAGTCTTGAAAGTTGTTAAACAAGTTTCATCAAAGGGATCATAGGATAATAAAATAATATTTTAAATATAAGAAATTAAAGTACCAAATACACATTTAGCCCCCTGGCATCTAGAAAAATATGATCAAAGTTGATTCTTGCAAAATGGAAAAGGAGAGAGTGTGACCCCACCTGAGTTTCCAGCTGGCCAGATACCTGCCTGGCCACCTCCTGTAGTGTTACCTACATACACAAAACTACATGTAGTGGTGTTCGTCAACCAGTCAGCACTGAATGAGCATCTTTTCTGTGCCAGACTTGGTATCAGGGGCTGGGTATACAAAGGTTTAAAAAAATCCTCTCTCTAGTTAAGAAGCTCAGCATCTAGTGTGATGGGCAGAATGTAAACTGATAAACCACGTCTATCAGTCGGACTGATAAACTGATGGACTATTGTCTAGATATAAACCAAAATCCGTGCAGGAAGCAGCTTGCTCTGCTTACTCTGAAAGGTCAGGAAGCTCTCACACATATGCGGACAGGGAAACAAGTTCTTAAGCAGTAACATATCTACTAGGTAAAGGCTATTCTAGGCAAGGAAAGCCTCAGAGAAGGAACAAAGGAGAGGTTGGAAGTAACTAGAAAATCTGGTGAGGGGCAAAAATAGACCTATAGATTTGACATTCAAAATTTTTAATTAAAAAAAATGTTACAGGGGCATGAGACATCAGTAGTAGTTTAGGGTGTGGGATAGGAAGTGGGCTCCTCTCTCAAGAAACATAAAGTGGAAGGAAAGCGGAAGGGCTAGCAATAGCTTATAAGGGAGCCTGCAAAGATCAGGACCTGGATGTGTGGGCAGTTTACAGACTTGGTGCAGCCCTAGATCCTTTCCTAGGTTGGGGGGGGGCGGTGTCTAGAAAAATACTTCCAGGATACCCAGATCACCCCAGGAGGAAGTCATTCTCCCCAAAGCTGTTGTCCCCAACAAAATGAGCTTCTAGGATTCACAAAGAAACATGCATGTAATAACTGAAAACTACAATGGCTCCGATATTATTAAAAATTAATATATTCTGTCTGAACTAAGAGTCAAGTTAAAAGAATACTTGCATTTTATGTTTTAAAATATATAACCTTAATAGCCTACCATACTTGTATCGCACCAATGTTTTCTAACCAAAGCTGAAGATGAAAAGGAATTTTCAGTAACTGGCCACAGCTTTTGTCTGTAGAACCACGGGAGCCTCCCACTGTGCGAGCCTGTGGGAAAGATGGCAAGACCCAGGGCAGAACACTGCCTGCCATACGCCCCAGCTCTTGCCCCCCATGGAGGAAGCAGAGATCAAGGTCTCTGCCTGGACTCTCACCAGCCCTGAGGGTTTGGTGGTTGTTGTTTTTGTTGTTTTAAGTTGGGGGCTTTCATGGGGTTTTGTTTTGTCTTGAATCAAATTTACTTTTCATATCTATTTGGAAGTGTGGAAACAGTGTAGGAAAACATCAAAATCAATATTCCATTTACTTGAGTTAGTTATTTGTAAAGGAGAGTAGACGACACTTGTCCAGCTGCAGGCAGAGAGATTTGTATAAACCTAGGGGAGGAGAGCCCTCCAGAGAACAACATTAAATGGCTGTGGGGTGGGCGGGGTGGGGTGAGGGTGGGGGTGGGGGACCCTGGTGAAGAGAGAGGTCAGTTGCAGGGCACTCTTGTCTCCTAGGCCGGTTTGGGCCATGAGTTGACGCTGACTGCCAGGCCACCTGACCTTCGGAAATGTGGCAGCTGCCTCCACAAGCCCCTCCCCAATGTCCACCCTCCCAGTTTGGCTACAAAACTGCAGGAAAGCACACTGGTGGGGCACAGCCAACGCCACCCTCTTCTGGGAAACCCAAAGGGAGAAAAAAGTATTACTGAATTTTAATCACAATTTGTATTTGAAAATGGAGTAGGACCTCCACACTGAAGATAGCTCCTACCCCTGGACAGATGAGCCAAGCTGAATAGTTCACAGGAGTCAGCAAAATTCTGTGTTTCAGAGTCTTCTGGCAGGCTTCTCTTTGATCCCTCAGAGAAAACTATTTAGAACTAAACTTGAAAAAATGTTTTTATTGAGTTAGAACTTAAGTTTTCATGAAAAGCTTTACCTTAATATAAGACTGCCATCAACAGAGCATAACTTAAAAACTGGCTCTTAAGGAATAGATCTGTAAGAGGGCACGGATGAATATCCTATAATCACGTTAATAACCGAAGATGCTCTATAATTGCCTGCTAATTACCATGGAAAACTATGGATTAATATTAACAATGTAACTAATACATTCTGATGTATGATCATGCCCTACAAAAAAAGATTACTGTGAACCAAAATTAAAGACAGAGATTGAATAAAGAACAAATGGTTGATTTCACAATTAACTACAAAATTATGTCAACAATGGCTACATTGAATGTGAATGTCAAGTAATGATGCTTATTTGTATGTGCTTGTGGAATCAGTCTGATTACATTACAAACGAGGACACCCATTCTGCAAATGCAAATTCTGCGATGTTCCTTCTTTTAGAACATCTGCAATGTAAAGTAGCAAAGTAATTCTTAATTATGTTCAGGAGAGAGAAAGTCTCTGAATGTGCCTCAATTTATCTGTTGCGGCTTCTGGCTTTCCTTCTATAAAGTTAGTATTAGTTGTTGAACATCTAATTTTCCTTCCCTGCTTGAAAGGGAACAAATGGAAAGATGTGCCTTTCCCAGAAAGTGGTTTTGGAATTCTCTACTGTTTGAGTAGACGTCATAAGTATTCCAGTTCATTTTGTAACTTGCTTCATTTCAAATATTTTTTAAATGGCTCACACTGTGCTAAACTGGATCACTCCATTATGCAAATGAGTTCCAGGGAAATGCTACTCTGCTGTATGTGTAACAACAGGAAAATAAATCATGGTGGATCTGGCTGAACTCAGTACATGGTCAGCCCCCGCTCCCTGGCCACACCACCCCTGACTCCCCTGCCTCAGGGCTGGGACCCCACCCAGTTACAAAACCATGACTTCCTTCTGTGATCCTTTCCATCTCCTTTATCCTCACAGCTAGGCATCATGGAGGGTCTACCTCTTCTAGAATTTGTCTCATTCCTAGGTTGCCTTTGTATCTTCTCAATGATTATCAAAGCGCCTAAAATCAAGTACCGCAACTCATTAAAGAAGAATGTCCCTTCATCGCAATATTCTACTAGCGATTTGTGGGTCGCGACCCCTTTGGGGGTTGAACGACCCTTTCACAGAGGTCGCCTAAGACCATCAGAAAATACATATATAATTATGTATTGTTTTTGTGATTAATCACTACGCTTTAGTTATGGTTGGAGGTCACCGCAACATGAGGAACTGTATTAAAGGGTCGCGGCATTAGGAAGGTTGAGAATCACTGTACTAGCCTATTATATCTGCATGTTTCCCTCTGTCTGTCCTTATCAGAGTTCTGGTAGGACTGATGTTTGAATGGAACACACCCACTTGGATGAATGACTCTCTTACCTATTCCTGGATCTATACTTCACTATAAAAAGATATAAACACACACACAGACTTTAATATCTCCCCAATGAAAGTGCAAATAAGACTTGGTGGTCCAAGATAGTGTCAAAGCCAGAGGACGAGAAACTCGGAGCTTAAGTACCCTCTGCATCTGGTGTGGTGATGACCCTATAGCGGGGTCTTTGCAGAGGAAATGAAATTGTAGCGTTTCCCTCCTATTCTACCTGCGGCTCTGAGGTTTGCCACCAGGGCACAGGTGGTAAGAATCAATGGCCCTCTAACAACTGAAGCCCTTAGATGCACTTTCTGGGCTCAATCTGTTTCCTCTGGACCTGAAAGTCTCCTTGTAGAGCTTGAGATCAGCAAGTTCCATTCAGGCTTCACATCCCTGCCACCCAAAGAGTCCCCTGAAAAAAGTAAGCCTTTTCTCAACTACAAAACACTTCTCTCTCATTTTCTCTAGACCAGTTACTCAGGACTTCCTTCCTTCACCCCACTCTCTGTACTGGGTGAACCGATTAACACTCCCACTAGCATGTATGAGTTTCCACCCTTTGCATCCATGCTAACAGTTTCTCAGACTTTGCCAACCTCGTTTTGGTCTCTGTGTTAGCTCCTAGACCTACGTGTGTGCTCTTCTATTGGCTTTTTCCTTGGCTTGTAACATCCTCACCCTCATTTTTAACCTCATATGTTTTTATTATCCTTGCAGAGAAGTCTCAGAAATATCTCCTTTTTGAAGGACTCCTCCGAGCTGCCACTCACCCTGTGACATCTTAGCCATTTAGCTTCTTACCTCCAGATTGGAGCAGTTTGAAGGCCTTATTATCCCTGAGTTGCCAATCCATAACAAAGGGTTTGGCATGTTTACTGAGTCAATGTGGAATTTCTGCAAGCAGATGGTGCCTAATATGAGACCAGCACTAAGTCCGTATCCCATTCCATGAAAAAGGGGCTTTCACACTCAGAGACAAGCAAAGGACCAACAGAATCTAAGGAGCTATCCATACAGGAAGAATAATTGGCACAGGAATGCTTCTTGGGCTGCAGAATGTAGACTTATTTATGACCTGGAATAATTGTTGTTACTCAACAAGTTCACAAGAAGGAACTTGTGAGACCTGGAGAACTCTGCTCATGTGCTTTGAAAAGCAGCAGAATCCACTTGGGCCAGGATTTGTTTGTTTTACTTACAAACAAACAAAGAGCCAAGTGCTAATATTTCCTCCCCTCCCCTCCTTCTAGAAAAGTAGTGTATGGCCTAATATACAAGAACTACATATCTGCCCTGGCTTTCAGAACTGTCAGAACAAGCAGCAGCCGGGTCCCACTGCTAGATTGCAAAACATTCTCAATGTCTGAAGAGGAAGGTACAGAGGGGAGAAGCAGGATGTCAGGGCAAGGTCAATTAATGAATGTCTTCAGTCACTCCACTTGTAATCAGTGCCAGGTGGAGGGCCAAGAACTATCTAGGGGTTGGGATGCAAAGATAATATGAGGGTCTGTCCAGAAAGTATCCATCCATGTACTATGCAAAAGAAACATTTATTAAAGAAACAGGAAACACTGTACACAGGACAATAACGCCTCAGTCCCCTTCAAAGTAGGCACCTTGGGGTCTCATACAATTCTCTCAATCTCCATTGGCTGCCCCATCTTATTTTCCTCAGTCTCATCAATGGTCTCAAATCTCTTCCCTTTCAAAGGTGATTTTAGTTTTTGGAAAAGCTGGAAGTCGCAGGACACCAAATCTGGGCTGTAGCGGGGCTAAGTCACTTGGGTGATTGATGTTTTGCCAGAAAACTCTGTACGGGATGTGATATATGAGCAGGCGTGTTGTCATGATGAAGCTCCAACCACCAGTTACCCACAATGCAGCCTTCTGAATCATCTGAAGAGTTTCCGCAGCAGAATGTTAAAGCTTAATGCAAAATTTGATGCAGATTCATTGCTCTGCTCGCTCAGCCATTTTGAATGCAACAGCCACACAGTACACATGCTCACTCAATGGTGTCTACCACCCCACTGACTAGTATAGTAAAGTCACCATTAATGGTTCATGCACACGTATTCCTGTCCACTCTTTTTGGCTGCCAGGTTATGTCAATGTTATGCAAACTGTTCTTGTTAAACTAACAATGGTTGGACTCTTTCTGGTCAGACGTCATATACAGTTGGAGTGAGGATATAGAATAATAAAAAGTCAAGGGATGCAAACTTCAGCATTCTTGAGTTTTCATCTCACCTACACCATTTACCAAGTACATGACCTTGGGTAAATTTCTTAATCCATCACCATCTGGGTTTTTATAATAAAATGAGTTGTTTAGAGGATGAAGGACAAAGTATTTATGCACAATGTATAGAAAGAGTCTGGAACATAGGAAGAAATGGACACATGGAAACTATTATTGAGAAACAGTTCGCTCCTTCAGGGGCCTGCCTTCTGTCAGTGTAGCAGTTTTATCCACACGTTCATTCATTCACTCATTCATTCAGAAAATATTTGTTGAATGCTCACTATATTTCAGGTCCTGTGCTAAACCCTGGGGCTATAGCAGGAAATAAAAAAGACAAGTGTCTGCCCTAAGGCTTACCTTTCAGCAGGACAGAGGAACAATAATAAATAGAAACATGCGAAGGTCTGTCCAGAAAGTATCCAGCCATGTAATATAAAAAATAGAAACACTAATTGAAGAAGATACAAGATACAAGAAACATTGTACACAGGACAATGATGCCTCAGTCCCCTTCAAAGTAGGCACCCTGGGACCTCACACAGTTCTCCCAGCATTTCTTCCACTGTTCAAAGCATTCTGCAAAATTCTTCATTGGAATTGCCATCAGCTGCCCCGTCATATTTTCCCAAATCTCATCGATGGTCTAAAATCTCTTCTCTTTCAAAGGTGATCTTAGTTTCATGCCAAGTTCCTACATCAAAATCTCAGACACAGTAGTTTTTAGAATCCCCAGATCAGCTTCTAGTTCTCACACTGTCAGTTGCCAATCTTTGTTGATTGCAGCCTGTATACATTCAACATTCTCAGGTGTTCTTGCAGGCCTTTCAGAAGGTGGATCACTTTCAACAGATTCTTGACCATCTTTGAAACATTTGTGCCACACCTTTATGTGCAATGCACTCACTGCATCATCTTCAAACGCCTTCTGAATCATCCGAATAGTTTCCGTGAAGGAATATTCAAGCTTAAAGCAGAATTTTATGCAGATTTGTTGCTTTACTTGCACAGTCATTTGAATGCAACGGCCACACAGTACACATGCTCATTCGATGGTATCTGCCACCCCCACTGATTAGTACAGTGAAGTCGTCATTGTTCATGCATGCACATACCAGTCCACTCTTGTTGGCTCCAGGTTACATCAATGTCATGCAAACCATTCTCGTTATATTAACAATGGCTGGACTTTTTCCGGACAGACCTCACATGTACATAAACAACATGCTGGGTAGTAACAGCACTCTGCAGCAAAATAAAGGGAAGGGAACTCAATATTGATGAGGGTGTGACTTTTAGATAAGGGGATAGGGAAGGTCTCCCTCATCAGGTGACAAGATAAAGCCTGTAAGAAGTGAGGGAACCAGCTCTGCCCAGGTAGCTCAGTTGGCTGGAGTATCATCCCCTACACCAAAAGGTAGTAAGTTTGATCCCCAGTCAGGGAACATAACTAAGTTATGTGTTTGATCCCCAGTCAAGGCATGTATAGGAGGCAACCAATTGATGTTTCTCTTTCACATTGATATTTCCCACCCCTGTCTCCATACTCCCACCCCACCCTCCCTCTCTCAAATCAATAAACATATCCTCTGGTGAGGATTTAAAAAAAAAGAAATGAAGGTTCCAGATGTACAAGATGCAAGTATCCATGCAAGGAGGGATGTGCCCGGTGTGATAGAAACAGCCTCACCAGGAACCTTGCTCAGGACACAAAGAACCTGGAAGTCAGGGCTCCACGTGCAGCCTTCTTCTCCTGACCCTGGGTCCTCAGGCTCCTGCTCCGCTTTGCATGGGGCCCCCCAAGAGGATTCCATTGGGGACACCGAGGCTCCTCTCCCTGTCAGGCAGCTAGCCCTGTGGGGCTAATCAGAGGATTGGGAGCAGCCTCAAAGAACAACCAGCCATCTAGTCCAAGTGATATAAATGATATAAAAAAATGATATAGACTGTTTGCTAGGCACCATTTTTACAGGGTACAAGAGACAACAGAACAATCCTTGAACATGCGTGCTGAGGGGGATGCTGAATAAAGAAAGACACAAAGATGGGAGCAAACTCTATCAGGCTTTGCTTGGAGTAGAGGCAGAGAGGCAGAGTGCCAGAGGGAGGGCAGTTACCCTGGCAGCCCTGGAAAATGAGATGAAAGAATGTGCCCACCCATACAACTATGCACAATTGGAGGAGTTTGAGGTACCCTGAGTCCCGCCCACAGACCCCAAGGACCACTAGTCACTACCTGCATGGCTCAGTTGAACTTGCTGACCACAGAGGCTGGTGGATGTTTGGGAACTAACTACAGCTCTGGAGCCCTGACTTTAACCTCCAGCTTCATGGTGGTTAAGAAAAAGGAATACATTAAATAATTCTGGATTCTCCCTTTTCCCTTTTGGCTGCTAGAAGGGTCTCAACCCAAACTGGCAAATTAGAGCATGTGTGCTCTTCGGCCTCTCTTCACCCTCAGCAGGATGAACCTCACTGCAGCCTCACACAGTTCTCAACACTTCAGTCCAAGTTCCCACCAAGGATGGTGCCCAACACGCAGGTGTATTTGCCATCGCAGCCTCCTTCCTGTTATATCGGAAATGGTGTGAACAGCCCACTGGCAGAGGAGCATATGGTTTGATTTTTTTTATCTAGTAGATAGTGAATTGTGTGAAATGTTTGCATATTTCCTCACCTTGTCTGAGTAGGCATTAGGTTAAGGAAAGGGGTAGAGATTGTGGTCAGAAAATTGATTTTCCATTTGAAACTAAAGGGCTGGTTTAATGCCTGTATCTCAGGTTCAGAGCAAGGACCCCAAGTAGCCATGAAGCTACTTAGAAATAAGTCACAGATCTATGCGTGCATGTGCATGAACACATGTGCACGTATGTGCATGCACATGCGTACAGCGTTACATGAGAGAAAAGTCTGAAGGTGGGAAGGAGGTGATAAAGAAGAGAGATAAGATGTGAAGTCCTATGAGAGCTGAGAAGTCATTCTGGTCTAAGAAAAGTAAACCTTGTAATAATATCAAAGTTGAAACAACAGGTATGCCAGTAAAATGCTTTTATTATTTGTCTTATTTGGACCTAGTCCACATTTTGATTTAATTGTTCCTCTCATTTTCTTGGGTAATAATTAATTATAAGGCTAACTTTTCAAATAAAATAAAATTGTTTCTCTGCTCTGTGCAAATTGGCCACAAAGCAGGTTAAGGCAAGTATCTCCAAACCCTTGTTCTAGTCAGTAAGTCTTGGAGGTTCAGTGTATGATCTTGTAATGGAGACAAGTCACTTGGGATAGTGGGTCAATGAGCCTGATGGAATTAGAGAACTAGAACTTACTACCCAGTTGTGTGGCCTTCACAAATATCTTAATGCCAAATGAGCCTGGTCATTCATGTCACAGAGGGATCAGAGGTCATCTGGCCTGCCTGACTGCCCACTGGGCTCAAACACTGAAGGGCATGGAAATATGTTTTAGAAACTGACATAGTCCTTGCAAGTCTAAATATATTACTATTATTGTTGGGACACAGTTGACTTTTGTAGGACAAAAAGTGCTTTGCACTCAACCCAATTTTGGTTTCTCAGCTGATTCACACTAAATGCACTAACAAAGGAAAAGTGCATAGTCTAGTGCCTGGCACATCACAAGAGCTATGTGGGTCCCAGAAATGATTTCTGCGCTGGGCCTTCCTTTGTATCATGACAACTTGTTGGTTGCCAAAGACCATGCAGGGAGGTTCCAGGTCAACTTACCAATGTCAAGGACCCTCTGCTTTGCCGTATGCTGCCGAGAGTGCCAGTACTTCCAGTATTTCAGCTGCTCATCTCGGTTTTTGTCTTCACTGAAGACCACCATCACCACGCTCTGTGGAGGGGAGAATACTGGAACTTACTTTCTGTTCAGAGCCTCAGTTGCTTCACATGGTCTCCAATTCTGGAAGTGCTACCAGAAGTGTGTTTCTGTAATGTTGCTTTTCTTGCTTGACAAAGCCCAAACAAACTGTTATGTGGTTTGTTTTGTTATGAAATGAACCAACTTAAAAAATAATTGGAAATGAGAACAGTACATAAAAACAAGAATCCTACATCATTTTTACTGAGTCATAAACAACCAGATTAACCAATTATGAGCAAATATAATATTTTGTGAGGTAAGAATATCAAACATTTTTTTCTTGTACTGAAAACAATCACATTTTTGAAATTTTGTATCCTTAAACACAGAATCTGACAGTATTTGTAAATGAGAAAATATCCGTTTTTGGCCTAATTAAGTGCCTCAGGCTGGAATACTGGATTAATGAGAGATACTAAACTAATGAGAGGAATACTAAAAATGAGTTCATATTGATGAATATAGATCTAAGCCACAGATATTTCATAGAACAAAAGATACATGGTCAACTATGTTATTTATTTCAATATAATGTGATGTACTTTAAGAATGAGATTGAGAAACTTAATCCAAAAATCCTTCTCAGTTCTAAATTATGAGCAGCCTTATTAAGCTCAATGCATGTTAATTCACTGTCATTTAGATGATGAAGGAGATACCAAGAACAAACAAACAAACAAACCCAAAGGATCCTTTAATTACAGTATCGGGGATATGGCTTCTCCCCTTCTCAGTCCATATCCTGCTGGAAGGAGAAATGAGCAGCAGCGCTTCCTTGTCTTTCTCATTGAAACAAAGCCAGGAGACCCATTTGATCCAGAGAACACCACTGCAATGATTTTACTGAAAGCTAGAATAAGGCAGGCCAGCCGGCAGGTGGCTGGATCCTCTTCCTTCACCTCTACCTCATTTGTTATCTCAGATGGGAATGTGCGATGGGGGTAAACTCAGGCTGTCCCGTGATCCAGGCACACACCACAGTGTTCCCCTCTTAGTATGCGGAAGAGCTTAGGAGGAGGGAGTGATGACAGATAAGGTGGGGTGGGCACCATGCACGCAATAGCATAAATCATTTTACAGCAGAGCAGGAAAGTCCTTCAGCCTCTTTCAGAGCTTTGTTATAATTTTCCTTTTCAGTAGACAGGGATTACCAGTTCCCTCCTTTCTTGGCAGTAGCAAGAGTGCCAGAAGCTGGCAGGCTTCCAGGGCACGTTCATTTCCCACAAATAGGACTAACACTCCTGAACGTGAAAATTCCTCCAAGTCACTCCTAGTAGGGATCGTATCATGCCTGGCCCCTTGGCTCTTGAATAAGCACCGGGTTGCAGAAGGCTTTTAAACAAAGTTACAGAGTATCCGGGAACACAGCTGAATTGCATCCTCCTTTACAGGAGAAAACAGCAGCAAATATGCAGGAATATGTTCTGGCTTACAGCTACTTACTTAAAAAAATTAAAATCAATTGGTTGAAAACGACAACAACAGTAGCTAGGTAGCACACAGGTAATGAATGGCGTCAGAAAAATTCCTTGGATACAGTCAGAAAGCATGTTCCAACCATGTCCCTTCCCCAGGGTTTATTGGTTACTGATTAAAATGATAAACTACAAGCCAATAAGTTCTCTTGCCCCAACTCATTGACATTTGTTCTAGAATTATTTATTTTGGAATTTTTTCCATGCCCTTCCCACAGGACTGAGGTAGCAACACATTCACCTGACCCCTCTGTGGTTTACCGAAGAAATGTGGCGCGTACCCTGACTTTGCTGATCGGGTGTCGGAAGCATTTGTTGTCTCCAGTCTCACTGAGCGTTATGGCATAAAACTGTCCCTTGTTGAGGTAGGTCATGGGGCCCTCCCCCTGCTTCTGACGGAGAGATTTGGTGGCTTCCAGGGTGTACTGAAACGTGCCACTGTGAACAGAAAACAAACAGTGGTCAGATTCACTCACTTGGACATTACTGCCTTCCTGACCAATTTCACTTTGATATTTTTTCGTATGAATATTAACCAATATTTACTCTATTACAGAGACAAAGACAGAGCATATGGCAAAAGAGATGAGACCAGACCAAAGGTTATTGCTAGTACAATGTATACAACATTCCTACTGGTGAGTTGTCCATAAACCAGATGGTTTAGAAGGGGATAAAGTCCACGATGCGCCTGGCCAATCGTGCAAGGTCATGCCAGCAGAACCTCCGTTAGGTCTTAGAGGGCAGTAGGCAATGCCTGAAGCTTAAGAATTGAATTTGCCACTTTTATCCTGGCAACAAATCAAATGTGTGAATGATTTTGATCAATTCATGCATACACACCTCACCTTCCTTTTGTCTAACCAAGATATTGCAATTATATCCCACTTTCAAAAACCTCAAAATGTGAAGATCCAAAACTCAAACACTCATTACTAAAAATCTAGCTCCATAACAGGGAGTATTTTTTATTTTTGTGTTTTGTTTTTCAAGCCTGTAAAAGAACTCATGACAGAGTTGCTGCTTTCAATCAGGGCTGTGCAAAACGATGGTTCCATGGGCCAAATCCAGCTCGCTGCCTGTTTTTGCAAATAAAGTTTTATTGGAAAATAGCTACATTCATTCCTTTATTGAATGTCTATGGCTGCTTTCACACTGCATAGCAGAATTGAGTAGTACTGACTGCAGAGCTTGCCAAATCTAAAATATTTACTATATCGCGCATTATAGAAAAAGTGTACAAATTCTTGCTCTAAATTATTTCCTTAATATTTTAAAAATATGATTTAACTTAAAAAACAAAAACACTCATTTTCCCAACTTTAAAGAAAATATCAATTATTTAAAATGAGCAGCAAGTGTGACTCATGATCTTTCAGAAATCATCCAGAAATATTTATTTGATACACTACAGAATGGCACATAATGATGATCCCGATAACAAAAACATTTTGTATTTTCTGAGTCATCAGAATCTCTTCATTAAGTCTACCTATTTTTTAACTCTTAAAATGGCCTACTTACAAGATTATGGGGGACTCTTTCTATGCTTAATATTTTTGCAATGTTTGACTTTTTTAACTTTTATAATGAGAAAAAAGTTTAAGGACAGAGTAATATTCCTTCTACATGATAAAAATCTTAGGCTTAAGCTGATAAACTAAACAAATTTCAGAATATGTGTCTTAGAACAAGGTAGAAAATAAATCATTCAAGATAGAATCAATTCCACTATCATTTTGCCTGGAAAAAAGCAATTTTAATACAGCCTTTGAATCACAAATTTGAGACCTGGACAGGACATTAAGAACTGCCTAAACCAGTACCTTGCACTTGTCTAGGATACAGACTGCTTGAAAAACAAGAAAAAAGCTGTGAACGCTCTTTCCAGAAAAAATCCATATATGAACAGAAATGATTTTGAGTACAATTTCAGGGGTTTGTGTTCCCCAAGCCTATCTGTAACAGTGGCTAAGAATCACCTTCCTCTTTCCACAGCTGAGGAGAGGCTGAGAAACTCACTCACTCCACAGCAATGACAGCAGCAGAAAGAGAAATCAGGTCAAGGGAGTAGTAGGCCAGTGCTTCAGTGCTCCTCACTGATAGGCAGCTAATTATAGCGTGAACAGGATTGACTGATAGCATGCAAATTATATACATACTTCTACATCTGAAAAGGTGACTTGGAACTCTAGCCTTCCCCACTCTCCCCTCCCCACTCCACCAAATTCTGACTAGGATGATTTGGAGAGGATGACAGTGGAGTCTGAGACTGGAGCAAGATTCCAAAGGAGCAGGAGGACTCCAAGTGGAACCAGAGAGTAGAAGAGGGCAATACATGTAAAAGCAAAGGGGCAAGAAAGACAAGGGTTAAAGAAGGACCAGCATATAGAGGGCCCTAACCACCTTCATAAGGAATTTGTGTTTAACTCTGAAATGGTGAAATCACTGGTAAGCTTTGTAAATATGAGGGATATATACATTTCTTGCCGTTCTCTTCTGACCTTGGGCATGATCACAACCAAGGTCTTTGACCATCTGGCCCCTCATCCTAGAATATTCTTAATTCTCCCTCTTTTTCTGGAAAACTCCTGCTGCTAATCCTTAAAGATCTAGTTCTAATTCCAATTTCCTGTGAAACTTTGCCTCCTATCCCCAGCCACAACCACACACTCACCCCACATACTGTAGGTCCTCTCAGCGTTCTGTTTATGTATCCCTGTAGCAGGACTCAACACTTAGCAAAAGTATTGCAATTTGTCCGTCACCATATTTGTCTCCTCCAAAAGTCAATGGGCCTTTTGTTAAGGAGAGGTTACATCACATCCCTAAACCCTATCGCACTGCTGGCACGTGGCAGGCACTGGAGGGTGGACTGGCTGGCAGATACATGCAAAGTAGAATGGGAGGGGAAAGAATATGTTGACAGGGAGATCAATTATATTGCAGTCGTTCAGGGAATATGCACAAGAGCACGTTGGAAAAGACAGGACAGATAGAACAGAACATTCAGCACTTGGCAAGTGGGGTGAAAGTGCAGCAGGAAGGCAGGCAGAACCTTATATAGGTAACCCCCATATAACACGTTTGTTAGGTTCCTAACAAATGCTGTGTTATGGGAATCTGTGTTATAGGAAACAAAGAACTAGTACAAAAATGGGGGTTGAGTTTCAAAAATTAGAAAAACATACTATTATGGTTTTATAATTAAGAGATATATCTTTATTAAAGCAATTTTCATCAAAAGTATTACATATTAATATGAATTAAGTAATGTTTTCTTCATCATCACCACTAAGCTCCATTAACCGAATGCATTTTCTTTTTGACAAGATATCCTCATCCTCTGAACTTTCTTCAGCATTATCTTTATTTTTATGTTCTACTTTTTGCAAAAAATCTCCTATTTTAGATTGCTTGCTTTTAGCTGAGAGATCTTTATATCTTTTGTTATGTGGTGCTAAGCACTTCTGAGGTTCTCTCTTAAACTTTGTGCTCCTTTCAGTGTAAGGATCTTCATTTAAGAAATATGACTAACTGTTCAGCTAAGTCTAGGCCTTTCTTTACACTTTTTAGAGAAAACTGATGTGACGTACACGATCAAATGAAAAATTTTAAATGAGTTATCTTTTGCTCTTAAAAGCTTTTACCACATTCATATTGTACAGGGATTTCCCTAATTTCGTGTTATATGGGAGTTTTCCCCAATTCTCTAACCATGTTAGAGTGAAACCGTGTTATAGAAGTACCATGTTATATGGGGGATACCTTTAGAGTGGTGGCTGGGAGGATGGTTATATCATTAGCCACAACAGGAAATAAAAGCAGAAGACCAGAAGTAAAAGAAGCAGAGAAGGAAAGAAAGAAGAGGAAAAGAAAGATAAGGAAATCCATTATGCATATGTTGGATCGGAGGCACATAAGTTCAGAGGAACCCCTAAGAAGCAATGCCTAGTCAACAGAAGGACAAAGACAATGGAGGAGCCTCAGAAAATTGGTCAAGACTAGAAACAGTAATTTAGAAGTCATTTGTATGGAGAAGAGAATTGAACACAAAGGACGTCAGATTATTCAATGAAAGTATACAGAGAAAAAAAGCTTTAAAAGTGAACTGGGGGACACATTTAAAGGCCCATCAGTTCATCAGTTTTCAGGGGCATCTCCCAGTAACCTACCTTGATGTCTGGTCATACATGTATTCCTCAGCCCCGACTGAAGCACTCCGAAATTTCTACAAAATTTCAAAGTTATGGAAATTAAAACAAAGAAGTGAGTCATTATTATAAATTTAAAAAATGATAAATGTGTTCCCATTGTTTTATCCTCACTTTAGAAAGGAAATTACATATTTTTTGATACCATGTTTTCAACTACAGTGAGAATAGTCACCATTTGTGCACAGAACTCGCCTATCACCTGCACACTGAGAAGGACACTCAACAAAATGCATTTGTACTTGGTGCATTATTCACATGTCAGCAGTTATCCTTGATAACAGTGCTCACAGGTACTGGAAACTGTTTCCTCAAACATATAAAGCATCTCTTCCATTTTCTATTATCTCCAATGCTTATTCCAAAAGTCAGAGATTCTGAGTTACTGGACCAGCAACGACAGAGGCCACATACTATAGTGCAAGCATTATAGCAGCGTGGTTTGGAGCACAGTTTCTAGAGCGAGACTGTCTAGGGTCAAGTTCTAGCTCTTTTGCCTGCTATCTGTGTATACTGAGGCAAGTGCCATATCTTCTCCATCTGTAAAATGCCTCCTTATAGTGTTAGAAATATTAAATGTGCAAATAAATACAAGTACTGAGAACAGTGCCTGGTACACAGTAAGCATTATATGTGTGTATTAATTTCTGTTAACAGTAATAACTTGACCATGTTCAGTGCCCTTCTCTAAGATGTTCATTTCCACAATATTGTAAGAGAAGTTTTCGGGAAAACTCTTAAGTCTTGGTATTACGTAAAGGAGCTTGGGTCTAGAGACATTCAGTTGCTGCATATTTAGTGCAAGTATGATGCCATCTTATACATTTTAAAACTTTTTCAAAAGCAGATGCACAAAAGCCCTAATTCTTGACCCTAAAATGAAATTAACAGAATATTGATGAAAAATCACTTTGTTGACCTCACAACACCTGGTCCTTCCACTGTAACCTTCTTTCAAATGTCTCTTTCTAAGAAATAACCTTCCTGCTTCTCATTTCTCTACCTTTAACTTCCATTCTTTGACCAGCAGTTCAAAGGTTTCTTTCTTACAAAAGGGTTACTCACAGCTATTTTCCAAACTTTCTTCACAATCCCTGACCACCACCTCTAGAATTTAGTGTACCCTTATATCAGAGTTTATACGTATATACTTATGATCTTTATTTTTATCCTTGGATTCAAGAAGATGGTTTGCCCTCCAAAGTTTACCCAACACCTCCTAGAAACATTTCACAAATTCTTGTTGACTAGTTCCAAGATTCATATTTAGGTTTCTTTTATAATCAATCAATCAGCAAAGCATTCAATGGGAATTTTCTGGGACTTCATCTTCTTAGTACCAGGAGAAATAGAGAAAAGTTATAAGACCATCCTTCCTCAAAGAGATAAAAACTGGTGGAGGAGAAGGGTAAATTTACATGAAAAAAAACAACAATAGAAACAAAAATACAGCAGATGACTAACTATGAATGTCTATGTTGAATCTTTCATTCATTCATGTAGGTGTCCTGACTAGAAAAGCACAGAATGGGCATTACTAGGAAGGGAAAATTAGCAGAATTACAGGAAGGTTTCATGATGATTGTGAACCTTGCTATGACCCTTGGAAGCCAAAGAGAACCTGAATTAACTGAGGAAATTGAAACAGAATGGGCATTACCAGGAAGGGAAAATTAGCAGAATTACAGGAAGGTTTCATGATGATTGTGAACCTTGCTATGACCCTTGGAAGCCAGAGAGAGCCTGAATTAACTGAGGAAATTGAGAGAAAGTAATCCAAGTGAGCTAGGACCACCATGATTCAAGACAAAATGATAGCTACAAATGTGGTGTGTGTTGGGTTGGCCAAAAAGTTTGTTATGTTTTTTCCGACTGATGACTCTAGTAGTGCTTAGCTGTCTTTAACTTCATTCAAGAGAATTTTGTTAGATTGTATTATGACAGCTATCATATATCAGGGTGCATTCTGTAAAAAATTATAAAAACTGGTGAATTTTTGTGCAGCCATTTTAATATTGAAGATGGAAAAAGATACACAACACTTTTGGTGTATTAAGCTTTATTATTCCAAAAAAGGTAAAAACATAACTGAAATGCAAAATAAGGTTTCTGCTGGGTATGGAGAAGGTTACTGATCAAATATGTCAAAAATGATTTGCAAAGTTTCTTGGTACTAATGCCATTTTGGCCCAATAATTCTTTGCTGTGGGGCTATCTTATGCATTGGAAGATGTTTAGCAGCACCTCTACCCACTAGAAGCCAATAGTGAGAGATAGCTGATATACTCAAAATATCTAAATCAATAACGTTATTGGTGAAAATGAAAAATGTGTCTTTTATTTCATAGAAGAACATAACAGACTTTTTGGCCAACCCAATACATGAAGTCAAAGGCAAACACCTGCCCTGATTATGAAGAAAGGGACTGAAAACCAGGGTCTTCACTGCCTCATATTGTGCCCACTAGCCAAATATGTTCAAGTTGATTAAAATTAAATTAAGTTAAACATTTGGTTCCTCAGTCAACCAGCCATATTTCCAATACTAAATGACATATGGCTACCATATTGGATAGCACAAAAGAAAATTTCTGTTGTTGCAGAAAGTTCTACTGGACAGGGCTGATTTGTGAGAAGGGATTTATACATAGCTGAGTTAGGAATTAGGAAAATTTGGAATAGGAAGTAGCATAATGAAAAAAGGCATTTAAGGAAGTATTTTAGAGATAAGGGAAATGCATTTCCAAAGTCTTCTTTGAAGAAATATGCAGTAATCACATGCTGAACCAATACTAATAAATATGGCCTCGAATAAATGTATTTTCCATGCCATAGAGGTCTGCAGCCTACTAAAACATAATAGAATTCTATGATTCTAATCCACCAGGTGATGTGAGAAGGTGTAATATACTACAGCTGTTCAGACTCAAAAAGATTGTCTACATGGTGACTGAAATAAGGACTCTTACTCCAATAATTATGAGTGTATGTGAACAAGAACTATGAAAAAGATAGTTGATATGTTTTAGACACACAATTACTGTTTGCAAGTTTAAATTTTTCCCTTAATTTTGTTACATTATTTTAATAATTTAAAAAATTAAATGTAGAGCCCACTTGGAAATTATCACACTTTATGAGACCTGATCACATTGATAGGTCACATGGCCCTAAATGATTTAGTATGAAGAATTAGAATCAAAATGCTTGGGCCATTCTGGCTAGTTACTTAGTTTTCACAACTTTTTGGAAACCTTTGATATAATTTGTAGGATGCCTAAAGGCAGGCAGACAGCCAACATCACTATACCTAACTGTGACCTGATTATTTGATGTAGTGCATCTATATATTTCTTAATCATTTGGACCAAACCACTCCCTTCCTCTCTCTCTCTCTCTCTCTCTCTCTCGCTCTCTCCCTCTCTTTCTCTCTCTCTCTCTCTCTTTCTCTCTCTCACACACACACACACAAATCAATCTCTAATAAAAAATGAAAGCTGTTAATTCAACAAGAGTCCTAGACATTTTAATAGTATCCTAAAAGGAGTACTAGATTATAGACAAATTTTCCTTCATGAAATTTACTTAAAAGTTACTGAACTCACCTAATCTTATAACCTGTCAGTAACGCCACAGCTAAAGATCATAACAGAGCATTTCCTTTAATTTATATCAGATTGAAATATAATATGCAATGTAAACACTGATTTCCAAGAGTAGGAGAGCAGCGAAAATATTTCAAATATTCCAGATTCAGTGGGAATTACCTTCATATTTAGTTTCTGGTAAATTACTTTCTTGTGTACCTCAAAACAAAACCCCAAACACAATAGCTTCCTTTCATAAGCCTCTTTATCTACAATACAAACATAACTGATAACACCCGCCCCCCAAATAGCATGATGGTTCCGTTGATATTGGACCATATCCATGGACTCTTCTGTGACTAATGGACTATTTCTACATCATGTAAAAAAACCCAGCAGTGGCAAGCCTTTAGTGAAAAAGCATGTACATCATTTCACATGTGGAGTAATTTGCTTTTCCTAAGAAAGCACCCCTGATTGCTTGAGGGCAAGTCAAATATTTAATAATACTACCAAAGACCCTACAAGTTTTCTTGCTCAGTTAAAAAAAAAAAAATCTGCTAATTACTTTAAGCAACACAGCATGGGGAGCTAAGGACGCGAATGTCCAGATAATATTTTTCATTATAAGGATATTGAAAATTTGATTATAAAGCTATCAGAACCCAAGAAATATAATGGCCTCTCAAGAGCAGGCAATTTATCAAGCCTCGCTCTGCTCATTCCCTGATTTCATAGAATACATGGCAGGCACTCAGCAATGGCTGGAGCCAGAAATGGAAGGGCTGCTAGTGCAACCTGTCTACCCTAACGTTCTACTAACACTGCAGAGAACTAGTTCCTTTTGTTCCTCTTCTTCCCCCTTGAAAGATAAAAATTAACTAATTACACAGATAAAGGGCACTCATATTAAAAAATAATATATATGAGGGAATCACTGTCGTAAGCAATGGGACTACTGGGATTAGAGGGTTCCACACAGTTTCTCTGAGCAAACAGAGGCAAGAGTTAAGGACACTGGTCCTGCAGGGGACAGTTTGCGATGAGTCCTCTCTCCCACTCACTGCAGTATGAACATGGGCATGCCTATGCTCTCTGTGCCTTAGTTTCTTCATCAGGCAAATAGAGATGACAATAATGGTACCTACCTCATAGGGTTTCTGTGGGGATTAAATGACTACATATCACTTTGAATGATGTCCAGCACACAGAAAGTGCTTATTCAATGTTTATTATTTTTAAATATTACTGTTTAGGGATGCAATCTCAACCTCAGGTTGCTGCATTTTGTCCCAATGGTGACGACCTGGACAGCGGGCCACAAGTGTTTGGCATGTTGCCACCACACTCTTGCCTCTTTAGGAAATTAGAAACCACACGTTTTCCCCTTCTGCCATTGTCTCCTCCTGGCCCACGTGGACTGAAAAAAGGGAAGCCAATGACTATCATTTCAAATGCACAGGCACTGCACGTAAGTGTCAAAGAAGCATACCTGAACTAATTTTTTAAAAATTACATATTCTGGGTCAAAAACTAAAGAGATGATCCACAATTATATCAGCAACTGATATTATATATCATACATTGTGATGCAGACTTACCATGAAATACTACTTAGCAATTAAAACAAACTGTTCACACAAGCAACAACATGAATGAATACCAAAAATATTATGCTAAGTGAAATAAGACAAGAGGACTATATACTCTATTATACCATGAGTATAAAATTTCAGAAAAAGCAAAACTATAGTGACAGAAGGCAGGTTTATGCTTGCCAAGAGGAAAGAAGAGGAGAGGCCTTCAAGCACAAGAGGAATCAAGGAAACTTTTAGGATGAACCAACTTTCTACTGAGTCTGATGTTGGCTACACAATTGTGTAAAGTAGCAACACTTTCAAATTGTGCACTAAAACCATGTGATTTTAAAACAAACAAGCAGAGATCATTCTTTCTATAAATTCTATGGGCACATGAGCAGACTATGTAGTCTTTATAAGGTACAAAGTACATATATACACACTTGATTATTGAAAATACAAGTTCTTTCTTGAGTCTTCAATCAGATAAGGTCATAGAGTTATATTGTTTTTATAAAGAATGGGCTGGCACCAACTTTAGCTACCATTTGGAAACTAGAAGAGGTCAATGTAAAAAAACTTTAGAAAGTGGGAAGTGTCCGCACAAAAATCTCTTTGTTCCTCATAAATATTTAAATTTAAGACTATAACTAAAACAATCTGTCATCTAAGAGTGAAAAAAATATTCCTCTACACACCTAGACCAATGGTTTATTAACGCCTGTTTATAACAAAAGATACAAACACATAAACTCACAGTTTAATTAATTTATCCCACTTGAAAAGTAAATAGAGGGGAAGAAGTGAGCCATGGGCTCTGGATTTCGGTTCTTGCTACGGACCACAGAGCAGGGACTCACCTCTGAGGTTCCGTCCTTGAAGCTCTCGCTGTAGGTGCTGTCCGGGGTGCTGCGCTGGTCATCCTTGAGGTAGGTGCTGTGGCTGGCCATGGAGGGCACGCCATACTGAGTCTGCTCAAAGATAACCACCCGCTGCTCCTCACCATCCCCCCGGGGGTAGTGCACGGGTGGGGCCATGAAAACCGGTGTGAAATCTTCGGCTTTCACCACCGTGATTCCTGACACGGGGACGATGGCGGGGCTCTCAGAGACGGTCGTGCTGTACTGTTCCCGTTTTGAATTCTCCAAGTGGTCTTGATTTAGGGAAAGGTTCACTGGAACAGTCTTTAGGACCTGTACTCGGTTTTCTCCTCCACTCACATTGCTCTGGGTTTCACTGGTGCCAAGACAGTTTCTGTGGGTTTAAACCCACCCCGCCATACGATAGGATTAGAAAAGTCACTATTTCGCAACTCTTAAGAAAATAAGCGATGCTGGCAATAATCAGTGGGTGCAAATGGATAATAATCAAAGGGAAGGTTGATGGCGAACTTTACAATGGGATGCAATGGACCTTTGCTTCACTAGATGTAGGACAACTGCACACGAGCCTCATGGTATCATGCAATCAGCCCCTCCTAGAAACTGCTATTACCAAAATAAAAAATAAAAAATAAAAAAAACCTACTTAAATCTAAGTAGCCTTTATGCCTAACTTCCAGCTCTCAGGAAATACAGGAGCTGGAAGAAAGACTTCAACAAAATCATAAAGAAGCAATCAGACAAATCAGAATGCAGCTCATCTTACTGACCTCGTTTCCTTCAATAAGTCAGAGGCATGAAAAAGGAAGAAGGGTGGGAGGCTTGTTCTAGATTAAGAGATTTATGGACTCGGAGTTCGGTGATATTAAGGAAGTATATTAATTTAGCAGGTGTAATAAATATTTTGAGATTATGTAATAAAATGTTCTAGGTGTTTTTTAGAGCTAAAAATCAGTAGTTAAAGGTAAAATGACATGATGTCAAGGGTTTATTTTAAATACTATTACAATTTTAAAAAGAAAAGGAACCCTGGCTGGTGTGGCTCAGTGGATTGAGCACTGGCCTGTGAACCAAACGGTCGCAGGTTTGATTCCCAGTCAGGGCTCATGCCTGGGTTGTGAGTCAGTTTCCCATCTGGGGGCATGCAAGAGGCAACCACACGTTGATGTTTCTCTCTCTCTCTTTCTCCCTCCCTTTCCCTCTCTCTAAAAGTAAATTAAAAAAAAAAAAACATTAAAAAAAAAAGAAAAGGAAAGGGAAAAATGTAGAGATTAAGCAGGTATAATGTAATGTTAGCACTGCTGAATCTGGAAGATGGGATAGGTATTATTCTATCCTTTTTACTTCTGGATATGTTTGAAAACTTTCAAAAGAAAACATTTAAAAATAGCTTTTTTTGAAAAATGGCAGGAGGAGAATTAACATGGTAATTTGAGGGGAGGTGAAAAGGATATTTTTCACTTTTCTGTGGGCTAAATTAAAATTTAGGAATTGTAGGAAAAGTAAGAAGTGGGAATTTATCATTAAAATATTTTCACTAAATTAAGAAATAACATGAGCTCACTGATAGCCTTAGCATTGAATTACTCTCAGGGCTTAAGGAAGTGGTGTAACTGGACTTATGTGAAATAAGATCGCTCAGATCTCAGACCTCCTGGCTGGTACAAAGATAAAGGAGAGGATTTAGAAAATTAATTCTTGCCGGGCTAGGATGAAATATTTTCATTTATACTAAAGAATTCTAGGAGGGAACAGAAGGAAAAAGTGTCTTGTTTATGGAAGATTATTGTTAATCGCAAAATGGTCTTACTAGTAAAGTCCTGTGGTCAGTAAATCTGGGGCCACCTCTCACTTATTTATGGATTATTCTGATTGCTGTAGAGAAAAATACATGTCTTGCATGGAGCTCTGTCTCCGATGTCTGCTTTCTTTACTCTAGCATATTCTTTCTAGGGCTTATCGGCATCCCTCATAGAGAGAAATATTCTTTTCTTTTTTTAAAAAAAGATTTTTTAAATTTATTTTTAGAGAGAGAGGAACGGAAGGAGAAGGAGAGAGAGAAACATCAATGCATGAGAGAAACATTAATTGGTTGCTTCTCACGCGCCCTCAACTGGGGACCTGGCCTGTAACCCAGGCATGTGCCCTGACCGTGGAACCAAACTGGTGACCTTTTGGTTTGCAGGATGATGCCCAACCCACTGAGCCATACCAGTCAGGGCAAGAAATAGTCTAAAAAAATTGGTTCTTCCAAGATTTGAGTTCTCTTGGCTCCTCTCTATAAAGGAAGTCCATTAGCTTCTGAGCTTGCCTAACTCTCAAGCAGAACTTGGTATTTCAGCTTTGATTTTTCAGATAAAACTTCAAAGTGAAGCTTGAGGAAAGAACGGCTCCACATGAACAAAGCCAACGGAAAAATATCTAACCTCTGTCACAGATCTGTAGAAGTCAGTCTAGAAAATAATCCTCTAAAGAATAAAATCACAAGTCTACAAACATTCTGGCTTTAAGTAATAACCGGCTTTCACGGCCAAATCAATCAGTGAATCTGTATATAGGACACAGAGAAAATTTAGAAATTAGGTTTAATGTGAATCCAGTGAGCTGGAGGATGCCAAACCCCAGACCACCCATTTATAGCAGCATTTCCTAAACCCCATTATTTAGAATGTTTGCATGGAATGTTAATAGATATTCCTCAAAGAAAGGAGTCCATGATAAAATCAGTATTAAAACAAAACAAAAAAACACTGCCATAACAAGACCACCCTGTTGAGTTATAAACATCATGACCCAGTAAAGGCCCCCCAGGTGTCCCTTCACCTGTTTAATTGTAACCCTGAATTTCTGAAACTCATTTTACCCCCGACCCTTCTGTGGAGGATTAACAATACTTGTGGGTAATGTCCTGCAAGTTGGCTGTAGAAGTGTTGGTCTAGATTTATTAGCTACTAAAGCAATTACCCAGTTTCCACTCCTCTGGGCTTTGAACTAGCACAGTCTTAATGGCTTTGCCAAAATATTCCAAGTTAACCAACTCCTCTATAGTTAGGAGCCCATTTTAGTCCAAATTTCTTAATTTTTTAATTTATGTAAAATGCATGAATTCTAAACAAGAAACGTAAATCAAAAGATTTTTGGTGTTCTTATAAATAAACAAATAAGAATTATAGTTCTATTAATCTAGTCGAATCATTATTATTATATAAGGAGAAAATAATAGACTCAGCACCGGTCTATAATATGTAACCATGCCTCTGTAAAAAAGCACTGGCTTTAGAAGCCTATGCTGTAGAACCTCAGAAAGATATCCAAAAAATTGGATGATGAGAACAAAGTAAGAATTATTGTGCGATACCAACTCACCTGCAATATAATTTAAAATTGAGCCAAATATTATGAGAAAAATGGATTGCTAAGAATGGTGCATTAAATATACTTTTAAAAAGTTTGTCATTATGTCATTGAAATTCCATTTTCCACAGAAGCAACTTCTGTATAGAAACAGTTGTAATGATATCATGTTAGCGCGGGGCACCTTAATTCATGAATGTATTGCAGATCAAATGATATCCTTCCAAATTACATTCAACTGGAATCTGCTAAGTCATAATTAGTCTATACAAGGTGGTTTTGTCTATACCTCATTGCCTGCTTTTTTAAAAGTGCTCCATTGAAATCACAAAAATAACCATTAAAATATAATGAGCAACTGTCACTCTTTAGTGGGATTTTAAAAGATGCTTTAACAAAACATGGCTTCTTTTGTCTATTTTGATGCAGAGTGCACAGCTTAGACTCATTTTCTCCCTGATCCCTGTATCCCGGCTGGCATAGGACTTAGCGGAGAGCATGGTTTTAGCTTCATAAATAGTGGCTAGATGGAGAAAAAGTTACAGGACCTAAAGAGTGGCAGCCTCTTTCGACCTGTCGTCACTATGACCAACTAAGGTCCAAGGCCCCAGGGCAGCATGGAGCATCAGCTGATCCCTGTAAAACTGCTAATCAGATACATATAGTCTTAATCTTCTGCTGGGGTGTACCTTGGAAGTGATGCACAACTAAGGGCGGCCTGCTGGTGGGTGGCCTCCACTGCTAGTCATATAATAAGACTACAATGTCACAAGCAGTTCCTATCAAGGCCAGATAAGATTCTGACATATGTGCAAGTAGGGAATTTCATCTTCCTGGCTTCATATTTCCATTTGAAAAAACCCTTCAAAAGAAAAACACTGCGGTGTTTCCATCCCTCTGCAGGGGAAGAGATGCATCTGGTGAGTTTGAAAGAAGTAGCTGAGCAGGGTTTCCTTTTTATGTCTGGGTAATCTTGACTAAAGAGAAGGGACAATCTGGTCACCCCTGACATACGACAGGGAGGCTTGAAGTCCCGCCTGGGACTAGATGAGTAAGGGTATCTAAGGCAGGATTGAAATATCATAAATTGCAGATTCAAAACCACGTTCTCTAGATTGCCTTCATCAGAAACCAAACTGACTTCTTTTTTCCTTTTTAATTCCAATCTGTCTGACTGTGCCTTGTTTTTTCAATTGGCTCTTATTTCAAGATGGCAGAAAAGGAGTGTTACTTGATGATCTCCTAACACCTTCCCTGCCCCTGCACTCTGACAGTGTCCGCGGCTACACAGAGCTGCCTCCCTGGGCTGAGAGACAGCCTGTCCTTCCTTTGCCCTCATCAAAAGCAAGCTCCAAGTGTCTCATCCCTTCAGCAGCCTGATGCCACTTACACAGCCACGGATGGACAGAAGAATTCACTCCAGCAGAGGGTTACCTTGTCAGCTATCACCTCTATGAAGATTTTCAGCCTCCTTGGAAGGAGGTAAGTATATTAAGAACCTGCTGGTGACCCTCTGGATGCACAACCAAAAAACAAAAACAAAAAACAATTTTCTCTCCCTACTGAGAGATCCCATTTTCATCCAGACTCCAAAAGACAGATAGGAGGTTGTGCTTCTTGATCCCACCTCTTTTCAAGAAAAATTACATTTTAAAATTATAATTTAATACTGTTGTTTTCAGAAAAACATGGAACAAGAGTTATTTTGGAAGCCAGGCATAGTCCTTTACATAACACTGTACCTTTTGTCCTGATCTTCTTGGCTGTCACTTGCTTTGCTTACAGACAGCAGCCTCTTGTCTCGAGGAACCTGGAAACATGAGCAACCATCAGTCAGACTTACGTAGATGCAACTGTGACCATGTGCAGTTAGATATCAGCATAAGCAAAAAACAAACAAACAAACAAAAAAACCCACCAAAAACAAACAAACAAAAACAACTGAAATGGAACATTCTCCAGAAGAAGGTGGCAAATTTGCTATAGCCGGGAGATGGTTAAAGGTTAAGTAGGTGCAATGACAGTGGACCAGACACAAAAGGGTGATGCTAAATGGAAGGCCACACCAATTGTGATTCTGCTGGGTACTGTTTGCATGGGCAACTCTCCTGGACCTAAGCAACTCTTGAGCCCTCCCCACCTCGGGAGTAGATGAGAAGGGAGCATGATAAGTGGAGGATAAATCTGGACATCTGTGGCCTAGAGCAGACAGAAGCATCTTGGTGCAGGTGCTGACATGAGGAAGAGCAAACTGGGCACAGGCCTACAACCAAGATTACTCTACCCAGCAAAGCTATCATTTAGACTTGAAGGACATATAAAAAGCTTCCCAGACAAGAGAAAGCTAAAGGAATTCATCACCATCAAACCAGTATTACGCGAAATGTTAAAAGGTCTTCTTTAAGAAGATGGAAAAAAAAAAGATAAAAAATGTGAATAAAATGGCAATAAATACATATATATCAAAAATTGAATTAAAAAAACAAAATAAACAAATAAGAATAGAAACAGAGATACAGAGAACATTTTGACAGTTGCCAGACAGAAGAGGGGTTTGGGGATGGGTGAAAAAAGTGAAGGGATTAAAGAACAGATTGGTTGTTACAGAATAGTTATGGGAATGTAAAGTACAGTAAAGGGAATATAATATAGTAAAAAATATTCTAATAACTATCTAAGATGTCACATGGGTATAAGATTTATTGGGATGATCACTCGGTGAGTTATATAATGTCTAATCACTGGGGTGTACACCTGAAACTAATATAGTATTGTATATCAACTGTAACTGAAAAATTCTTTTAAATGATTTTTTTAAATGGGTAAATGAATAAATAAATAAATAGACAAAATAAAAGAGCATTTAAGAGATGCATTTTTCTTCTGAATTCCCCTAGCAATTCTATGGTTTCTGCTCACCCAAATACATATGCAAGCCCAGTCAGCCGGACCAGGACTAGGGAGACAACATGCAGGATGGCTAAGAGTCAAGACCTAGACTGAACTGGCTGGGTTCAAATCTCCAGCTCTACCACTAACTAACCCCTGCCTCACTTTCCTTTTCTGTAAAACAGGCTTGTTGGTGGTTTTATATCTCACAGGACATTTTTAAAAAAAATTTTATGATAAATTATTTAATTTCATTTTTTATTTAATCTTTTGTATTTTTTCTATTACCAGTTAGTCATCTTATACTCCTTTCCCCCTGCAATCACACCACACTGTTGTCCGTGCCCATGAGCCCTTTTTCCTTTTCGCTTAATCCCTCTACCCCTTATCCTGCACCACCTCCCACCCCCCGCCCAGCTGTTGTCTGCCTCTGTTTTGCTTGTTAGTTCAGTTTGTTCATTAGATTCCAAATATAAGTGAAATCATACGATATTTGTCTTTCTCTGACTGGCTTATTTCACTTAGCATACTGTTTTCCAGGTCCATCCATACTATTATAAAGGGTAAAACTGTCTTCTTTTTTATGGCCAAGTAAAATTCCAATGTACAAATGTCCCACAGTTGTTTTATCCACTCATCTACTGATGGACACATGGGCTGCTTCCATATCTTGGCAACTGTAAATAATGCTGCAATGAACACAGGGATGCTTATGTTCTTTCAAATTAGTGTTTTGGGCTCCTTTGGATATATTCCCAAAAGTGGGATTCACATAGGACTTTTAGTAAAATTAAATGAGTTAATTTTTAAAAAGTATTTAGAGTATATGACACTTTATAAGTATTTGTTAAATAGAAATAAATCAATTATAAGTCTTTTATTCACATGTCAATGTTGAGGGTCTACAAAATTCTGGACATTTTGCTAATGCTAGATAGAAATGAAATTAATAAAACACAGTTCCTATCATCTATGAAGATGATATGTAAGCATAAAATTTCTAAACCCAGCACAGCCATCTGTGTTCATAGCAGCATTCTTCACAATAGCCAAAAGGTGAAAACAACCCAGATGTTCATCTATAGATGAATAGATAAACAAAATGTGGTATACACATAAATGGAATATTATTCAGCCTTAAAACGAAATTCTATAATATAAATGAGCCTTAAAGACCTTACGTTAAGTCCCATGTGACTCAAGTCCATACACTGCCCTCTGAATGCCTGCCTCCTGGTTCAGCCTCCAACATCTCTTCCTGGAATGTTGCATCAGCTTCTTAACTGTTCCTCCACTTAATCCCTGCAAACTCATTCTGGACCTATTATGAAAATTCAGAGTGATCTTAAAAATATGTCTGGTCTCATTATGCTCTTACATAACAATCTTCCAGTGCTCCCCATTATTCTCAAGAACATGGCCTCCAGAAAGTATCCCCTCAACTTGAGCTGCTCCCATCACTGCCATGCGCACAGCCACACTGCATCTCTGACCATGCAACCTCCTCTTGCAGCAGAGTTGGCACACAAAATCCTGTCTACCTGGTACACACCCACTCTCCTGCCCCACCCTACCTGTGCCTTCTCCAGGCTAATCTGTGAACATACTTCAAGTCCCATCTAAATGTCCACATCTGAGATTAGACTATAATCTCCATGAGTGTCCCCCTTGGTGCATAGTTTTGTCCCAAGTGCCTGGAATGTAGCAGGCCCTCACAAAATACTTGTTGAAAGAATGAATGAATCAATTAAAATGGCCTGGAAAATGCAAAGCTCAAGAAGTAGGAGAAATAGGATTCCAAACACTAAAACATGTCAACTCCCAAAGACTCAGGGAAGTGAATGTTACTGTTGTCAATATGCATTAATGAGAGCTCTGAGCAGACTGCTCAGTGTAGGACACAATGCAACAAAGTTACTAACCTTTAGGTGTGCTCCCATCTGGTCCACTTGGAACCATGTTTACCTTTTGCCACAGATTGTCTTCCACAGAGAAACTGAGACCTCTGAACTCAGGCCCCTCTCTTGAGTCTAGACTCCCATTACCATCTATCAAACATCCCTACCTGGGACATTCTACAAGCACATCAAATTCAACATACAATTATCTTTCTCCCCAAAGCCTTTCTTCTGTACTTCCCACCTTGGTTAATCCAAGAATCATTTTATACTTCTCATTCTTAGTTATGGGGTTCCCCCACTAACTAATTCTCTCTCACACACATATACACACAGTCAGTTGCCAGCCCTTATTCAAACAAATACTTAACAATTTCTGAACGTAATGCTTTGTCTCTTTCTAGCGTTTATTTTGGTGGCTGACTTAGGAATACCCTCACTAGTGTTGACCCAGGGAACCCCCAAAATCATGTTTAGGTCAGGTCTTCATTTTTTATCTGGACTATTGTAATGGACTGCTCACTAGACTCTCTGCCCCATAACCCAGCTCCCTGCTGCTGCTGCTGCTGCTGTAATGTGTGAAAATCCTTTCTATAATCTACTAAGCCTATGTTTAAAATTCTTCAGTATTGCAGGAAATTGTGCCAAACAGTATGATAGAAGAATTACAAATTATTCCCTTTTCTTCTTAAAATGAAAGGCTGTTAAAAAACAGCTTATGAATATTTATTAAGTAATTTATTCACTCATTTACCCAAAAAAGCAAGGACATATGCATCTAGTCCTGAACACCTTTGAGAGAATAAAGCCCAGCCCACTAGCCTGGTTCTTTCAGAGGGATCTACTGCCTTCTGGACCAATCTTTACAGCCCATCCCCTTCAGACTCCGCTGCCCCCACCATCACCATCACAGTTCAGCAAGACTGATTACTTGGATTCCACTGAGTGCAACCTGGGGTTTTATAATTCGTATTTCCTCACCTCCTGTTCCCTTAGCCTAAACTGCTTTCTCTTCATCCGTCCATCTGACAAATCCTCCTCTACATCCCAGCAGAGGAGGCATTGGTTCCTCTGGAAAACCTAAACTCTAGGAAGGTGTCAACCTCTCCTCACTGCTCCTGGAGCACATCCCTTTTACAGCACTTCTTGCCATGCATTGTGGTTATAGGTTTACAGGACTGTGTCTGTCCTAGACTGTGACCTCTCAGAGATGTTGAACTGGGTCCCATTTGCCTTTAGATAGCCAGTTCACCTCCATAATATCTATTACCATGGTTGGAAGATCACAGCTAACTAATAAATATTTATGGGATGGATGGATGAATAGTTGGATGAATAAATTGATGACCGTACAAATGGACAAACAAACCAAAAAACTGGTTTCCAGCAGTATCAGGTCAACAGAAGAGAGAAACCAACTGGCCAGAGAAGCATATTTTCACTACACCTGGACTCAAGATGATTATTAACCACCAGCTTCATCAGGAAAAAAATAAAGTGAGATAAAGTAAATTAAAATACTTTTAAAAATACTAACTAATGGAATTTGTCCTGTTTTTCTGTCATGTCCAAAATTCATCAAAAGGTCACATTTGACTTTAGAGCTCCTACTGGCAAGTAGCTTGAACTGGATGGAAAAGTGGACTTAGTATTTGAACCCCTAAATTATAAGAGATTCTAGCAATTTGGTTATTTTTATAATAGATACCATCTAAGTAGCTTCAAGTGTATATTTTAAAATTTGAACCAATTTTCAAATGGGTTCCAAAAAAGGAATTATTTAATGGTAAATTGGGTGCCCTCAAAGTTCATAAGTTGAAGCCATAGTTCAGTGTCACTATATTTGGAAAAAAGAACTTTAAGGAGGTAATTAAGGTTAAATAATATCATAAGAGTGAGGCCCTAATCCAGTAGGGCTGATGTCTTTATAAGAAAAGGAAAAGACATCAGGAATACACATGCAGAGAGAAAAGGCCATTTCAAGACACAGCAAAAAGATGGCCAGCTGCAAGCAAGAAAGAAAGAGCAACCAACCTTACCTGCACTAGGATCTCAGACTTCAGAACTCTTGAGAAAAAAAAATCTGCTGTTTAAGCCACCCAGTCCATGGCAATCTGTTATGGCAGCCTGAGCAGACTAATAGTGTAATGGAATCGACATTAGGATTGACCTGTGACCTTGAGCAAACCCCACTTAGTTGCCTGAACTATGAAATATAAAACATGATGATGGACTTCACTGCAGTGATCCCAAGGTGACAGTTTAAAAATGTAGGTGAAAAGACTTGGACTTCTCCAAAGAAACACCAAATGGTAATGACACAAGGGCTGTGGAAGGGCCTGGAGACCCTGGAGGCCCTGGAATGGGAGGCTGCAGCAGCTTCGGTGGAGGGTTTGGCAAGTGACTCCCAAGGCGAGGTGGCAGCCATGTTTGGGACAAGGTCATGGCTATGTTTGGGTCCAGGCTGGGCCCACAAAGCTCATGGAGGCAAGGCCAGGACAAGGAGCGGATGTCCATCACCAACCTGGGCCGCCTGGTCAAGGACAGGAAGATCAAGTCCCTGGAGGAGAACTTCTCTTCTCCCTGCCCCATTAAGGAATCTGAGATCATCGACTTTTTTCCTAGTGGCATCCCTCTAGGATGAGGATTTGAAGATTATGCCGGTACAGAAGCAGATGTATACTGGACCTGGTTCCAGGCATCTCTCAACATTAGGGACTACAGTGGACATGTCATCTGGGTGTTAAATGTTTTGAGGAAGTAGCCATTGTCATCTGTAGAGCCATCATCCTGGCCAAGGTCTCTATTGTCCCTGTGCAGCAAGGCTACTGGGGAAACGAGACTGGCAAGCCCCACCCCTACTCTTGCAAGGGTACCAGCACTGTGGTTCTGTGCTGGTGCACCTCATCCTCCCTCAAGGGCACTGACATCCTCTCAGCCCCTGTGCCCAAGACGCTGCTGCTGATGGGTGGAACTTCACCAAGGCCACCTCTAAGATCTACAGCTATATCACCCCCAAGCTCTGGGAAGAGACCATGTTCACCAAGTCTCCCTATCAGGAATTCACTGTCCATCTTGTAAAGACCCACCCCAGAGTTTGTGTGCAGAGGACAGGCTCCAGCTGTGGCTACCACATAATTTTATACAAAGTAATAGTAATTGTAACAATAAAGTGAATGAAGCATGTTTAAAAAAAGACTTTGAAATGTATAAACTGTTATACAATGATATGCCTTTGCCAACATTTCTTGAGTGCCTGCTGTGTGTCACACTCCTCTCTGACCACGCCCACCACTATCCCCTAAGGGATAATGTACTCCAACCTTAGGAGTAAGGAGAAATGGTGATTATTACAAAAAGAATCAAATAGCATTCCAAAGAGATATTAAAAGTCTATCAAATTTAAATAATAATGTGGTGAGAGCGGTTAAAATGACTTCCCAAAGTTTATGCTAAAAAAAGACTCTCTTTTCATTAACATTTTATTTTACTACAGAAAGAAGTTTGATCCTTGATGCAGATTTAACTTTGTTATAACACCAGCATATGTAAGCTATGAACATCCAAAGGGCTGACTAAGGCCTGAAAATGAGCATTTGGACAGAGTTTTCAGAAACAAAACTAATTCTTTAATATTTAAAGCAAAAATATAGTAAAGCTTGTATGAAATATAAGAAGCCATGTAACTAAACTAATCTAAGAAAATACTAAGTCTTAAAAAATATTTTTCTTAAATATTTTATATCCTATATTAATCCTGGAAAGTAGTAATTCAACAGAGTTATAGACTTGGCTACTTATTGAGTTTTATGTAAAGCACCCACTCCATATCTTAAATATCTACAGAAAACAATATTTCACCTCCTTTAAATATTAAAAATGTACAAGAGGAAAGGTAATTCAGGTGCTGTATTTACTAATACTTAATTATTCTCTGGGAAATAAAATATATTGCTTTCATAAATTACTAATGATTTTTGTTGTTATGTATGTTTGTCTTTTTCATTAAAACAAAAGAACTGGCATCTAATAAAGATATATGAAATTTTGTCCCTTTCACAGCAATGGAACAAAATCAATTTTTAAAATAGAACAATGTATTTCTTAAAAATATATCTTAATATATTTCCTCCATGCCTTATGAAACTATTAAGTAACATATTGTTTTAATATAGTTATAAAAGTTACAAAAAGAAGTTGTAATGATCCAAGTGATTAAATCAGGGTCACTTTAATGATGTGTTACTAGATACTAAAAATTGATGAAACTATCAAGTTTTAACTGTTTTTTATTATAAAGGAAAACTGGAAATTCTTTTTAAGGATGAGACAATTTCTGAACATTATGTATGATCACAAACGTCCAATAAAGCCGAACCTCCAAGAAATGGCCTAGCACACGAAAGCAGTCTAACTGACAAGTTCTGTGTCTCTGTACCATCCTCAATAAATTTTGAAATTTTTACTTCAAAACATGTAGAATTCATCCTTGTATTTTTCAAATGAGCTCCTCCATCAAAAAAGAATTAGAAGTATAAAACAACCTCAGACAAAGACAAGGAGAAAGAAAAGCCTACCATGAAACCATCTTCGTTTTTCAGGCTCATTTTTTTTTTCAGGTGCTACCTGTTTACTGGAGGAAATTGCCCTACTTACATGAAAAGTAGCTTGGGACCTAATACATTCTTTCATCTAGAGCCCAAGTCCTCCAAAGTTAAAATCCCTTCTTGCTACAGCAGGAGCCATGTTGGGAGTTTTACATCTTCCCAAGAGGGCTGTCCAAAGCTGCCAACTCTGCTCCCTTGGCAAGGGGCAAAAATCAGCAGAGACTGGCAAGGGTACCAGTGGAATATCCTTCACATATTTCTCTAGCACTGTCTGATAATAAAGGATGCATTTATTTGAGTTAATAATATCCCCATTTAATATACCCTAGGTGGTCTGACCTGTCAGTTTCTCGTACCTTGTTTTGCATCTTAGATAAGGCCAATTTGGCTTGGCTTTCATTCATGTCCCCACAGAGGGAGCCCTCTTGGGGGCTGGAAGAAAAATGAGTAACTGCAGGGAACTTCTTTGGAAGAGTAGGTCTGTGGGCAGTCCCAGAGTTGCATGGCCCTGGGAGATTGTTCGAAAGCATGAAAGAGAAACAGACAAAAACACAACTTGCAAGAGTGGAGACTACTGAAAGGAAACAGGAAGGAGTAAGCAGGAAGGAAATAACAAAACAAGACTGAAACTTACTAAAAGGGAAATTATTCCTTTTAGGTGATTTTCTCCTGATAGACGGAGAGGGAGACATGACAAATAGTTCCTATTCTAAAATCAAAAGTTCACTGTGCCCAATCAGCAAAATAAACACCACCATTCTCACCTCTGAGCCAGTTCCCAGCATTATCCAATGGTGTTTACCATCCCCAGCATTATCCAATGGTGTTTACCATCAAAGCAGGCAATAAATCTCCTCATTCAGTAAATATTTGTTGATTTTATACACCTCACCGGTTCTAAGGGAGCAGGTCATACCAGATATATAGTCCTTTATAGTTGAGACAGACCATTGTTTGTAGTTTGATTTCTTGAAATACTCTTATTTTGAAGGTACTGTAGGGCAGGTATTTTTGTAATAGAAGTGTATTACACTTATTTTGTTTTAAGGGCTTTTCAAAATATTTAGCACCCATCAAAACAAATGTAGACAGGGCTGAAACAAAATTAGGTTTTGGAATTGCTACAATTCCAGAAACAAGAGCATTCCTTATAAAACTGAAAAGTCTAGAAACCCTGAATGTTTCTTATAAAATGGAAATCTAAAGGCAACCTAAATGCCCAACAACTGAGCAATCACTAAATTATGTGATAGCTGAGAACAGGAAGAGGATGAATTCCATAGGAGTGTGGAAATACTATTTGTTCTCTGGGATAATGATTCTGTCCCTTAGTCCCACCATTGAGGGGAGGTCCTGGGGGCAGGGAGCGGAGGGAGGTGGGGCTGCAGAGTCTACCTTGTAGTAGTCATACAGCAGGCCCAGGGCAGCTGCGCTGTCCTCATCACCATTGATGCTCATCATAGCCTTGGTGGCCGCAGTCAGCGGATTCTCCAAATACGACTTCCAGGCTTCATCCTCACTAGTGTAGGCTCTTCGGGTATTGAACGGAGGGTCACTGGGCATGGGCACTAAGGCCACCAGTCGTTTATTACTGTAAAAGCAAGAGAAATGTGAGGTTCGTGATCGGACAAATACTCCTTTTCCCACTAATAATATACAGATTACATGGTTAATTTGTACTTCCCCCGAATGGGGTGGAGGGAGGGAAGATTAAAACTAAAGTGACTGTCACATTGCATTGATAAAGCCGCTGATTTATTTTTTCACTGTGAGAAGTAATAATGATCTTTAAAGGTTGTATAAGTAGTGTAAGTTTGTCCCCTTTATACTTGGTTATCCATATCTAATCATCTTAGAAGTCAAATCATTTTATTTGATTATTCTTCATTAATGAATATTACATTGAAACCCTGTGAGGAAGCAGGTTCCATTTAACTCTCTGAGTTCTAATTAGAAATGTGTGCAATAATACATAAATATAATTGCATGTTAATGATTATTAAAAATTGTCTCATGTAGCTTAATCTACATTTGAAATTGCTAGAGCATTAAAGGCTAATCCAAGTCTCTTAATTAAAAAAGGCAATATAAGCTACTCTGCAAACAAGACATATTGCAGATATGCTGCGTAATAAGGATAAGAAGCAAAGAGCTGAAACAGTGTTGCCACAGAATCCTACTACATTTAATGACACAGAAGCTATAGGTTACAAAACTCATCATGGAGCGTAAGGTGTGCATCTAGAAAATGTTCAGTAGAGACTGCAGTAGAGATTTGATAGAAAGGCGCTGGAGTGATCATGTATTAACCCTAACCAAGCCAAACTTGGGTAAAGCAGCAATTGACAAGTCAATTTCTTTTTATTAATTTATTTATTTTATAAATTTTTTATTTATTTATTTTTAGAGAGAGGGGAAGGGAGGGAGAAAAAGAGGGAGAAACATCAGTGTGTGAGAGATTCATGATCTCTTGCCTCTCCCATGCACGCATGCACGCACACACACCTCCAATTGGGGACCTAGCTGACACCCAGGCATCCGCCCTGACTGGGAATTGAACCAATGACCTTCGGGTTCACAGGCCAGAACTCAATTCATTGAGCCACACCAGCCAGGGTGACAAGGCAATTTCTTAAGGAGGATGTGATAATGATTCAAATAGCCAAAGACCTCAGCAGCTCCCCGGATCCAGCTGTCAAGCAGAGGAGGCTAGAGAGGCTTGGTCCTCATCTGCAGGCCCTCTTTCACTTGTTCATTGAAATGAAAACAAAATGGAACAATGAGATGTTGTATTTCAGTAACACCTCTGTCCATTCACAGTAACATAACAGGGTCAAGTGACAGGATTGGTGAGGGCAACACCTACACTAATCAATGGAAATTCAGCCACCAAAGGTCTTGATGGTCATTCGGTTCCAAAAGAAGTCCCTTTTTGTTGACATTTCTCCAGAACCTTCTTGTGGTAAGCAGTCTCTCCGCTCACTTTCTAATGGAGAACTGGTATGAACCCACAACAGGGTGTTGTGGGTCATTTCTGTGCTGGCGTGGTGCCACGCACTGGTATAAGGTCAGAAAATAACACTGACATTGGTAAAGTATGTTTGGAGATGTGGGGTAGGAAATTCACAATTAGCAGGTTGAAAATCTAGGTTAAATGGTCTCCAGGCCCCTGATTTGAACTCCTTGTGCCAGTGGTTTAGCAGAACTGATTTGGGATGAAAGAAAGGATAGTAATCCAATTGCAAATGAGCTGAATTAAAAGGATATAAGCAAGTTTCTGGAAGTAAATGAGAAATTGTTTGTTAACCATTAGGAAGGATGGTGACACAGGAGTCTCAGAGACCCCAGACGTGAGTCCTTGCTCACCACTTACAGTGGTGGAAAACTGTCTGAGCTTCAGTTTCTTTGTGCCTCAAGTAAAGATAGCAGTGCCCACCCTACTTACCTCACAATGTGATTGTGAGAATCAAAAAAAAATAATGGACAAAATAGTTTTGTAAACTGTACATGCTATGCAAATAACAGGTTTTACTAGCCCCGCACAATTCTATGTTCCTTCACGTGAAGCTTACGGGTATATGAATTTTTGGTAAAACTGATTATAATTTAAAAGTGCTAACAATAGTCATTAATTAAAGGAAAAATGAAGTTGTCATTTAGCGATGTACTTATTAAGAGCCCGTAGGTACCACACATTATGTTACTTATAGAGGATACCATGGCAAATGAAACAGGTGCTGCCTTGTAGCCCATGTAGCTGGCCATCCAGTGGGGCAGAGAGAGCACCCCAGGAGCGATGAATGTGAGAAAGGGGAAGGGATGGAGTCCTGAGGGTATATGACAGAGAGGACTAAGCTAGAGGGTCAACGAGGAGCCAAAGTTTCTACGAAGTCCTGAAGGATAGGTAGCAATGTGCTGGCCAATGTTGAAATGGGCAGATGTGAGAAATGTTTCTTAAGAATATTTTGGCAATGCGGAAAAATAAGAGTTTTCTGACAAAAGGAGCACTTCTGTATCCACTTTGGAAACTCAGCTAGGGAAATTTGCATGCTTTGATCTAACAGGAAAATAATATCACTTTTCTGTTGTAAAAATTATTAATTGTATAGGATAAGGTTGGATTTGGAGACAGAAATGTTGGTGGACTCCTAAAAGTCTACAGGTGGAAGAAATCGGGCCTCAGGGGAGAACCAAGAAGGCAGAGGTGGCAGGCCTACGTGTGGCAGTGCCAACACCCCCACTACCACAGTTGTTCAGTTGGGGCCCCCCTGGGTGACTGGTCTGCAGCCTCTACTTAAAGGGTGAAAGAGAGGATTCTGAGCCCTAGTCATTGCCCATGGGGGTCCAGCGTCATGCACACTTTCTAAAAATGCTCAGTCCTACAGGAAGGAATGAAAAGCTTCATGTTATCCGCAGTTACCTCACTATCAAAAATGATGAGGGTTTTGTTCTGTTTCATGCCTTAGAGAAGCACATATTGCTGGGGGAGGGGAGTGTTAACTACGACACTGGCTAATTCCCAGACTTTCCCAGGAAGTGCCAGGCTGAAGGATAAGAGCCAGCTCTTGATCTATACTAAGTAGTGTCCTGATTCACTGGCTAGATTTTTCCCTGAGTCTTCTTAAAGTCCCTGGTCCCTCCCGCTGAGCTTCCTGGATTGCTGATTTCATCTGTTCCCAGCACAAATGTTCCCTCATAAATTTAGACTCATCAGCCTTTCCTCTATGATGAAATGGTTGATGAATACTTACATGGAAAGAAATATTCTGGGAAAGTACAACTTTACTCATTTCTTTTAATACTTTTGATGGCCAAAGGGGCCTTTTGTGCTCTTCCCTTTAATTGCGTAAGGACTTCGGTATTTTTTTCTTCACAGATTATAATCTCTCTGGTACAAAGCACTGTTGAATAAAGCTTGGTTTTATAACAACAGAATAATCTCTCTGGTACAGTGAGCAAAAATGTAGACTGGTTAAAAAAGGAAAGTTTCACAGCAGCTTTTACCAAAATTTGAAACAATTTCTGTAGTTGATTTTATCATTTGATTTCATCATTGTTCTAACTCTGCTATGATCAGCTTTTTAAGTATCTTTTGTGTAACTTTAGTTGTATTAGGTTCTGGGTGGCCTCAAGCACAAAACTATAAAAAGCAACTATAAACTTGATCTCTGGATCTTCTCCGGAGAAAAGTCTAGATTAACACCTGAGCATTCACAGCAAGGCTAAGGCTAAGTTAGATCACACATATAATTTTTCTGTTCTCATTTGTTTTCTTTAATCCATGACTTCATTTTGTCTATGTTGGGAGAACAGTTGAGAGATGAGTCATCAGCTTTAGTAGTGAAAGAGGTGGAGCAGTCACGTGATTGAGATCCCAACCAACAAGCTACGAAAATTTTGCTTCCGAACATGACCACCTTCAGAAACAACCTACCATCCCCCACCCCTTAAGAGCCTAATGCAGAAATGCTTTCCTGGATTGAAGCTTATGAAAATTAGCACACAACGTCCTTACTTCCTAAAAATACATGTAGCAAGAGTCAACAAATCCAGGCATAAATCCACTTCACTTGGGACCACAAAACAAAAATGAGGAGAGTGAACCAGTCACACAATCTATCATTTTCAATCCATTTCTCATCATCCGTTTATTTCAAACTCCTAGGAGGGCACTGGTTTTTGTTTTTTTATTTTGTCTATTTGTTTTTGTTTTTTGGGTTTTTTTTTTTTTTTCCCATAATCTCGGGGGAGGATGGTTTTGGAAATGAATAAATCTCAGTTTTAATTTCAGTTCTCTCTTAGGAGACCCCCAATGATACCTCCTAGAGTTTTTCCTCACACATTATTCCAGAATTGCTTTATAGGACCAATAGGTTACATAGCAAAAGCGATAGTATGAATTAGATAATACAGTCTGCGGCTTCCATCTTGGTAAATCTCAATTTCTCTCTCTCTATCTTCCTCCAGGAAAAGCAAACTGACATATTATGGGGAGGAACTGAAGCCCTGACCAACAGCTAGCAAGGAACTGAGGACTACCACCAACCACGAGTGTGCTCAGTAGATTCTCCAGAGCCAACGCCTAAATCAATCAGAGCCCCAGATACAAACCTAACTACCACCTTATGAGAGACCCCGAGTCAGAACCAGTCAGCGAAACTGCTCTCAGATTCCTATCAGAAACTGTGAGGTAATTAATATTTGCTGGTTTTTGCTGCTAAGCTTTGAGATACGTTACGCAGACTAGTCTCCTAATAAGTTGCCCTGCTTTTACCATTACCCCTCCCCCATCTCTCCCGTTTATTCTCAACAACACGGCATCTAGAGAAATCCCATTAAAAGATAAATCAGTCCTGACGAGTGTGGCTCAGTTGGTTGGGCGCTGTCCCGAAAAGCCCAAAGGCTGCCGGTTGGATTCCCGGTCAGGGCACATACCTAGGTCGCGGGTTGGATCCCTGGTCAGGGACCGTGGTCGGGGGGCGTACGAGAGTCAACCTATCGATGTTTCTCTTTTTCATGGATGTTTCTCTCCCTCTCTTTCTCCGTCCCCTCCCCACTCTCTAAAAATAAATAAATAAAACCTTTAAAAAATCATAAATCACATCAGGTCACTTTGTGCTCAATCCTCCATTTCCCTTAGAACACTAAGTCAAGATCCTTCCAATGGTCTGCCAGACTCTGCCGGATCTCACCCCCCTCACTTCTCCGACCTCCTCCCCTAATAGTTTCCTTGTTACTCATTCCGATCCTGCTTCGTTGGTTACCCTGTCTCTACCTTAGGGCCTTGGCTTCAACTGTTTCATCTTCTTGGAATGTTCTTCCCCCAAATACGCTTGGCTAATGCGTACTTCCTTTAAGTCAAATCTCACCACAAGGACACTTACCCTGCCTACCCTACTTAAGGTAGTGACCTGCCTCAACCCACCCTGGAATTTCAAATCCCTCGAGAACTTTCAATCTCCATTATTCAGCTCTCTAATCCTTCTTTCTTCCCTAGCAGTCACCATCCTCTAACATTCAATGTAGCGTCCTTATTTATTGTTCGGTGTTCGTTTTTTGTGTACCGTCACGGGAATGTACTCTCCACAGAGCTGGGCTTCTTCGTTTGGTTCACGGCAACATCACACTTTGCGCCTGCCTCGTATGTGGTACTCAATTAACATTCATCGAATGAGTGAATGCAAATTAACTGAGGAATTGAAGTATAAATTTGAGTTTCAAGTACTGTTAAGGGAATGGGAAAGCTACATTTTTCATATTTGGGTAAAATCAGTTTATAACATTTATAAAGCTGGTTGTGGGCTATAAAGTGCTATACAAATGCAAGTTGCCTTAGTTTTAGGAAGCATAGTTATAAATTTACTTTAACAAATATTGATCCTATTTATGAGTAAACTATCTTTCCCTCATGTTCTTATTATTGCCTTCAAATTAAACAAATGATATTTCATCCATCTTTCTTTTTTACATATGAGCTACAGTACTAAGAAACCAAGCAAATTTACATGAAGACCAAAGGGAAGCAGGGGAAAGGCAAATCCAACCAGCAAATGTCTGATAGTCATGACTCTTTTTCCCATCTGTTGCTCATTATTCCCAACATTGATTTGAATTAAGGGGAAAAGAATGTTTTCCACCCAGGACAAGCCAGTTCCCTCTCTTTAAGAATTGATACTTTTATATAATTTTCGTCAGGATTTTATGTCCTCCACCTCAGTGTCTCTCTGTCTCTCAATGTCTCTCTGTCTCTGTCTCTCTCTCACACACACACAAATACAGTATTCCTCTTGATACGGTATAAATTCTGTTCTCTAAATAGGATATTGTATCTTTTTTTAATACGGAAAATACTCTAATTTATTTCAAAACTAGTATCTCAGATCAATAGAATATCTTATTTTCTGGGTGTATAACAGTTGGGATTTAGTCTTCATCCATTCAATTGCTTGAGGCTGATCTATTGATTACTGACAGATAATACTTCAGCTCCCTGGGGCGGGGGTGGGGAGACAGTATTCAGAAACTAAAGAGCAAAGTTTCAAAAAGTGACAATTATTCTTTCTTTTGAAATCTTGGCATTTTTCTCCATTAACAGAATAAGACTTTCAAATGGAAACTAATGAACCAATAGTCCTAGTGGGAGTTAATGTCACAACTTAAATGCCAATGATGTTAGTCATTTCACTGCTGGCTATCTTTAGTAATAACTCTCCTTTTGGTGCTTGCTAGAGGCAAATCACCAGAGATAACAGATACTTTCCATGTTAGAACAAGGGTTGAAATTTATTAGGAACTTTCTGCACTGAGCATTTGTCCTTAATGACTCTAAACTTTTACTGTTGAAATAATCCATATAAGATTCAAGGAAAATGAAATGAATCCACAAACCTGGGATGATATTGATAATCTTCATGTTGAAGACTGTTATATTTGAGAGAGGATTCAATTCAGTGAAAATATTATGATAACCTCCACTATGTAAAAGGTACAATTTTAAAAAATTATAAACTCTAATAAATTTTACATGTATAAAAATTATGATGGTTCCATTTTTAGATACACTAATAACAACATATGCTTATCCGCAGATTCCAGCATATCTATGACACATGCACGCACTCTCTCTCCTTCTCCCATTGTCACTCCAGCTTTTCTAGTACCCTAGGCATGATCTTAGTCAATTTATTAAGTAACCCGGAACTGAGATTGAGAGGATTAGAAATACAATTAAGAAGCTGCAGGAAAGGCATATCATCAAATAATAAAAACAACCATAAAGAAAAAGATATCACAATGGAAAGTGAAAGGAAGAGGGTAAGAAAAGAATTTTTTAAATGTAGAGAACTTGTAGAGATCATAATCTATGTGTGTGCGTGTGTGTAGAAATCTGAATTCAAAATGTTTACAGTGATTATATGTGAATTTTTATTTGCTTCTTTCTACTTTTCAAATAGTCTTCAGTAATAAGAAGTCACACATACTTATTGAGCACCTACCATATGCCAGATAGCGTCCTAAGCCCCTGGCATAGGTTGTAATAGCCTTAAAGTCAGGTATATAAACATGCGCTTTACATAGAAGAGGACAGTGAGCAGCAAGTGCTAAGTAATTTGCCCAGGGTCATGTAGCACTGAGCTTAGACCAGAATTGCATTCCTGAGCTCTTAAACATCGCTCTCTGTGGCCAGTTCTTAACTATGCTCTATTTTCATAATCCGGGAAAAAAAAAGTTACTTGAAAAGAGAGATACAAGAGATCAATGTGACGGAGAATTTCTTACATACAAGTAAATGAGATTTACAAATTCAGAATTTTAGAGAAAATGTGCAAAGGGAATTCTATAAACTCCTTCAAGACTAAGACAATGTGTTTAGATTCTTTGCAGAATTCCAAGGTGCTGAAACATTCTGCAGGATATGCAACATATCAGGAAACACAAATAAATAATGACGGATAGCAGCTCTTCATTGCTCATCTTTAGTTTGACATAGCTAGAGGCCAGCTTTTCCAAATGTCCTGTGGAAAAATGTTATATGATTGACATGAAATATACATTAAATAAGAAAATATTGGAGACATTATATTCAGATCCTGACCAAAAATACAATTTTTAAATGAAAGAATCATTTAAAGCAAATCAGTCTTAAAAATTAAAAAGAGAATCCATTCTTCAGAGGAACTTATTGTGCTCAAATCTCTAGCAGAAAAAACAAAACACAAAAGTCTCTTAAAAGGCTGCAGGACAGCCCTGGCCAGATAGGTCGCTTGGTTGAAGCATTGTCCTCTACAGCAAGAGGTCTCGGGTTCAAGCTCCTGGTCAGGGTACATACCTAGGTTATGGGTTCAATCCCCAGTCAGGGTGTGTACAGGAGGCAATCAATCAATGATCCTTTCTCTCTCTCCAAAATCAATAAGCATATCCTTTGGTGAGGATTATAAAAGGGGGGGAGGGGTGCAGAGCACAGACTGAAAAACAATTAAAAAAAAAAAAGGGCTGGAGGACAGACTTTCATCTTAAGATCATTTCAAATCTGACAGATTGCCCTCAAAGTGAGAAAAGTAAAAACGTGTATAGTCAATGTGGAAACAAAAATTTTGTCCAATTCTAAAAGATAGAAGGCAGAAGAGATTGGAATAGAGGAGAAACCAAACCCAAGGCTACACACCAGCTCTGGTGCAGAAGTGGTTAATGCATAAGTGAGCACCTGTTTTCCCACTGAGCCTGGAAAACTCTTAACTCAGAGTCTTCAGGGTCTGTAACCAAGCCAGCCATTCAGTGTTCCTTTAGTACAATACACACAGAGGAACTAGCTAAACATTCAGTACTTAAATATAGAATGAGTGGGCCTTTGGGAGCCCTAAGACTAGAGAGAAAAATGACCTGGGAAAATGCCTACAGGAACTTTAAACTATCAAATGGAAACCAAGGAAAAATTCAGCTTAGAGCAACAGGACAACCCTCCCATATGTCCAGCCCCTTCGGACCTCACTTGTACATATGGAAAGGAATCTTCCAGAAACCCTCAGCATCTGAGGCCACTCCTTCACTTAAGAGAACGAACGGCCCACTCTGAAAAGAGTGAGCTCCACTCTGCTAACAAACCCTTCCAGCTCCGAAAGGTGATCAAACTCTTCACTTTTAATAGAAAAACTAAGACTCGCCAGATAGTTAAGGAAACCAACAAGAATGAAAGAGAAGCTCCAAGAATATCAAAACAGCTTGTTGATGAGGAAACTAATACTGGGTAGAGAAAATATTTTAAAAAAGATACTACCCCTACAAAACAAGGTCAGGTCACTATGAAAAAGAAATAATCTCAATACAAGATACATAATTTCTAAAATAAAAATAAAATTTTATATGAGGTTTGAATTGGAAAGACCTAAAAAAATTAATGATCTAGGAAATCTAAACAAGGAATTTTCCCAGTTTTTAGAGAAAAAGAAAAGTCCAAAAAGTGTAGTGTTCAACTAACAAAAGTTACAGAAAAAAGCAATGAAAAGAATGAAAGGAAAAAAATAAATAATCAAAGAAATAATAGAAGAAAATCCCATCCAGCTGAAGAGAAACTTGACTTTTGAGAATAAAAGGCTCCAAAATTCAGAAAAGGATAATAAAAGAAATACATTAAGCCATAGCTTGTGAAATTTCTATGTTAAAGAGTAACTAGAAAATGCTATCCAAAACAACTTGAAGAAGCACTAAGTAACTTACAAGAAAACAAGTCAACCAGTAAACTTCTCATCTGCATCACTAAATTCTGTAAGACAAGAAAAGAGATTTGAACACGGAATCCTTAACAAAGCAAAAGTTAGGTCATGAATGGATTCAAAAACTATTCTACTCATGTATTCCTTTGGAAAGAATTATTCCTCAATTCAAAGTGAAAAAAGGCATTCATGGGTAGGGAAGAAAAGTGATATAGCAATCAGAGTATCAAATAAACCAGTGAAATATTAAATAAACCATAACTAATTTCTGATCATAAAAATAAAGTTTATACCACTAAGAAAGGATTCTTAAGGATAATACTAAACTAAAATAAAATATCTGAAGGGTTGTAAAATAGTAGTTATACTGAAGATTTTGCTTTGCATGGAAAAATAGTAATGGATAATGATTAATTTCTGATATTGATAGAAAATATAAGTTTAAATGTGCCTATTAAAAATCCAGTGATGATAATTCCTAGGATAAAGACAGGGTATAGATATTTTAGAGCAGCAATTCTTCTAATATGTCTCTCAGATATTTTCAGAGGTCTGTGAAGTCAAAACTATTTTTATAATGATACTAAGACATTATTTGCCTAATTCACTATGTCAACATTTGCTCTGATGGTACAAAACTAATGGTGGGTAAAAGTTTCGGTTCTTAAAATAAATCAAGGCAGTGACATCAAACTGTCCTTGAATCATTGTATTCATTTATTTTTTAAGATTTTGTTTATTTATTTTTAGAGAAAGGGGGAGGGACAAAGAAAGAGAGGGAGAGAAACATTGATGTGCAAGAGATACATCAGCCTTGTGACCAAGATGGAGGAGTAAGTAGACACACTTTGCCTCCTTCCACAGCTAAGGAGGAATACAACTACCTCAAAACTAAAAACAACCAGAACTACCAGAAAATCAAACTGCATGGAAGTCCAACAAACAAAGATATAAAGAAGTAATACTCATCCAGACAAGTAGGAGGGGCAGAGCCATGGTGGAAAGAATGCAGTGTGGTAGCAGTGGCAGTGGTGGCAAGGCAGAGGCTGTGGCCAGCTGGCGGAAAGTGCAGTCACACATTATAAAAGTTGGAAGGGACACCTGGGGAGTGATCCCAGCCCCAGACCAGACCTCACAGCTCACCATTCCAGAACCAGTACTGGAGAAAATAAAGCCTTATTGCTTCTGACTGTGAAAACCAGTGGGGTAGGGTGGTGGAAGGAACTGCTGGTCTCTCAGCAGATTCTATTTGTTTATAGGCCCACATGGTCTTAGAACATCCACAAACCCACCCACTCTGAGAACCACAACCAGGGCAACAGCTACAGGGATACCAGTCCCATATGAGAAGTGGGAGAAGTACCTGGAAAAGGGCGAGTGCTGAGCAAGTGGCATTGTTCCCTCTCAGACCCCTCTTCCACATATAGCATCACAACGTGGTGAAACTGGTGTCCCACACTGATGAATACTTAAGGCTCTGTCCCTTACAATGTAATAGGTGTGACAGCTCTACTTAAAACACAGAGGCAAACATAGGAGGCTGTCAAGTTGATGAGACAGAGAAGTATGCCCTAAAAAGGGAGCAGATCAAGGTTATAGTGGGAGAACTAAGCGAAAAGGAAATAGCCAACCTAACAGATGAAGAGTTCAAAACACTGGTGATAATGATGCTCAGACTTGACAGACATGCTTGAGCATGGCAAACTCATATGGGAAGAAGTGAAAGCTATACTAAGTGAAACAGGAAAATCCACATGAAACCAATGGTGAAGGGAAGGAAGCCAGGGTTCAAATCAATGATTTGAAACATAAGGAAGAAATAAGCAGTCAACCAATACAGAATAAAGAAACAAGAATTGAAAAAAATGAGGAGGGGCTTAGGAAACCCTGGGACAACTTTAAATATACCAACATCTGAATCATAGGAGTGCCAGAAGGTGAAGAGGAAGAGCGAAATTGAACTTATTTAAAAAAATAATGAAAGAAAACTTCCCTAATTGGGTGAAGGAAAAGACATACAAGTCTAGGAAGCACAGAGTCCCAAACAAGCTAGAACCAAAGAGGACCACACCAGGACACATAATTAAAGTGCCAGAGGTTAAAGATAAAGAGCAAATCTTAAAAGCAGCAAGAGAAAAGCAGAGTTACCTACAAAGGGGTGCCTATAAGACTATTAGCTGATTTCTCTAAAGAAAGTTTGCAGGCAAGAAGAGACTGGTAAGAAGTATTCAAAGTGATGAAAAGCAAGGACCTTCAACCAAGATTACTCCATCTAGCAAAGCTATCACTTAGAATGGAAGGACAGATAAAGTGCTTCCCAGACAAAGTAAAGCTGAAGGAGTTCATCATCACCAAGCCATTATTATATGAAATGTTGAAGGGACTTATTTAAGAAAAAGAATAAAATCAAAACTATGAATATTAAAATGACAACAAACTCACAACTATCAACAACAGATTCTAAAAAATAAAAACAAAACAAACTAAGCCAACAACCAGAATAGGAACAGAATCATAGGTATGGGGATCATTTGGAGGGTTATCAGTTGGGAGAGGGAAGGGAGAGAAAGGGGGAAATGATGCAGAGATTAAGAAGCGTAACTGGTAGGTACAAAATAGACAAGGGGATGTTAAGAATAGTATAGGAAAGGAGGAAGCCAGAGAACTTACATGCATGACCCGTGGATGTGAACTAAGGGGCGTGGGACTGCTGGAGAAAAGGGGACACTGGGTGGAGGGGAGCAAAGGGGAAAAAATTGGGACAACTATAACAGCATAATCAATAAAATATATTTAAAAAAAATTTTTTTAAAGAGATAGATTGATTGGTTGCGTCTCACACACCCCCAACTGGAGACCTATCCCGCAACCCAGGCATGTGCCCTGACTGAGAATTGAACCCCTGATCTTTTGGTTCACAGGTCGGCACTCAATCCACTGAGCCGCACCAGCCAGGGCTCATTGCATTCTTATTAACACACACAATAAAAGTGAAACAAGCAAACAAAAAGTGCTAGTTTCACTTGAGAATGTCCTTGATAAAGTAGTATAAAATACTATTTTTAATCTCAAACTTCAGATATGCATCTTTTCAATATTCTGTGTGACAAAGTGGGTAGTACATATAAAGCACTTCTACTACATACTGAAGTACAATGATTGCCTGCAGGAAAAGAATCTGTGCGATTGTTTGAGTTAAAAGTGAACTAGCTGCTTTTTCCATAAAACTCCATGTTTACATGAAAGAATGACAGACCAACAAACTATGTTTTCAGACTTGGTGTTTAGCCAACACTTTTGATAGAAAGATCCGATTAAGATCACTGTGAGAAGTAGGAGGGGCCATAGGAGGAGTTTGCAGGGGCAATGGAAGGCAGTCTAGAACAGAACTGGCTGAGAAGATGAATGCCTCCAGAGCCAATGGAAATAAAAAAGAGGGCTGGCTCTTTGGCTCTTGAGCTTTTCTGGCTTCTGAGCTGGCTCTCTTTCAGGATCTGGCTCTCTGGCTCTCTGGCTCTCTGGCTCTCTCTCTTTTCTCAAGGATGCCTAGATGATGGTGCTGCAGCTGCCTGTGTTTTCCAATCTATGGTATTTTGGATGGGAAGGAACTCCGGGCACAGACTAGGATTGGGCAGGCCTGGCAGAGGGTGGCAGGTTTATTCTTCGTTGGGTGTTCTAGAGGGAATAGGCTCTAAGGTAAAGCCTGCTGTTCTCCCAGAATTGTGTAGCTTTTGTAAACTAACTCTAGAGAAACTAACAGGGGAAGAGCTAGGAGAACCCAGGTATTAACAGTTTAGCCTTGATTGATGGGGTTAAGTAATTAATATTGTGACTTGATAGGCTTATGTGTCTGCTTTTGAATAAAGATGCCTTTCTTTTAACACCAAACCTTTGCTGTTTGGTAACACTTTCACACATATAAACCAAGTGTGAGTTTATCATTTCGAGTAAAACAACTGATAGCATTTGTTGCCAATAATAATGAGTTTTCAAGTAAAAATTAGAATTTTTTAAAACTAGCATTAACCACTGTTGAAAACTGTATAATACTTAAAGATTTTCTGATGAGATTGATGAAGATATTAGTAGATATAATTTTTTGCTAATGTATAATGAAACATGTTAACATTTGGAAGATCTTATTAACTCAGTCAACCAATATTTCCAAATGTCAATGCATGACATTACAAAATCACACACAGGGAAAAGGTCCATTCAAAATGCAAGACAGACCTAGGGATTTAATGTAACACTATAGAAAGTTCATTTTATTATATCAGTTTCCACATTAAAACTAACTTTTAAGAAGCCATCACTTGTTGAATTTTTATGCAGTATCAAAGAATATCTATAATTATTTTAAAAGGCTATGAAAACAGGTTTTCCTTTTCTAACTATCAATTGAAGCAGAATTTTTTCCATATGTATTTCAACCAAAATAACATTTTACAACAGGCTAAATGAAGCTCATATATAAGAATCCAGCAGTTATCTATTAAGCCAGACATTAAAGAGAATTTTAAAATGTAAAGCAATACCACCTTCTCTTTAAATTCTTTTGTTTAAATATTTTTAATTATTTTATTTTTAAATGTTATATTAATATGCAATGGGTCTATTCAATTATTTTAATTGAATCATAAATGTTTATTTTATTTTTATTTTTTTATTTTTTTATTTTATCATTACTCTATTACAGTTGTCCCAGTTTTTCCCCTTTTGTCCTCCTCTGCCCTCCTCTGCCCAGTCAGCCCATCCCCAACTCCCACAGTCAATCCCCACCCTGTTGCCCATATCTATGGGTCATTCATACATGTTTTTTACCTAGTCCCTTCCCCTTCTTTCTACCTTTATCCCCCTCCTTCTTCCTTCCCCTCTGGCCACTATCAGTCTATTCTATGTTTCCCTGTCTCTGGTTCTATTTTGCCCATTAGTTTATTTTGTCCATTAGATTCCTCTTATAGGTGAGATCATATGGTATTTATCTGGCTTATTTCAGTTAGCATTATATATATATATATATATATATATATATATATATGTATATATATGTGTGTGTGTATATATATATATATATATCCCATACAAATATAAGATTTTTAGAGTCTTTAAAAGGAAAGTCCCTAAAAGGAATTCTAAGAACAAAAAGTTTGGGAACCACTATTCTAGAACATTACTAGAGAAAAATAAAAAGAAATATTGCTCAATAAAACCAAAATAAGCAAAAAATAAAAATGACATAAAATGAGAGAAGCAAGACATTACGTATCAGCCATTACAATAAGTGAAAATGAGGTTCCCTACTAAAATCCTAAATGCTTAATCCCATCTTAGAGTCTTCACCTCTGGGAACCCAGATTAACACAGATCTAACTTAGACCGAGAAAGTGGGTTACTGGAGAAGTGACACTTAAGCTGAGACTTGAGGAAGAAGAATTAGTAAAATGAAAAAAAGAAAGAAGAGAAGAGGTGAAAGAGGTCATGGCAGGAATAGCATGTGTGAGGTCCCTGAGGCAGGATAGACCTTCTCCCAATTGAGGAGCCAAATTAAGGACAGTGAAGCTGGACCATAACGTTTCAAGAAGAAAGAGATCAAGGTATTATGATGCTTAAGAGATAGGCAGGGATTTGTAATTCACTTTAAGAATTTTAAATTTTATTCTAAGTGCATGAGGTAGGCATGCGGGGTCTTTAGCAACAGAACAACTTGATCAATATGTGTTTTTAAAAGATCACTCTGGCTGCAGTGAATGGATTAAAAAGAAAAGAGTTACTAGAAGATCAAGAGGTTACTGAAAAAGTCCAGGAAAGAGATAAATTAAGGAATATTTTCTACCTAATGAAAAAAAAAAAATCATTTTCATAAGGTATCCCTTAAGAGTATACAGCCTTTTTATATTTTTACATTCAATATTTTATGACTTATTCTTTATTCAGGTCTAAGTCTTAACTTTTACCGTCTTTGTACAAGTGGATATTATGTCTTACTCAATTTGTAATTTTACATAGCATGTGAATTAGTCTATTTTATTCTCCAGAATTAACAAACAACTGAATAGTAAAAAACATTCAAATCTACCTCCATCTTTAATAGATAAATAGATTAGAGAGCCAAAACGGTTACATAAGAAAGTAATGGGAAAGCCCATACAAAATCTACATAAACATGTTGACTACCCAAGATGTCCCTTCTGTAACAAAATAAAGCAAATAAATGGGCCTTACTATATAGTAAACTTAACCTAAAACAAATAATGCTGGAAATATTAAAAAACAGTTCACTCTAGTTTGTCTTTTTAGAATTTAGTTGGGCTTCTGAGAACACCATGAAGAAAATAAAAACCAATTACTTGTTTTTCTTCTTCTGCACAATAATCAAAACCACTCAAAGTTATTTCTCTTGCTTTAGATCTGTAACTGATATTAAAAGTTAATCTTATAATCATATATGCTATAGGAATGTATATGAATAGATATATGTATATATACATATATCTTTATAGATACATACTAGGGTTGGGGTGGAACGTGTGTGACATAGATGAATGGGAGTAAAGTAGAGAGAAAAGGCCAAAAAAGGAAAGGGAGGAAGACATAAAAAAATACGCTGTATAATATCATCATGTTATGCATTTTATAAATTATGTGTGTGTGTACAACTGAATGCATGTAAAGAAATTTAAAAGAAGGAAGGAAGACTTAAGGAAGAAAGAGCAGGATAGAGGGAAGAAGGAAGGAATGGGGCTGAAAGAACTTCTCTTCCAATTAGACTGATGGTTGCCAAGGGGAGGGGGGCTGAAGGGATTAAGAAGTAAAAATTAGTAGTTACAAAATAGTCAAGGGATGTGAAGTACAGCATAGGAAATACAGTCAATAATATTGTAATAATCACATATGGTGCCAGCTGGGTACTGGGAATAACAGGGGGAACACTTTGTAAAGTATATGATTGTTTAACTACTACCCAGAGAAGTACAGGAGACAAAAGTAAAATCAACAAATTATGAAGCATTCTCACTAAAATCTCCCCAATGTGGAGGAAACTCAAAGACAGGTGAATAACAGCTTGGGAAAACCCTTTGAGATAAATTCATTACCTCCACCATCAGACTTCAACAGAGATGATAAGAACTTGGGGTCTTTCTAGTATGAAGAGAAAAGAGGGAAAAAAATGCAGAGTGATCTCAACCATGTATAAGTAACTCATTGGCTAAGAGTGAAGGGTCATGTTTCATGACCAAATAAACAAGGAGAGGCCAAAGCCCAGGTGGAGGTGCTCCATCAAGTGAAGAGATTCTGTGTAGGCACCACTTTGGGTGCCCTAGCAATTGGTACCTTTCCCCATATTAATGGTTTTATAATGGGAAATGTCACACATAGGTAATGTGAAATTAGGAGTGAGGCAGTATGTGATATGGGGGTCTCCACCTTGGGGAGATCAGAAAGAGTGTGCTTTATTGTGAACAAAGCACAAAATCAAAGGGGATAAGCCTGCGTTATGCACGAGGAGGACAACCTTGAGTCCGGAAGATCTGGAATGTCTAAGACTCTGCAGACACATCGACTCTCCTGCTGGCCGTGTGATGGGATCAGGGGGAATAAGCAAATTGTTGGTGAAGAAGTGTCGCCTTGCCTCTTCTCCCTGGTATCACCACTACATGAAAATGTGCAGAAAAACCAAAATAAAAAATAAAAAAAAAAAAAAAAAAAAAAAAAAAAAGAAAATGTGCAGTGCTACTTCCCAGCCTCAGTCGTATCAAGCGGATGCTAGCCAAACTTGCGCTAAGCCTGTTTAAAAGAGAGGTAGGGTTGTAAGAGACATAAAACTTCCCAGAAATTGCAGCTGCTTAATGACGACGTTTGTGAAGCTTGTATCAGGCTACTTCAAACATACTTGGAAGTCTAAAGAAAAGACAAATGTCAGTGTTGTACTTTTTATATTGTTTGACTCTCTATGTAAACCTCTTCTTGTCTGCTTTGTCTCTGAGGAAAGTGAATATTTTCAAAAATTACAGACTCACCAACAAATGTTAGAATATGTTCCAATAAAAGTGTCCTGCAAAGCTCAATCAAATACAGTGAGCAGACAGATTTCTTTGACAGAAAAAGGCTAATGGAGTGACAGCCAGCATAGTTCTTTGTCCCAGTGGCTTTTGTAGCTTGGGGTTATTGGGACAGCTTTCTGGACATTTTCCTGCCCTCTTTGCTGCCCTGGGGTCTCTGGTCCAGCCAGAGTGGTTAGGATGAGTGGAAGAAGTAGCGAGCATTGAATAACCTGAGCGGCGAAGAGGAGCTTAGCAGGACTGAAAACAAAATAGTACATAAATGCGGTGAGACCCTTTAAAGAAGAGAAAGCTGAGGAAGGAGCAGAACGAAGACAATTGAAAGTTTCAGAGGAATTTTCACGTCCACATCCTGCTGTAAACTGTTAACAATGGTCCCATCACTCTGAAGTACCCTTTTCTTTTCACCCTAGTGACTAACAGGAATAAGAATAAAAATGAGAGATGTGAACAACCAAGATAACTGTCTCCAGCAGAAACACAGGCCTGAGTACTTGACAGTCAAGTAGGGGACAGACCTAAATCCCAAAGGCACCCACCACACACACACACAAGAAGAGGATGCCTTCCTGCACATGTGGAGTGAACTTAACACAGAACATTTAGCCAAGTCACTCATAGGCTCCACAGGCCAAGCTGACCTTTTCCACCCTGTCACATCATCAAATGCCCAGGCTTTAAGCTAGCCTGGAAAGGGCATGCAAATACATCTCAGATGGCAGAAAGACAATAAAGAAATAGTTCATTCTAATTATATCATAACAAAAGAGGGTTTGAAAAGAACATATCAAGCATGAAGAAGTCAAAAAGAAATGGCATAGCGGTAGGACAAAAACTACCACAAAAAATCAGACAAATACTGAAAGAACATAGTGTCATAAGAAAACAGAATTAGATTCCCAGTCAGGGCACATGACTAGGTTGCACGTCAGGTCCCCAGTTGGGGGCGCGAGTGAGAGGCAACCACACAGAGATGTTTCTCTCCCTCTCTTTCTCCTTTCCCCTCTCTAAAAATAAAATAAACAAACAAAGAAATAAATTATTAGGAAAAAAAAAACAAATTAACCCCTCCCTGAAAAAAAATAAAAGAAAATTCCCATAAATTCCTTTATACTATAAAACATAACAAAAATTCAGATTCAATAAAACAAAAGTGCGAAGTTGATGGCAGAATGGAATTAGGCAAAAAGGGAAATTGCAGAGCTAAGAAAAGAGAAGAACAAAACAACAGGTTATAGAGCAAATAACACCAAGGGAACTAAAAGTGGAATTAATGACTAAGGAAAAGCTTGAGATAATCCCAGAGAATGTGGAGAAGAAACAGAACTTCACGTCATTAGATAATAAGTAATCAGGGGTAGACAAAGAGGAACAAATATGGAAATAATATAAGTGTTCCAGGAGTAGAACACCAAACAAAGAAAAGAGAAACAATAAACAATATTCAAAATTCTAATACCTAAAGACTTCTGGTTAAATATGGCAGGTTGACCACATTATCAAAAAACCCATTAGAATGATAGTTAAAGAGGTCAATGGATTGAGAGAGGAGGACTAAGCCCATATCAGACATATCAATTAAATAAGTGGAGATGTGAATTAGAAGAGTGGCAACTCCCTCAGCAGAGTAGGATAAAGCTTAAAGGCATGCGAAGGGATACATAAGAAGAAAGTCAAATAAGTACCACAGAATATGAAAGTCTGAGGAATTGAAAATATTAGAAATCTTGGGATGTGGAAAGTGGCTAAAAACAGGATTGGTTAAAAGTACATAAAAGAATAAATACCCCCTCCTCCATATCTCTTTACCCACCCCAATTACATCTCCCACATGTTACCATGAATGGAAGGTTAAATCTCTGGTAATATTGAACCCAAAAGGCCCGCAGTTTGGGAGCACCAAGCACAGTAGAAGAAGAAGGCAGAGCCCGTGACTGAAAATAGAGGGATTAAATGAAAGGACAACGTAAAAACCGCGAGATTCCCCTCTCCCTACCAGTTCCCAAAATCCCTTCTCAGTACTTAAAACCAGAGGTTCCTTCTCCGGAGACAATCACTGGCCCCAGAGAAAAGGCTCACTGCCTGGAAACCATCCAGAGAAATAGGCAGATCAACAAGCCCGTCCATCACTGCCCTCCCTGCACTCCAGGCGCAGAGCTTCCAGCAGCTACGGAGTGAGTAGCTGTTACACTCAGAGTCATGATGTTCAAAACAAAAACAAACTACAATGAAAACACAAACAAGATAGTAGAGACAATGCAAAGAACAGAGATAAAAATAAGTTATTGCATCTATGTAGTAAAAAGAGGAGGCTGTAAAGAGAGAGAGAGAGAGAGAGAGAGCTAGAATATTGTAAATTACAAAAAGTATGAAATGACAAAAACTCTATGGGAAGTTTGGATGATAAAGGTGAAGACAATTCAGAAAAAAAAAGCCTAAATAGCAAAAAAGATAGACAATAGGAAAGGCAATATGAGCAAATTAGAGAATCACTCGAAGAGGTTAAACATGAGGCTGTGGATTCTGTAATGAGAAAAGAGAGAACTTAATGGGAAGTAAATACTACGGAAATAATATTAGAAAATTCCCCTGAACAGAAAGAAGGACCTGAACGAACAGTACATGGCATACCTCGTACAAAAAGTGTCTTGAGGGGGAGGGGGTGACTGAAGCATAGTATCATGAAATTTCAGAAAACCAAGTATGTGGAGATGATTTTAAAAGCTTCCAGAGCGGCAGTAAAGGCATGCCTGGGGTGGTGGGGGTGGTGGGCAGGGGACTGTTTTCCAGGACACTTAAGCTGCCTCTCATGACACCTGAAAATTTACAACATGCCTTGGTTTTCAACAGTGACTCCAAATGACCAGAAAAGCACCAAGCACAGAAGAGATTGAGGATCCCTGACCCCATATCACAGCATTATTTTCCTGACTCTGCTGTAGCCAGGACTAAAACCTTGACCTAAGTGAGCCACTGGATTCGTGGACTTAATGAAGAGAAAGCGCCCTGGGAGCAGAAGAGGGCAGGAAGGCAGTCTGAGTGGGGAGGGAATACTGAATTGTTTAATTTCAATATTAAAAGACATTTTTACTTATAAACAAAGCTCATGAAGTAGGAAGAATGATTAACACACCCCAACCATATGTGTAAGTGGGTGTGTATGTAGAGAGAGACCAAGAGCAAGAGAAGGGGAAAGGCAGAGAAGAGAAGGAGAAGAAAGGGAATGGAAAGAAAGGAGGAGGATGGGAAGGATGAGAGGGGGAGGGGGAGGGAGTGGAGGAAGGAGAGAATAATGGGAGAATTGGGGCTGGGAGAAGAGGACATAAATGGTACTAAAGTCAAGACTTCCCCTCAAGTGTAACCCACAGCCCAGCTCTTGCATCTAATCTCCTTCTGCCAAAGCATCTCCAGTGAGAAGTCACTGCCTTACAAAGCTACTCTTTCCACTGGTAGAAAGCTCTCACTGAAAGAAAGCTTTTACTTTGTGGCCATCACTGGAGTGCACCCTGCAGGCAGAGAATAGACAAGTGCCCAGTTGCTGCTGAAGCCAGGCTTCCCCCAGGCTGCCTCCAGCCAATGACTGAACTCAGCCCAGAAGCTAAGGCAGGTGCAGAAGTCTGAATGCCCGGAGCTTGGAAGTAGAGGCCTCCCAAGGCTTAGAGGAAGCTTCCTTGGACTGCTGGGCATGCAAGAGGCCTTCACCCAGTGTCTCCTTCCTCTCCCGAACTCAGGATCAGACTGGCCTTGGGGCCTGGGCCTCCCCTTACCTACCACCCTCCCTCCACTCCCTCACACAGGAGTTCCCTTAATAAAATCCTTGCCTGTTTAATCTCATCTTGGTGACTGCTTCTTGGAAGATTTGAACTAGCATATAATCTTATGTATATTTTATCTAAACTGAGACAAAATCTCATTTTTAAATAATGGTCCCTCTTCTATCCACAGGAATCACTGCAAAAGTCTAGTCTACTGTGACCCCCAATTTTGCTAGTCAAATACCTATAAAAGCAGGTTTGAGCTGTCCTCTGTGTGTGTATGTGTGTGTAAGGGTGGAGCTTAAGAGAGTGAAAGTGATGGTAGGGGAGGTAAAATCTGATAAAGAAATGGTGAGGAGACATGTCTACTGATACAAAGGATATCTGAACATGATGATTTTCTGGAAAATATAAATGTTAAATAGAAAGCCTGAATAGACAAAGGAAGGATAGAAGAAACTGAAAGGTTAATCAAGGACCTTCACTAGGTCCTGGCAACCTTCAAGGAATAGATCATTCCAACACTGTTTGAATTATTTCAGAGAATAATAAGACATGGAAAGTTTCCCAACTCATTCTAATCAGCCAGCATAACATGGATATCAAAATACAACAAAGATAGCATTCAGCCATGTACATTTACAGACACATATGCCCAGGAAACAAGAGACCAGTAATAATGATGATATTTACAATAATAATACAGCTATAATGACAATCATAATGATAGCTAATATGTACCACATAGTCTTCTAAAGGTTACATACCTCACCCTAACATTAGAAGGTAAAATCTCTTACTATTAATGTTGTTCATAGAGGAGAAACAGGCACAGCAAGATTAAGTAACTTACTCAAGGTCAAATCACTAGTAAGCAGTGGGACCGAGAAGACTATAGATATAAAATCCTCAAAATATGTTTTATATCATGACAGACAAGGCTTATCCTAGGAATACAAGACGACTCTCCCTCAAAATTGGGAAATTTATTTATGGACATCATTACATTAAAAGAATAACAAAGAATAAAAATATAAAAATCCTTCTTGATAGCCAAGAACCTACAGTACCATTATGCTTAACTGTGAGACAGTAGAACCACTTCCTTTACAGAACCTCCTCTGTCATCCCACTGTTCAACATTGTACTTGACACCCTGAGCATTGTAATAAAAGAGAAAAATTTATGAAGTCTAAGAACTGGAAAGGAGAGAAAATAATGATTATTTATAGATAACGTAATTACTTAATGGATAATTTGAGAGACAGTAAAAGAGAGGGAAAAGGGAAATGAATACACAAATGGATACAAGAATAGAAGAATCTGGATGGTAGTCAGATGTAAGATCATATAAAACCAAGAGCTTTCAAAGTCCAGATCATATTAGTGCTGAAATCCTTAAGACACTAGACAAGTTTCCCACTCTCTCACCTGTTCGTAAGTACTAGTGAACATTGTTCTATAGTGATAGGCTGATGCACTCAGAATAAAATAAAAGGTATAAAAATTAGAAGAGAGAAATTAACATCATTTGTACACAATATGAGAGCATGACTGATGCCCAGGATAATTGGTTGAACTACTACAAACAAAAGGCAATAAAGAGGTTGGATACAAAATAATATTTAAAAATCAATACCTTTACTATATAAAACAACCAGCTAAAATGTATAAAAGACCACACTTAAAACAGTCCCAAAAAGATAACATACTTTTGAGTAAACTTAAACTTTTGAAAAAGTTTATATTTTAAGAAATAGTCCCAAATACACATAGACATTTAATATATGATAACAGTTAGATTTCAAATAAGTGAGGGAAATGTATATTATTCATTAAATGGTATTGGCACAATAGGGTATCCATCCAGAAAGATAAGTAAGAATCCTACCTCATTTCTTCAAGTAAATTCCAGGTGGCTCAAAGCTTTCAATGGAAATGTGAAATCATAAGTCATAGAATGACAGAATAAACTTTGTGAGAAGTTGGTGCTGGGGTGGGGTAGTTTGTTTGTTTGTAACTTTAGAACAGAGAAACCCTTCTTAAGCAAGGCATAAAACCTAGAACCCTTAAGAAAACAGATGAATTTGGCTACTTAAAAATTTAAAACCTCCACAGAGCAAAACACAACATACTCAAAACAAAGGACAATCTGGTAAGCAATGGGCTAATCTCTCAGTATAAACACAACTCTTAAAATTCATCAAGAAAAGACAAGAACACCCCATGATCCAGCAATTTCACTTCTGGGTGTATATCCCAAAAAAACTGCAATCAGGATCATAGAGACCTGAACTGCTGGGTTCATTGCAGCACTATTCACAATAGGCAAGATACGGAAACAGCCCAAGTATCCACTGACAAGTGAAAAAAAAAAAGTGTGGTATGTGCATGCAATGGAATATTACACAGCCTTTAAAAAGAAGGCAATCCTACCATTTTTGATAACATGGATGAACCTGGAGGATATTATGCTGAGTGAAATAAGCCAGACACAGAAGGACAAATACTACATGACTCCACTTAATCGAATTATCTAAAGTAAAGTAGCCAAACTCAGAGAGGGAGAAAATACAATAATGGTTACCAGCAGCTGGAGGGAGGGGAAATGGGTCTTGTTATACAATGGGTTTAAAAGCTCGGTTATGCTAGATGATTAAAATCTAGAGACCTGCTGTATAACATATTGTCTGTAGTTAACAGTAAGGTATTATGCACTTCAAAATTTGTTGAGAAGGAAAATCTCATATTAAGTGTTCTTAACACATACAACAGACACCCATGCAGGTACACAAGGAAACTCCAGAGGTGCTGGATATGTCTATTATCTTGATTGTGGTGATGATATCAGAGGTGTTTGCATAGGTCCAAGCTCATCCAAATGTACACATTACATATGTACAATTCTTTGCATTTCAATGATACCTCAATAAAGCTGTTTTAAAAAATTAAAAGATCAACAACAAAATAGAAGAATAAGAAAAGAATATTAATAAGCAAAGTTTAACAGACAGTTCACAGGGTTAAAAATATAAATGACTTTTAAATTAATAAAAAGAATTAAAGGAATGTAAACTAAGAGAATAATAAGATACCATTTCTTATATTAGTAAAAATTGTAAAAACTGATAAGATCCATTGCTTGAGGGTAGGCAGAAATGGGCATATTCAAACATTATTGGAGTATAAATCAAAGGAACTCTTTTGGAGAACAACCTAAGATTTCAATATGGATAGCCCGTGCCCCAGAAGTTCCACTTTTATACATTTATCCTTTCGTCATTCACACTGTGAAAATTGTGCAACGACTTAAAAAAAGAACAATTCTGTATCATTGACACAGGCCAATTAAAATCATAAAACAATGTGTATAAAATCACTCATTTACATTAAAAAGTGAAATATTAAAAATTCTCAAATATATAAACATTTGTATGTGATATAATGCCCAGAAACACATCTAGAAGGTTTTCCAACAAACTGCCAAAATTCTGCTGAAAATGATGAGAGAAAAGATTATAAAAGGAGCATTTATCTTTTTTCTTCCCGAATTTACAATTATGGTATAATAACATTTTTTTAATATCTGTAAATTTTAATCCAGTAAACTCCATTTGTAGAAATTTGTTTTAGAAAATGATCTAAAAATCTTGAAAGGTGTTACATCTGAGTTTTTTATACAAGTATGATATTGATAGTGAAAACTATGGCAACAACCTACATGTAACCTAAATATAAGTCAGTGACAGTAAATCCACAGCACGTAATGCTCTGCAGCCATTAAAATATTTAGGAAAAAACTTATACAGTTAGGTTGGAAAAAAGAGAAAAATGTGTAATATGACCAATTACTTAAAAATCGCCTTTCGTTGGCACAGTGCTTTACAGGTTTTGTGGGGGAAGGACACTATTTGTACCTTGCAAATGGTAGACTTCCTAATCAAACAGTCCTTAAGTTTACAGCTTCAAGAACATTTGAAAAAAATAGGAGAAAGTACAACATGCATCACATGAAATTGTAGATAATCAAAGGATGTATTTAAAATAACAAGTTCAACCTACTACTGGAATTAAATATTTTTTCCCTTAATCAGTAGCCAAACTAATTAAGCTGAATTTTCCTGCTCATGCCCTCTGTTACATCTGTAGGGAGAAAAAAAATTATATATCCAAAAGGTTAACCATAAGAGGGAGATTGAAGAAAATAGCCTCGATAATTCATCGGCCAGATAATGAGTTCCTGAATAACGCAGCTGGCCCTAATGCCACCAACACTTTAAACATAAATTCCTAATTGTTCTAGATGTTTTCATGTTTTATCTCAGTTTAGAAAAGCTGACAGCTCTGGTGGGGGAGAAGGGTTGGGAGGTGGAGGGATCGAGCAAAAAACAAAAAGGATTCATAGGCACGGACAACAGTGTGGTGATTGCTGTGATGGGAGGGCAGGTGAAGGTAGAGAGGTGTAGGAGGAATAAATGGTAACAAAAAAAAATACAATAAAAATGGTTGAAAAAAATTTTTAACTTTCTTTTGATAATCAAAAAGACAAAATAAAAATATCAAATTGCTTCCATAAATCATCAGTTTCCAAAGATGTTACCATTAACGTTACAGGCAACACGCACATGACCGAGAACACAAACAAATGCTTGGACGATTAAACCCATAGCTCTAAAAAAGGTTTGTAATATAAAGTTGAACTACACTTCTACAGCGGTAGTCATGGAACAGCAGCGGTGGCTCTGGGCTCCCCCATGGCCATGGGCCTCAACAAGGGCCACAAGGTGACCAAGAACATGAGCAAGACCAGGCACAGGCAGGCACCTCACAGGGCACACCAAGTTTGTGTGGGACGTGATCCAAGAGGTGTGTGGCTTTGCCCCGCTATGAGTGGCGTGCCATGGAGCTGCTCAAGGTCTCCAAGGACAAGATGGCCCTGAAATTCATCAAGAAAAGCTGGGGACACACATCTGTGCCAAGATGAAGAGACAGGAACTGAGCCACGTCCTTGCAGCCATGAGGAAGGCAGCAGCCATAAAGGACTGAGCCCCATCCCCTCTGTGTGTAATAAAACCTGTTTAGAAACTTGGGGGATGGAGGGTAAAAAAAAAAAGAAAGTTTAATTACAGAGTCCTAGAGCTTTATCTTTGAAAAGTGGCTCAATTTTACATGGCCCTACTACTGAGATAAACAACAAACTTGTTTCTTAACAGCTAATGATAGACCAAAATAAATAAATAAAGTGAATGGGTGAAAGCGTGACCAAACCTGAGGAATAAAATGAAAAAGAGTGGCAGGTCTTTTCCAAATCAAAATAAAGCAGAAAATTTGAAGACTCACACTGTTTTGTCTTATTTTGGACCTGCCTGCCTCCACTTTTCCCACAACTAATTACCTCAAGAATGAAAGGTCAATGTGCATATTTTTTTTAAATTATGTTTTTTTTAATTATACTGTTTAAGGTTCTCAGACCTGAAACTAGTAGACTCCCTCATATTTGTGGTCCTAGTGCTGGACCTGGAGGCACTCCATAAATCATAAAGTGGAACAAGTGACTGCTCATTTGTTGGTGTTTGGAGATGTTCATTTTGAGTTCACTATCATCAGTCACCTTGGGAATATGGACTCCCTATTCCTTGACTAAGTTCCCTGAACTTGTGGTCTTTCATTAGGGAACTTGAGTGCAGACCTGGGTCATCGCTTCCATTGGCAAAAGATGAGGGCTGTCAATTAGGAACTGTTCCCAAACCCAGTGACTTGTACTCAGAGTAGAGACATGGCTGGACCTTCTTCTAATAAACTCTTTTCACTGATGCTGAACTTTCTGCAACACCCAAAAAGAGCTTTTAAGATATCATAATACTATATATATAAAAAACAAAACAAAAGATAAAGTTCTTTTGAGATAGAAAATATAATTTGAGTTAGTGGAAATAAATGCAATTCAAAACAAGTTATCATTTTTACTCTGTTACATTGGTAGACTAAAGAAAAGCTAATGTGCATTGCTAGCGACGGAATGTGGAATCCTTCTCCCACAAATACACCGCTGTTGGAAGTATTACTGAGAAGGTATCTGGATGACGATTTGGAAATATGAACCAAATGTTTTTAAAAAGAACACACCTTTACATCAGGAATGTCTATTCAATGAAACCTATTTCAAGGAAGTAACTAAAAAGTGTGTGAATATTTAGCCATATGGATAATCATTCAAATATTGACTCTAACTGTGAAAAACTAAGAAAAAGATATAAGTGTACAACAGGGACTGATTAAATTAATTTGAATACTTCCATTCAATGTAAAACTATAGGGCTCTTAAAAATATTTATTATCATAAAAAGCTATCTGTGATCAATATTAATTTAGCAATAAGTTACAAAGAGTATATAAGTTACTATCTCATCTCTGTACACATAGTATATTTCTATGTAATTGCATAGAGAAGAGTAAAAATATAGATGTCAAAGTGTTAGCACTGTTAACAGTGTTAACATCTCTGAGTGGTAGTTTTAGAATAATTGTATTTCTTAATGTTTTTACATTTAAGTATGAATTGATTATCTTTCAAGGGGTCTTTTAAATAACCTTAGAAATAAGGCTAAAATAAAGGAAAAAGTTTTAATGAGTTAAGTCCATAAAGGTTGATCTCAAACTTTCCACATTTGAAAACAATTAAAATACTTACACACACAAGAAGAATATAGTTGACATCAAAAAATTTAAAGCTCTGAATTTTTTTTTAACCATGCAATCAAATGATAAACGAGAAGTTAGGAAATGATAGCCAGAGTTTTGAAAAAAAGATTAATAATTGTAGGTGTGTAAAGAGCTCTCATAAATCAATCATAAAAATATCAGCATTCTAGTTTTTAAATCTGAGTGAAAAATAAGAACAGGCCACTGCTATCCCATACGGTGCATTTGTACAGATGTTGGAAGGTGCCCTTTTCCCTGGGCAGAGGCCAGAGGGAAACAAAGCTGGATCTCAGCCCCAAGGTCCCTTCGTCCAGGGCACAATAACACAACCGTATATAGTAGCTATGGCAAGAGCAGAATCTTCAATAAAGAGTAAATATAAATGACCAATAAACATCAGAGAAACTTAAGTTCATTAATTATCAAATTGCAAAATAAAACAAAAATAGAGATGTTTGCCTTTCAAGTTGACAAAAGAAAAAATTAGAATTCTTATTTACTAGTGGCACGTATGAGAAAGTCTCATACACTGTTGGGAGAAAACATAAATTTTTACAAAAGTCATTTTCAAATTTTGAATCAAGAACCTAAAATATTTGTCTTTTGTTCTTGTACTTCCAGAAATGTATTCTAAAGTAATAATGAGAGATACAAAGATTCATGAGTAAGCATGATTTATAATATTTTTAAGCAGAAAACCGAGGTATAAGAATAGAAGATAGTAGATTTTATCATTAAATGCTATGTAGAAGGGTACTTAAAAGACTACTAAATAATGTAAAAATGGGAGTTGAGGAATAATAATTTGTATATTCTTTTATAACCCCAATGACAAGTATGCACATATTAGAAACTGTAAGAAAATATATAAATGTTAGGATCCTAGAATTATGAGTGATATTTCTTCTATATATTTTCTCTAGTTTTTATTTTTCCTCATGAACGTATATTATCTTCACAATCAGAAAAAAGCCTCCCTGAGAAATAGTGTTTAAAAACGAAACAAAACATGCAAATGTAAAACAGTATGTCAAGAGAGTTGAAATAAAAGTCAACCTGCACTTTATAGCATTGGAGGCAGTGAGGATTCGAAATGCTTCAAAACAGTGATTTATAAAATAGCCCATCAAACACACAATACAATAAAAATCTCAGAATAGTAAAAACGTTTGCAATTTCTTCCATATTCCAGGAATATTTGGTACAACAAAATCTGGTTAGTCCTAAATGCTCTGAATAGCATAGTCAATTAGGTCCACCTGGCCAAGCGTGGTTTTGCTGCAGGAGAAAACTTAGCAACTTGTAATTAAATGTTTCCCAGGTTTCGACCACATAGGTATTTCATTGTTTAGGAAGGATCAGGAAGACAAAAGCATGTGGGTCTTTTAAACGAGGAAAGAGAAGAGAAATGCTATCTCGGCTACCCCAGTTCACTGCAACTTCAGAATACTAGAAGAGATCAATGAATTGTGTCCAAAAATTTGAGGGCCAATTCAAAAAGCAAATGTGTGATTTTGTGTAGCTGAATAGAATACAAACCACACCTTTTGCATTGCTTACTAAAATTGAAGGTACATATAGGATAAAAAGACAAAACTTAGCCTCTCCTCATCTCCCTCCACCAGCCATATAAGGATGTGTGCCTTTATTTATACTTTGAATATCCAAAGAAGATAACAATTTTTGAAAATATTAAGATACTGGATTTGCAATCCAGTGAATTCCTGCACCATGAGAATTAAAGAATGGGGGGTGGGTGCCAGATGAGCCTGGGAGAGAAGGAGGCAATTGCAGATGTCACTTTTGAGCCCACAACTAAAAGGTATCCCTATGAGCTCCTGTTTCACAAACTGGGTTGACTCCCACAGCCAAACATTGCTTTGGTTTTGTTCCCATTTATAAAGTTCATTTCCATTTTTTTTTTAAACCTCCCTTTTTAATTTTTTTTTCCTGACATAATTTGGCAACCTCAGGATCCTGTGGGGCCATTTTCTCCCTGAGTCACATCGCGTACTTTTTGTTCTCTGTTGTGGATGCTCCTGGGATGTTTTGATAAGCAAATAATTTCACATTTGCGACAAAGCCTCCATTAAAGACTGCCTGCAGGAAATCCAATGATGCAATCTCATCCCGCTTAACTAACAGACTCCAGCTCCAGTCTGGCGTGATCTGTGTACCAGCTTGTAGAAGCAGGTAGATGAGTCACACACTTGGCCCTCCGGGGAAAAAGCAAGTCTACGTTATGAAAAAAATAAATTGTTGTTAAAAAATAATAAAAACTTAATTTTGCCTATAACTACTTCTTGTTTTTACAGGAAGTCATATTCCAGGCCCTCCCTATGCCTTCAAAAGATGAACTGCTACTTGGACCCACCACCGAGTCTCTCCCAAGAACATTCAGGAGGTGGCTGAGATGGTGAGGGCAGGCAGCCTCGCCTACAGAGGATTTTCTCCACGCGAAACTAGGCAGCCTACTGAGTAGAAGAACCGGAGTTTCTCTCCTTAGTCATTCCCTGCCTTCAAGTTATGAAAAGGACCCCTATTTTGTGCTGTATTGAAAATTAGTTGGACTGGATAATTAGGAAAATCCCAAAAGACAAGGTTGTTGAGATACAAACCCAACTAACCTGCCGGTGAGTGAGGCGTAGTGCAGAAGGCACCCAGGAGGGAAGTGCAGGGCACGTGCCTGGACCAGGAGGGAGGCAGGGACCACTGTGGGAATCAGAGAAATTGCACCTGCAGCAACCTGCAGGCAGGCTTTTCCATTTTATTTAGTGTATGTGTGTATTATTTTTAAACGTGTCCAGGGCAGAATAACTACTTTAAAAAATAATATTTAAATGTTTATCCTTAATTTCAAAGGCAGTATAAGTTCACTTCAGCAAACTAGAAAAATACAGAGACAGAAATAAGAGACAAAGGCACCTACCTATAATTTCTCTACAGAAAGCAAACTACTTTTTAACGTATTGTGGTTTTATTATTTTTATTCTTTATTTTTTATGTTTATAAATATTCGAATACATCATAAACCTTTCCATAATGCTTTATAAGTTAAGCACCTGTTTTTACTGATTTTGCACTTTTAAAAATAATACTACAATTAACAACCTTGATTATTTCCTTAAGATAAATTCTTAAAGCTAAAATTCAGGTGTCAACAAGTTGGCCCATTTCAACCAGTTCTGCTGGACTGCTTTCCACAAAGTTTGTAATAATTTATAATATTCCTAGAAATGTATTTTCTCCAAATCCAGTTTTGTTAATCTTGGCCAATTTGACAGGGAAACTTGGAACTTCCCTGCTCTATAATCTGCATTTCTTGGATTATCAATAAAGCTAAATATTATTTTGTATGTTTATCAACATACTTGTATAGCCTCTGTGAACTTTCTACTTGTATTATTTAACCATATTTCTATTGAGGCATTTGTCCTTTCTAATATTTTTAAAAATATGTAAAATATACATATTTTTCAAAGTAGACACCAAGACTCCAAATAGCTAAACAAATCATGGATTGCAAAGGAAGCAATAATGTACTTTAAGAATCTTATAATCTATCAAAAGTCCTTCAGCATGAGCATGAAACCCTTCCAGGGGCTACAGTCTGTTCCCTGCCCCAGCCCTCCCCATACTGCAGAGAAAAATTGAATTCTGAGGCTTTTAAATCCTATAACACAACAGGATACCAGAAAAGATTGTATTCCTAAATAGTTCCTTTGTGCTCTGATGTGAAATAATACATTACCTTATAACTGAAGTGAACTTGCAGATGCTATTCTTAATCTTGTATTCTTTAACACCTTTTCTGAACACTTACTAAACTACTAGCTTGGCACCATTGTCTGACAGTGGGTACCCCTAAATCACATTTTATTAAGAGGAGAAGAGGAAGAAGAAAAAGGAAAAAGTAGGCTGAGAAGAGGAGGAGGAGGGGGACAAGGAGGAAGAGGGGAAAGGAACGGGAGGAAGGGTGAAGGTGGCAGGGGAAGCCAAGAAGTTGTCCCATTTGCCTAAGGTGTTTGACTTACTAAACTGTATTCAATGTTCCTTCCGTCCTGATGTTGCCTCACTCTCCCTCCAAGAGCCTGCCCTGCCCACAACAGACCACTTCCTGGGTTCTCTCCAGACAGACGGTTCTCAGAGTACCTGCCAGGCCTTTTTCTCTGAGCTTCTTGTCCACTTTATCTACCAGCCCAGTGAGGCCGTGCAGGGATCCTCCAGGTAAACCCTTGATTTCACCACCTAGCTGCCCTTCTGAATTCCATGTGGCCCTCTGAAAGCTCCCCACCTTCCAGAAGTCTGTTTTATTGTCATCTTAGTCAGACCATCTTTTATTTTGGTAAATGGGAGTGGAGGCAAGGGGATCTTGCTAACATCCATGGCTCTCTGTGAGCCCCCACGTCCCCCACCCCAATCCCTCTGGAGGGAGAACATAAGACCCACAGAATGTTGGAGCAGGTGATTCTCCTCAAAGATCATTTAGTTAGACTTCATTTTGCAGAGGAGAAATAATTAAAGAAGAATATGCCGTTGTTCTGTTTATTTCCTTTTTATTGAATGCATTGGGTTGACACTGGTTAACAAAATTATATGGCTTTCAGGTGCACAGTTCCACAACACATCATCTGTGCACTGTACTGTGTGTTCACCACCCCAAGTCAAGTTCCCATCTATCACCATTTACCTCCCCCCCATACGCTCCTCCACATTCCTTCCCCGCCCCAGCATGCCCCTCTCCCCCCAGCCATCACCATGCTGTTTTCCATGTCCATGAGTTTTTTTCTCTTTTTTTCTTTTTGCTCAATCCCTCCATGCCCCATTCCCATTCAGCCTCCCAACGCCCCACAGCTGGCAGCCTGCTCTCTGTGAGTCTGTCTGTATTTTGCTTGTTATTTCAGTTTGTTCATTAAATCCCACATACGAGTGGAATGGACCTGGAGAGCAGTATGCTAAGCAAAATAAGCCAATCAGAGAAAGAATCCTCTGATTTTGCGTTAATTATGTTATTGGCAATATGGAAAAGAGGCAACAGCTACCTTTGTTTCTTGCTTCTTTGAAAAGTTAGATCTGAGAAGTACAGAATGCAGTTATTTTATGGGACTCACTGAACTGAGAACTAAGAACAGTGATTTGGGGTGACTGTGGGAAGGAAAGCCCACACTAACAATAATGTGATCAAAATCTGAAACAGGTATTTCCTATACTCATGTTCATACAAGGTGGGGAAAAGTAGGTTTATGGCTGAGAATATGCAAAACACAGAATTTATTTTTGTATTGTTATTTATTAATTATTGTATTACTTTCCATATGAACAACCATAAACTTACTTTTGCCCCACCCTGTATTTTAAGGAGGAAATAGGCAATGCCTCCCCTTTTTTCAGTCTCCGTACCAAAAAGAAGACAGCATATTTTTTCAAGTAAATCAAAACTTCAGATTTTCAACTCATTCTTATAACCTCAACATGCAACACAGAATAACGTAAAACACTTTTCTCAAGGCAAACTTTTAGCTCCAAATCCTCCGCTTGGTTACTCACATGCTCTATGTGATCTCTAAGGTTTGGGTCTCACATCCTGGGTTCCAGGTTTCAACTTAGAAGCAATTCCTCAGGAGGACAAATGCCACATGTCACCCCATCCTAGAACCCAGCACAAAAACAGTGACTCTCCTGTGGAATTGCTGGCAACTCAGCATCAGCTAAAGCAGTTTCTTCCTGCTCCCTCTCTTCCTCTCCGTTCTCCCTTCCCTTCAACCTCCCCTTTTCTGAAATGCCAGTCTAAATTCAGGGACCTTAAAAAACCAAAAGATTCTGGTCTTGGGGGGTTAGCTGTACTTGCACCTTCAATGTTCAGATGAAAGGCAAGCACCAAAATAAAAAGAGGCAACAAGAGAATCCTGCTCTTTTTTTCTGCTCTGGAGGGTGTCTGCATTCATACTTGTAACAGAAACATTTTCTTATAAGTGAAAGTGACATCAGCTCACTTTAAAAGTGCTCCCCAGAAAGTTCATCACAGAGTAAAATAAGTGATGGCTTTCCCCTGGAAACTCCCTTAAACGCTCAATCTCTGTAACCTGACTTACGGTCAAAATGTACACTGAAATCTTGTGAAATGTACTAGCTTTTCTAGTATTTTCCATAGCACTCTAAAAATGTGTACATGGTTGGTACTGTATATGACAAATCACAATGTACTGTTTTTAGTAATAATATTACTTTAATCCTGTTAGTCACCAAAACATGTCAGACTAAAACACTTCTTAGCCCTCTTACCAATAAAATGGAGGGGGATGGTGGAGATAGATCCCCAAAGATACTTTTTTGCTTCTATCCCATTTATCCCATTATAGTTCAGTCCTTTTTACCATTAACCTTTAAAAGACTTACATAGTAAAATGTAATTTCCTGGTAATGGATGGAGGAATGGATGGATATATCAATCAATCGATCTATCTGTCTGAACCAAGGAGCTGGGACAACTCTAAAGCAGAAATTTTCAACCTTTTTCATCTCATGGCACACATAAACTAATTACTAAAATTCTGCAGCACACCGAAAGATGTTATATTTTTTGCTGATCTGAAAGAAAATTAGTATAACTTTGATCATTCACACCAGATACCTGTTGTTGTGTTGGCTGTTGTGAGTTTTTTTATTTGGCAATCGAAGGGAAAAGAGGTCAGTGTTCTTGACTAAATAGTCAGGTACTGCAGGTATTAAAATTTCTTGCAGCACAAGAGAATTACTGCCTCTAAAGAATGGAAATAGGCAGGGAAGGTGGAAGGTAGGGTGAATCTGAATTTTGGGTGCCTAAATTTGAAGACCTGTGAAGCTGTCTGAGGGACTCCCAGGTACATGCTATTACTACGAAGCAAGCCACTAGTCCTCCTGAGCCAAAACAAAAATTCCTATTCAACCTGTTGCTGCTCGCTAAGGAATTTTTTTTCTGGACAAGTTTGCCAAGCCAATAGCTACTCTACTTCAGCTTAGACCTAGTTTTTAATAATTGAGCAGGAATCCTGGAATATCTTTTGAAGAGGAAGAGCATATTCACACCCCAAACTGAGTGCCAAGTATCATGAGTGAGACTATAATTAACTTAGGATGGGGCTTTCCTTATATTAAAAAGAACCTAAACATTTTCGAAGTTACACTTAGTTGACTTGAATTAGTTGAAGAGACATCATCTGCTGCCATCATCTTCATTCTTGACTCAGGTAATAAGGATGGGTTGCTGATACTGTAAACGCTAAGAAAATGCAACGAAGTTCATGGACTAAAAATAATACCTAAAATCTGATTCACCTTGATTTCTATGTATAGAAACTGTGTATGTGCCAATCCCCACTAAGTATAATATAGGAGGGAAAAAATCAGGAAAGCGGCCTCCGGAGACAAATTAAGAGAAGGAAGGAGAGGTGGGGAGGGGGAGGAAGGAGGAGCAAATGTTGATCCACACTAGAGAGGAAGTGAGAGAGATTGAAAATACTATTTAACCAAATTGCTCATTTTTTTAACCAGATGTATACCTAGTTCTAAGAGAGTCACAAAGAGGAACTGAAGCGTTTGCTTAAATTATCTAAGACTTTAAAAAATGATTTAATAACCTGACATCAAAATAATAATTTTGCTTAAATTATTTATAGATTTCAAACAAATACTTCCTGGGGTTACTGGGTATTGTTGTTGTTTCAATGTTTCTATGTATGTTTGTTTGATTTAACCTAGCTACTTGTTTAAATTCTCCTTGACTTTGCAGAGCCCTAGTAGAAATGGCTCTTCATCGGTTGCCCCAGTACTTACTTTTAATCCTCCTTAAATCAGATGGCACAGGGCCCAGCTGAGTGGTTTGATCTCCACAGTCAGTTTAAAAGAGGACCTAATTACAGGCCAACAGAAGGCCTAGTACCATCTTATCACGGTACTACTTAAAGCTACCATTAGCCCTAGAAATGAAACTGCAACCATCATCTCATTAAATCATTTCACCTGGGACCAACATCAGATCGGACCTTGTTATCTTTGACTTTGTGCTACAAAGTAGAATCTAAATTCAATGAAATGACTGTCCCCAGAAAAATGAACACTAGTTTCGGGTTCTCATGTGAAACCATAGAAAGACAACACTGGCCTTTTAACTCCAGCCCAGCTCCCTGATGAGTGGGATCCAGCCTAGAATCTGAGCTTGACCCTGAACTACGTGCCTGGCAGAGGCCCACATGGGTGACATCACTGCAAAGCAAGTCTTTCGTGGCTCTGGAAATACTGACCTGTCAAAATGACCCCATTCTTCCAGAAGGGGCAGTTCAGCAAGCAAGGAAAGCAAATGATGTGGAGAGAGGGCCTAAGAATTCTTAAACCAAGTTATTGTATCAGAAGCCACTCATCCAGAAGCATCGTAATAAACATGCAATAAAGTCACAGGTTCCATTTCACTTACATACTGATATACACCTGAGAAGTTGCATATAAATTGAATGTGTTAGGCCCTGGCTGCTGTGGCTCAGTGGATTGAGCATCGGCCTGCGAGCCAAGTGTCGCTGGTTCGATTCCCAGTCAGGGCACATGACTAGGTAGCACGTCAGGTCCCCAGTTGGGGGCGCAAGTGAGAGGCAACCACACAGTGATGTTTCTCTCCCTCTCTTTCTCCTTTCCCCTCTCTTCAAAAATAAGTATATAAACAAACAAATAAGTAAATTATAATAAAAAAATTTTAAAAAAATATTGAACGTGTTACATAAGTAATGTTAGTACTCACTGAAAGCATTATTTGGCTGACCAACCCAATCATAAAAGGTACCAGGATATTCTTTAAATGCAGATGCCCTGGCTCCTTTCTGGAGAATTGGATTCCACAGTTCTGGGGTGGGGCCTCAGTATCTGTAGTTTCACCAAGTGCCTTGGGTGATGCTTTTGTAATCAGATGAATTTGGGAAGCAGTCATTTAAATGATTCATATAAAGAGTTCTACTATTAAGTACATACCTAAATTATCTTCCACTTTTTCAAATGAATGCAGATCTTCCTGTTGTTCTCTAGCATTTTATTATTTTTCAGATAGGTTAACTATTAGTTGATTGTACTTCACTGAAAATGCAAAACTAACCAAAGCACACTGTTTGCAATGTCTCACTTTCAAACAGTAAACAAGCCTGTGTTTTTTAATATACAAGTTTGCAGAAATTGGATGAGGTCAAGAGAAAGGCAGGAAAGGCAAGCCTTCTTTTGCTGGAGGCTAGTGTTAAAGGACTGAGACAGTTCCCGAAGAGAGTGATAGGATAAATTAAAAGTTTTAGGGAAGCAAGATTGTCAGAGCAAATACCATCTGTTTTTCAGTTCTTGTTCCCAAAGGTCTTCTAGAATGCATTCACTCACTCACCTCTAAATTAAGGAGCATGCAGAATTTAATCTATTGTAGGGAAGAGAACACTAAACATGGTGATACTCCAGGAAAAGATAAGACAGATGTTATTAGCTGATTCTTTATTTACTCACCTCTTGACTGCCAGGACCATTTATAACTTTGTCTGTTTTTTAGTATACTAGTAAGTAGAAAATTGATTATATTAGTTTACTTAATGAGACCATTATTTCTCTACCCCTCTGCTTCACCAACGCTGGGCTCCTTTCTGATCCTAGCACATGCTAAGCTCTCTCCCAGCTCAGGGCCTTTGCACTTGCTCTTCCATCTGCCTATAAGAAACACTCTTATCCCAGGTATCTTCACTGCTTTATCCTCCCTTCCTTCCAGTCTCTGCTCAAAGGTCACCTCATCAGAGAGGCCGTCCCTGACCACTTTCTATAAAATAGCTCCCCGTTATTCTCAATCCCTCTAACCTGCTTTGCTTTCCTTCATAGCACTTATCACCATCTAATTTATTATGTATTTACTTCTTGATTGATTTATTGTTTGTTTGCTACAACCAGAATGTAAGCAGCATGAGGGTAGGGACTTTGTTCTATTCACTAGTGAATCTCAACTTCAGGATCAATGCCTGATATATAGTGCCACTCAAGACATATTTGTCAAACAAATGACTGCATATTTTTAATGGCTTAAGAAAGATATGATTAATACCTAATATTTGTGACCTTAAAAGATATTTTATATAGCCAAATGGAAACAAATATATGCCTTTATAAAACTAAAGAGTAAAGGTTTAATTAAAATGTTTCATTCCATTACTTAAAAGGTTATCCACATGAGATACCAGTAACTTTGGACATTTCCTGTTTTCTTTCTAGAATAATGGCCAGATTTATTAAGATAAAGTACACAAAATGACTAAAAGTAATTGTCCTAAGCAAGAGTGGGGTGGATAGGGAGAAAGGGGATTGATATACTATGGCCTGATAAAATCACTATTGTATTTTCTTTTAGTAACTTACTAGGTATTGCTTTAATTAAAAGTATGTCTGCTCATTTCAACATCACTAATCATCAGGGAAATGAAAATTAAAACCACTATGAGATATTACCTTGCACCTGTCAGAATGCCTATCATCAATAAATCAACAAATAACAAGTGCTTGTGAAGATGTGGAGAAAAGAGAATTCTTGTGCACTGTTGCTAAGATTGTAAATTGGTGCAAGCCACTATGGAAAAGAATATGAAGGCTCCTCAAAAAAATAAAAATAGAACTACAATATGACCCAGATATTCCACATTTGGTCATTTATCCAAAGAAATCCAAAACACTAATTTGAAAAGACATATGCACCTTTTTGTTTATTGCAGCATTATTTACAATAGTCAAGATACAGAAGCAACCTAAGTGCCCATTAATAGATGAATGGATAAAGGAGATACAGTCCATTACATAACGAAATATTAGCCATAAAAATGAATGAAATCTTGCATTTGCAACAACATGGATGGACCTACAGGGTATTATGCTAAGTGAAATAAGTTAGAGAAAGACAAATATTATACCTTTCACTTATATGTAGAATCTAAAAATCAAAATACATAGACAAAACAGACTCAGATATAAAGAAGAAACTAATGGTTGCCAGGGGGGAGGGGGTTTTGGGGTGGGTAAAAGGGGCATGGGGTTAAAATGCACAAGTTGCCAGTTATAAAATAGTAATGGGATAGAAAATACAGCATAGGTAATATAGGCAATAGTATTGCAATAACTATGTATGGTGTCGGATGGATACTAGACGTACTGGGGTGATCATTTTGTAAGTTATATAAATATGTAATCACTGAGTTGCATACCTTAAACTAATATAATATTGTATTGACTGTAATTTTTAAATATTTTATTTTTTTTAAAAATTATGTCTGTTCATGTCTCACCTTCCACTAGAGTATAAGCTTCTTGTGGACATGGCCCATCTAATACATCTTTTTATTCTCTCCTAGTGCCTATCTGAATATGTTGCATATAGTAGGTAATCAGAAAACACACTTCTGTAATGAAAAATACCTGTATCAAATAAAACTATATATACTATCTGAATATATATTATAATGTATATGGCAGTAAAATAAGTCTCTAAATCTATCATTGCCTTGCTAGAATACACTTGCTTATTGGCAAAAGTCATAAATCGTCATAATATTTAAGAAAGGGGGAAGAGAGAAATTTAAAATATGTACAAACTGTCGTAAAAATATTTTGCTCTAATTAGCTTTAGTACCGACATTGCAGAACATAAAAAGCAGGACATTTCAGTCTGAAAAGCCCACAACGGTAAAAAAGATGATGCTTACTACTTCAGCCTAGACTTGCTGACTGAAATTATCTTCGTATGCTATCCAAAAGATTACCTACACTTGGTAAGTTTATGGAAAAATATCCTGTGTGTATTCCTTTAGGTTACTTTCAGAAAAAGCAGACAGGCCTTCTAGGTGGATTTACCGGGAAGCTGGCAAAGCTCACGCTTCAGGACTCCTCCCTCACTGTGGCAGGAAGTCCCAGCAACTGCTTCAGTATTCTTTCTCTTAAGAGCCCACACCTCCACCCCACCTAACATACACAAAACTTCAGGTACATTAAACCTGGACCCATGCCTGACAATCCTCCATTAGAATATTAAGAAAACAAATCTAGCATTTGCAAAAATGATCCAAAACTCAGTTATTAATTTCCAGCATTTCTCAATAGTCCAAGCAGAATGAGACAGCGGGGTCCACAGGTGCTTTTCTTTGCAGCATTTGCCCCTGTTGCTTTTCCCGGGATACAAAATTAACTCTTGGGAACCATGAATAGATAAAAGCTACTTTCATTACATGTATGTATATGTAATCCTAAATAGTTATTACTCATAAAAATTAGGTAATGTACTGTAATGAAACCAAGTTGCTGATGTTTAGAACTTAATTTCAATACTAAATAACTTGTCCTTCTTGGTGCTAAGTATAACAGGTGAAAATAAAAAGCCACCCATTTCCATTCTTAATTCGTTCAAGTAGTATTTTATCACAAAGCTAAACAGTGCAACCAAATGTTAATTGTGTGATTTAATTAAGGAATTACAGTAAGTCGTATCCTATATTCCCTAGATTAGCAACCATTTTTGACATGAAGATCAAAACAAACCAAAAAACCCTGCTGTCATCTAGGCTTTTGGCTACCGAAGTTTTCAAAATCGAGTAGTGATTTCTTAAAAGCCACAGAGAGAATTTGGGGTGAGCGTGGGAGTATTCATATCATCGTACACCTTCCTATTCCAACCCCTACTCCTACCCCCTTCCTGTGTTTGTAACCTTGGTTCCTCCCCTCAGGTGCAGTACGCAGCTAACTTTTCGTTGGTAGGTAAAGTGGTACAACTATCGGGTAGATTTTTAAAAGTATGACAGCGTGTGTTGTTAGATATGCCTGCTCTGCCAGTGGCTTTACTTTGAGGACGATCTCTCTCCTCAACCCCAGGACAGGTCCGCAGTGCATTCCCTCTGCCCTCTGCGTCCCTCAATTTGGGAATGGTGCCGGGCCACTTCTCCAAGGAGAAGCCCCGGAGGCCCGTGGCCTCTGGGCGCCCTGCCCTTGCCCTAAAGGAGACACTTTTAGTAAGGTCTCTTTGGGGTAGCCACAGCACCAGGATAAAGTTACCAGGGAAAGCAAAAATGTGGCTACTGCGCACTTCGACTAATATACAGCCAGCTCCCAGCTCAGGACGCGCCTCAGAGGAGGGGGAAGGGAGTGTCGCCATCGAATCCCAAGAAAGGCCGCGGGACCCACCTCCGGCTCCCTCCAGCTCCCGCCCTCGGCCCCACCTCCCCCTGCCAGCACAAAGCCGTCCCGAAGGCAGGGACCAGGCCTGCAGGGAGGCCGTCTGGACGCGACTAGACCGGGCAATCCGCGGCTCAGGCCGCTCAGGCAGCCGATCGCCAGCGAGTCTAGAGCTCCCGTCCCGGACGGGAAGGACGCGCTTCCCGGTTCGCCCTTCAAGCCCTGGGAAGTCGACCTCGCCGCCCGGGCCCCAGCCTTTCCATCTGAGAGGTCCTGAGAAGACCCGGCGCAACCGATGCAGTCCCGCTAGCCCCGCCCGAGGTGGCGGCCTCCAGCGTGCAGCGCCAGGGCCAGCCGGGTCGCGGCTGGGCCGCGGGCGCGGAGGGGCGCTCAGAAAGCGTCCAGGTGTGGGGAGTATCGACGAGGTGCAGGCGACCCGCCAGGGCGCCAACTCGGTGCCTCTAATCAGTTCCCCTCTTTCTTCAAAGGCCCGGTCCGCACAAAGTTGCCAAACAATGCGGGGCGAGGGGGCGGAGGCGGGTAGGCATGGGAGTGGGCAGGGGGTCGATGGGCGGCGCCGGACTGCTCCCGGGACCCCAGGTCGCCCCCGCGCCTCGCCTCCCGTCGGGGGCGCGCACACGCACACCCTCCTGCCCAAGTGCGGGAAGATGGCCGTTTCTGCTTCAGTATAAAGGCTCTTTGTTGCGCTCACACAAAAGCCGCCAAGAGCCACTTTTCCAGCAGGCCCTTTGGGCAAATCGAAGGAACTCGGCTGAATTTCCAAATGGCCCTAGAAGCCTGAAGTGGTGGGAGCGACTAAAAGAGAGGGGAATCGCAGGCCTCCCGCCCTCATGTACCCAAACCTCTGTCAATATCCAGGTACCCGTCCTGGGAGACGGGAGTTGAGATCCTTCGTCAGGGAGGGAGGAAAGAGGAAAACCTACTTTTACTACCAAGGCCCAAAGGGAGTATTAAACATTCACGATATTGTGGGGTTTCTCCCCTTAACCAGGTAGAAACATAATCTGGAAAAAAGTCCGGATACACCAAAAAGAAAAAGAAAAAATAGCAACAATAGCAACTTAAAAAAATAAAGCAAAAACATAACAAACCAGTTGCCATCAGCCCAAAGTGGTAGTAGCAGCAGCCGGCGCGTGTGATCCACTTACTTGTCCGACTCTTGTGACATGTTTGATCCAATGAACTCGCTCCCCTTTTCCTGGAGCCTCAGCCTCTGGTGAAACTGGACTTTCAAGTCTGTGCAGGTGAAGGTGTGAGAGCGCCCGAGATGGCAGAACAAGAGCTACAGGTAATTCTGCTTTTCCGTCCCCCCTCACCACTCTCGCTCGCTCGCCCGCTCGCGCCCTCACCTAGCCGGAAAGGTGGGATAAGGAGGGGCCCCTCACATGGGGCCCGAGCTCGGAGGCGGCCGGGCGGCGCGGAGTCCTCCCGGATCGTGGCAATGGGCAGTCACAGAGCAGAAAGTGGCGGACTTGGTCGGCCACAGGTAACTTTCTCGCAAGGAGCTGAATTCTTTCACTAAAGGGTACAAGCCCGAGGGACGAGCTGCGCCGTGATTGGCTGTGGGGCTCCCTCAGGTGAGCTGCCATTGGCAGAGGCGCGCTCAGGTAAGGCCCTTCTCCAAGTGCAGGTAACTCACTCCGAAGTTTACCTGAGTGGAGCGGCGGCATGCTGGCTGCGCTGCGGCAGCCCGTGGGAGCTGAGGGTCAGTGCTTCTAGTAGACCTCACGCTGTTTTCCTTCTTCCCTTTGGCCGGCCGGGGGTGTGGCGGGAGCGGAGGGCGGCTTGGGGGGCTTGGAGGAGACAAGGAACCAGAAAAAAAAAAAAAAATCAACACCTGCAGCCACTAGGGATTGTGGGTCGAACGGAAGGACTAAGGAGAGCTGAACTCAGGTATCCCAAGCCAACCGGAATCAAATGCGCAGCACAAACACAAGGCTTTTAATACCCACCTTAAGAGGACTGTTTGACAGTGTCAGAAGAGTACGGGGCTGAAGTTTACTTTGTGCTCAGAGGAAGGGAAAACACGATTGCCGGGTTTGTTGCGCAATTCCATTTTTAACATTCTTACCCACAACAAACACTTTTCGTGCCCTGATGTATAAAAAATACCAAGTAGATTACAGATCTTCAAAGAGGTGAGCATCCTTTCATGACCTGGCATAAGGGTAGTGGCATGGTTTTGGCGTGGTGAGGAGATTTGGCTGAATAGATAATAAAACGGCCCAGGAGCACTTCTTCCATCTCAACCCTGCAGCCTGGGATTCCAGAGCTGCAAACAACCCCTCAGTCCGTTCTTGTTGTCTTTTGACGTTTCCAGGCAGACATCAACATTTACATTGTAATTCAATAAAGCAGCTACCACAAAGGTGCTTTATCTTTCCAGCTTAATTTGGTTGCTACGGAAACAATTCAGGAAGAAATTGACTTTTTTTGTGGTTCTGTCACCTGGTTGGAAACAACGCGAATTAGTAAAGGTATAATTAATTTATAATCCCTGGTCCCAAAGAGTAGTTGTGGGAGTTTTGATAGGGATATAGCCCATACATATGAATTGTGGAACTGAAGGAGGACATGGAAAACTTACCATATTTATTTCATGTTACATTGCCAGAGTTCATACAACTTCTATTTTAATCTTTATGGATCAGATAGTTCCTAAAAATTAATTATGAAACAGGGTTTCACTCTAAGCAAATGAATTTCAAAATTTTATTCTTACTTCTTAAAGACAGTATCAATACACACGTTTTTAAAGATATGTGATATTTTAAAATTATACATTATTCACATCTTCGCTACCTTCTTAATCTCCTTTTTAGAGGGAACCACATTCCACTTTTAACTGTCTCTTTTGTCATTTACTTCCTGATATCTAAATAATTTATACTGCTATCCCTTGATTTATCCGTTTAGATATCTTGCTTTGACTACCTGTTGTCTCAGATAAGGATTAAGCTCTTTCACACCCCACCCAGTTTCCCCTTCTGCCATTCTTCCAAAACAGCTCTTCACAGTTTAGGGGTAGAGAAGTTTTCATCTTAGGAAAAGCGTCTAAACTTTGACTCTTCACTCAAACTTAAGAAGAAAGTCAGCCCTGGCCGGGTAGCTCAATTGGTTAGAGCATAATCCCAATACACCAAGGTTGCAAGTTCTATCCCTGGTCAGAGCACATACAAGAGTCAATCGGTGAATTCTTGAATAAGTGAAACAGCAGGTCGATGTCTGTCTGTCTCTCTCTCTCTCTCAAAAATGATCAATAAACAAACCAAAAGAAGAATTAAGTCCCACCAGAGACTCTGCATATAGGGAGTGTGCTTGCTCACTGGTGGGTTTGATGTATGGTGATCAGGTGAAAGCTAGTCCTGCCATAGGAGGAGTCCCCAAACATCAGAAACGAGAGGTCTTTTCTTTTGGGCTCTTCAGTGTTTAAGAAAAAATACCAGGCGGAAACAAGGAAGTTTGTGGGTCTGCTGCATGGGCAACAGCAGACCCTCCATATCACCCTGCCCAGGCTCTGTAGCTTCAGCTTCACTGGAGAGGACACTCCAGCGTCATCGCAAGATGTCGATTCAACACGGGAGGAGACAGATACCGTGTCACTCCCGAGTCGGACTGCACAACCATTCTCAGCGGTGCAGATAGACTCTTAAGAAGCTACACCATCGTCTCTCGAGACGGATGGCTGCCGATACGATACCTTCATTCTCTTGCCTGAAGGGACATTCACCTGGCTGCCAATATTCTGAAAACAGATGAAAGAAAGAGGTCTGGGCGAGTCACTGCTTAGTATGCAGTCTTTCACATCATTTTCTTTCTTGTAGGCACATTACTCCTGCCCTTATTTCTACATGGTGTACAAGTCTCTCTCCTGTTTCTCCTGAGGGAGTTGTAATCACCTGGCTGCGAGGGGACAGAGGGCCTGAGGATCTAACAACTAAATGCCCACATTCACTCAGCCCCCTGCCTCTCATCTCTTCTTCACTTTTGGGATCCTGGGTATTCTTATCAGTATCTTCCTCTGATGATCTATGGCATCTCTGACACCCAGGTGACTCAGGATTTATAGGGTTATTGAGCTGTTTCTATACTGACCTCTACATAGCTTCCCCCATTCTGTTAAATCAGTTTCCACTCTTCCATCTGCCTCATCTTTCAGAATTGTATTGAAATATATGTTTTGCGGATGACCTCTCTTGTCATCTCTTTCTCTCTGTGGATTTATTCTTCTATCTTTCTTTGCTGTCCTTTGCAGGAGACAATGAAGATAAATAAGTGTGAGTTAATCTATCATCTTCAATATGAAGCCATTTCCAAAATTATCTAGAAGCTTTTATAAAATTGTCCCAACTTTTATTAGATAGCTTAGTACCCCCTGACTGGCTACCTACTGCTATACTGATTGGTTAGGTTAGTTAAGGAGAAGGTCCTCATGGACCATTTTAAATTGTCAATCACGAAATTACCTTAGTTACCCAAGTGTTTTGGTTCTTTGGCAGAAGAATTGTAAACTAATGTGAAGGTTCCTGCCACACCCACCATGAGAGAGTACTTCTCTCTCTCCAGACATCTTTATCTGTAAATACTTAAGTAGAGCAGTGGTTCCTAAAGTGTCATCTCTGGATGGACCATCTACATCAGATCACCTGGGAACTTGTTAGAAATGCATGTTCATCAACTCACCCCAGACCTACTGAAGCAGAAACTCAAGGAGGTGGGCAGCAGTCTGTATGTCTAACAAGCCCTCCGGGTGATTCTGATACAGATTAGAGTTTGAAACACACCTGACAGGAGGAAGTAGCACATCCTTAGCTATTAAAGGCCATCATCCTAAATTATGCTGGATGCACAGTTTTCTAACAACTTTCAATAACCATGAAGTAAGAGTGGATTTTACCTGTCTTGATTATTCTATTAACAAACTAATGATATTTTTATGTAATGGTTGAGGCATTGTCCTTAATTGGAACAGTTAGCACAACAACATAAAAATAATAAGCCTCGTATCTGCCACAGTACTCATCACAAACTGGGGTTTTGGCACAGTTTAGTTTGATGGTCATTTAGGTGGCCACAACAACGTAAATTTTCATATAAAAAACTAGTGATAACAGAGTACTGTTTTCAGACTAAATTATTTCATTTATGAAATTAAAGTTTTAGTTAAATTCCCAGGGAAGAAAAAGTAATATCTTTTAATTCTATTTTTATCTTAGTAGTGGTCTTTAGCATCTATTGTGATGGTTAATCCCATTTTCCTAAAGTAAAAAAGACAGTATTTGATGCTAAATTGTCATAATGGCAAGTCTCTTATAGTGAGACTTAGGGAGAAAGGTGACACTTCTGTAGCATCTGGGCAGAAATACCAGGTTTTAAAGGGTTACAAATCTAGTCAATCAGGTCTGCCCACTGCCTGTTCGCCCACTACATGTTACCATACACAGGGCCATTATAATAGGTCTGTCATTGAATTTACTGTGGAGCCAATGATAAGTGGTCTCCCCTAGATTGTTTTGCACTAAATAAACACTAAGTTGCTTCATCGGCTATTACCCATAAGAAGAAATTTTATGGAAGAATGAAATGTATTTGGATGTCTGCTTTTGAAATCAAATAGAGATTTATAATTTAACCAACTGAGTATTAAATGGCCATTCTCTTGCAGTTTAAAGCCCCTTATGTTTTTCGTGGTTGCATGGATATGCATATTTGCATGAAAACTTACAGTTTTCATGAAGGTTCTTGAACTAGCAGTGCAAAATTGAGCCAGCAGCTATCTAAAGTTTGCATATTTCCTTCAGGATAGCATATGTTCCTACTGTTTGGGCTGGCCATTGATAACTCTTCGATGGAAAGTGTGGTCCTTTAAAAACGTGGTGCATTGAATTTGAGAAAACCTACAAAATGAAGTACAAAGACCAGAACAAAAGTGTAACTAAGAGTGATTTTGAGGAAAACAGATAGTGCAGAGATGGGATAAAGACTATAATTAATATATGAGTAGATATTGCACCCATGAAACAAGAACAGCATACTATTTAAAGGCAATAAAACAATCATGGAAGAATAAAAAAGAGCTTGTATACATTAAAATATAAAAGCTAAACCCTGGCTGGTATGGCTCAGTGGATTAAGTGCCAGTCTGTGAGCCAAAAGGTTGCTGGTTTGATTCACAGTAGGGCACCTGCCTGGGTTGTGGGCCAGGTCCTGGGTTGGGGGTGTGAGAGAGGCAACTGATTGTTTCTCTTACACGTGGATGTTTCTCCCTCTCTTCCTCCCTTCCCACTCTCTAAAAAATAAGTAAATAAAATCTTTAAATATATATATATATATATATATATATATATATATATATATATATAAAAGCTGAAATAGAGCCTTGCATGGTATATTTGAAGGCAGACTCAAGGAAATCTCCCAGAAAGTAAAACAAAAAACAACAGCAAAATAAGCAATAAAAGAGAAAAGATAAGGGAACTGCAGGATCAGTCAAGAATATCTAATATATGACTACTAGGTGTTTCAGAAAGAATAAAAAATAAAATGTTAAGTGAATCATTAGAGAATAGAAAAATATTATTTTTAAAAACTGAAGTGTTATAAGTCTAATTGATAGGTCCACCTACTGCTCAGCACAGGTGGGTCATTATTAAATGACATAAATTGAAGCAATTATCAATAAGTTTGTGTTCTGACCTTTCCTGAGAGTAAAAGTGAAATCAAATGAACAAAGTGAAACAGCTCAGACACAAAGGATCAAGAATCGGAATGTATTAGCTTTCTCAACAACACTGAAAGCTTGCAGATGTAAAAAAAAAAAGTGCCTTTAAATATTGACTTCTATGCCTAGACAGGGTATCAATGAAGTATAAAAGTAGAATAAAATTCAATTTCAGAAATCCGAAGTCTCAAAAATTGCCTTCATTCAACCTTTCTCTGAAAGATATTGGATGATATGCTCCATTAAGACATGGAAGACCAGCCCTGGCCGATATGGCTCAGTTCATTGGAGTGTTGCCCCAAAACTGAAAGGTTGCAGGTTGGATCACTGATTTGGGTGCATATGAGAGGCAACCAATTGATGAACCCACAAATTTTTTCTTTCATTTAGATGTTTCTCTCTCCCTTCCTCTCTCTTTAATAGTGATGGGGGGTGGGGGGATGTCCTTGGGTGGGGATTTAAAAAAAAAAAGACAGAAGAGCAAGAAAGGACCCTAAAAGGGATGGCCTTAAGACTCAGAAAGCAAGGGAGTCAATAGAAGAGAAAATTCGAAGAAAGTCAGAATGATGGCTTTATAGCAAGCAGGCTTAGAGAGCAACTAAACTTTCAACAGAGGTCTCTGGGTGGGGGTTGTGGTGAAAGTAGAATCCAACTATTAAATTTAATATTTTGAAAAATTGTATTGAGAAATCATTTAAGAGTGCAGAAAGTATTAGCAACAGGTACAGAAAAAATCTTAGTGAATATTTAACATTCAGTAGCTCCAGAGAGGAAATATTGTACAAGAATGGCAATATAAGCATATTAATTTTAGTTCATACTTGGATCAATGGTAAATAATAGTCGTATGATAATAATGATGGCATTATTGAATGGTAATTTACTAAAATTGGCGATAAAACTTAGTTGGGAAGGTGGAAAGAGGGAGATGGTGTGGGCAGGGAGGAAGTAAAAGGTTGTGAAAGAGTTCAATTGTCAACAGAAAGTCAATAGTAGTTGTAAATCCAGAATTAGCAACATAAACATCAGCTAGGAATGCTTTGGGCTGCTGGTAACATCAAGGCTGATTAGTGGCATCTCTTGGCCTTTTGCTTATGGACACAAGATGATCCCTCCAACTTCAGCCATCCCATCTATGTTTAAGGCAGTAAGAATGGGAAAGGGTAGTGCTACCCTCAGCTATGCCATTTATCAACAAAGCAACACCAGAAATTAGAAGCCTTCTACATGCTTCACATCACCAGCCAGAACTGGGTCGCAGAGGCACCCCTATCTGCACGGATGGCTGGAGAAGTGGATATCTTGCTTTTCCAAATCCTGAGGTCAAGACAAACAAGCAAGGAAAAAAATTTTGGACATGTGTTCTGGGTTAATCAATCAGTATATTTTCTAGAAATTTGGAAGTAAAAGCTAGAATTTTTTATTTAAGCTCCAGTGATGATAATAATTTTTTAAAAAGCATTGCCTCTTTGGAGTGAGATTGAAAGGGGGAAGGAATGAAACATAGTGTTGTTTTTCAACAATGTTAATATTATTTTCAATATTATTACTCAGTGTAATTATTTAACTTTTAAAACTATATATATATATACATATATATATAGGTTTATACACATATATGGTTTATTCACACACACATATAATTTTGATCAAAATAAAATAAAAGTACAAATTACAAACATATCATGTTCCCTCTTGCACAGGGATTTTCATTTACTCTTCTGTCTCTCTGAAGCTCTTGCTCTTTTCTTTTCCTTCTCTAACTTCTACCCTGCCCACAGAACAACCTGCTCAATCATCTCATCCTCATGGAAGCCTCTTGAGCTCTCCAGGTCAGGGATAGGTATATTGGGAAGATACATTTCTTCATTATTTATTTATATAGCATCATGCTCCTCTTCTTGAAACTTATCACAGCTTAATTTTACATTTATTTGTGTGGTGTTTGATCACTGACCATCCCCTTCCACTAGTCTCTAAGCTCCATGAGAGCAGAGATGATGCCTATTATTGGCTTATTATTGTCTCCCTAGTGCTTAACACCATACCTAGCATCTGGTAAATATTTGATGAATAAATAGCAAATAATAATGAGCATTCTTTCCATTCTACAACTTGAGGATCTTTGAGAGAGATATCATCAAATTGAGCAACTTCATCAACAATATTGAGTAAATAAGTGAATTCTGTAAGCCTTAGTGGAGCACCTTTATATTCCAGGTGTCCAGTTGGGTTCCTTATGTAAGTTTTAATAGTGCTTTATAAGACAGGTAATTATAACAGTTAAGAATGTTTTCAGCAGCAAGCCAAAGAGCAGTTGGTTGGAAGAGGCTTTCCCCAAGACTGGTTAATTTCTCCTGCCTTATAAGAAGTCTGAGGACTGGAACAGAAGGAGGCAATTGTTGGCATTAGATTGGCAGCTCCATAACTCAGAGCTCTGGGTTATTGTCTTTGCACTTGTCTGCCTCTCGCAGCAAAAAGTATCATGTCCTTACACAACCAAGTTTAAAAGCTGAAGAAGGTAGACAATGCAGTTACTTGCCTCAGAGACAAAAAATCTTTCTCAGAAGCCCTCATCAGACTTTGTCTTTTATCTCATTGGCCAGAACTGGGTCACGTGACAAGTATGAATCAGGAGTTGGATCCACCTTTCATGAGATTAGGAATCTACACTCAATATTTGAACAACTCAGGGTTGTTATAACAAGAAAGTAGTGGGAGACTGGTGTTTGGTTAAAAAAAACAACAACAGTGATACTACAATATTGAATGCTTCATAATACAGGTGATAAATTTGACCCTTATTTTGGATAATGTAAATAGCAGATCTGAGATTCAAATCTTTTTTTTTAAATATTTTATTTATTTATTTTTAGAGAAAGAGGGGAGGGAGAAAGAAAGGGAGAGAAACATCAAATTGTGAGAGAAACATTGATTGGTTGCCTTTCCCGCGCCCCCAACTGGGGACCTTGCCCACAACCCAGGCATGTACCCTGACTGGGAATTGAACCAGCAACTTTTCAGTCCATAGGCTGGTGCTCAATCCACTGAGCCATGCCAGCTAAGGCTAAGATTCAAATCTTGATCTCTCTTATTTCAAAGTCTATACAATGCCACCTTCTAGCCCTGACTGTGAAGAACTTATTCCTGTATCAAAATGTGGTAGATTTAGTCAGGAATGGCTTTGCAGAAGAAAACTACTTTAGACAAAATCTTGAAGGAGAAAAACACATATATTGGGTTGATGGAGAGAATGAAGGTGGTGGTGAGACGTCATCCTCTTTATTTTTATTCTTGTATAAAAATGCCATTGATCATCAGAACATCTCTCCCTATTTGGGGGATTTATTGTTGCTTTGATGATCTAAATGAACTATAAATAGACTGAGAACAGGTGACTCTTACCTAAGGGAAAATGTCAAAATGAGAACCCGGAGACCATGGCTGGGGCTACAGCAGAGCAGAATGTTCTCTATGAGTTTTTTAATGAGGCATGCTCATTGTTGATGCCTCAAGATACTCCTGAAAATGTCTCAACCTGGAAACACATATGCAAATAACCTAATATCATGTAACTGCTCCTTCCCTGTTTGAAAACCTTCAGTAATTCCTCAGTACACATAGTGTAACCTAATCTACCAATTCAGGTGTTCTTTAATCTAACTCCAACTGCCTAACTTCATCCCCACTGGTCTTTGGCATAAGGAGACCTGAATTGGTGTGGCCTGATGTGGGGTCTGTAGGGCTACAGACTGGAGTGAACTGTTCTTGTCCAAGGCTTGAGATGCCCCCCACCCCCACCCCATCAATCGCAAGTATAAGCAGAGCCTTAAACCATGCATGAAAATTGGGAGATGGATCAAAAATTCCAGAAAAGGTATTTGAAAGGACCTTGAAGCTTAAGTGGGCCAAAAGCAGGTATTAACACTGTGCTATGACTCTTTGACATCAAGTCAAGAGATATGAGTAAGTAAGCCAGTTGAGAACATTGAGATTCAGACAGCAAAATATCCAGGGCAACTAGCTGTGGCATTCACTGATGGGGTTAATTTGATTGTGTTTTCTACGCTGGTCTTGGTACAGTCCCCTCCCTCCCCTGTACTTCGTGGTCCTGGCAGAAAGCCCTGAACTTTTCCAGGGTACTCTGGAGATACTAGGCAGGTCTCTGTGGCACATACTGGTCCATGCCCTTATCAGTATACTAGATTTTGGACACAACAAGAGCCTAAAACATTTTCTACTGTACTTTTTCCATCTCCAGTTGCAGAGTTTCAGGCAGAAATATGCATGAGGGTGGGAGGAGGATGTGGTGGTCCAGCCCATCAGGAAGGGGATTGTATGGACTTGGCAGTGGAGGCAGAAGCCATATGAAGGAGGGCTTCTGAGGCTATGACTGGTCCCCAAGTAGTAGTTTTCCAGGTTAGAAGAAGAGGGCCATAGTGTAGCCCAATTCACATGTCATCCCTGATTCTTGGGGCCAGGTGGCATAAGTCATTAGAAAGTTTCTTGAAAAATCTCTGAGTACCCTATAGCTCCATCTGGTTCTTGTGGGATGTTAGGTGTTAGAGATGCACTAGGGCCTTGCTATGTATAGTGTAGCCACAGACCAGTAATAATGGAATAACCTGGGAGCTTATTAGAAATACAGGATCTCAGTCCTCCTGGATTAAATCTAAATATTAACAAGGTTTACATGCACATTAAGGTTTGAAAAGCACTTGTCTAGGGCTTGGAGATACAGCCATGAATGGAAGCCATATCTTGGGGGGTTCAGGGCAAAGAAACATAATGGATCACTGCAGGTAAATTGTGGACCAGTTCTGTTGCTTTAACAGAGTTTTCTCTTCAGAACTCACTGGGGATTATCAATGGATGAAACTGATATGATGAACAGCTAATGAGAAACTTTAGAATGCTATCAGGCGGTCACCACTTAAACCCATTGATCAATCTTCGCATCACTAAAAGTAAAACAGCCAGACACTGTGGGCCTTCTGAGGCATGACAAAGCCTATGGCATCACCCGTGAGGTGTTATTGCTTAAAAAGAAGTAAAGCTAAATCTAATCAAGCCTCTGGAAATAAAGGAGATAGGGAAACATATTGAATGGCTCTGTAAGAAGCCAAACAGACAAATCTAGAGTGTTGGGAAGCCTCGAGGAAACAGAATTTTTACTGCAAGAAATCAGTGACATAAAAAAGAAAAGTGCTCTAGGGGGGAGAATAAATTATACTGAAACAGGTTTGAAAGACAAACAACCAAATGTAATCTGTAAATCCAGTTTAAGTCTTGAATTAGACAACTGTCAAGAGCCATTTCTGAGACAATTGGGGAAAATTGATTATGGACTGGGTATTAAGTGGTGCCAAAAATCTATTCTTGATTATGTTGGATGTGATAATAGCATGATGGTTATATACAAACATGTCCATATTTTAAAGAAATCTATGTGGAAATTGGTAAAGGTGCAATGGTATGATATTTGAAATTTACTTTAAAATAATTCAACAAAAGGGGGAAAAGGTATAGATAAAGCAACTATGACAAAATATTTCATTATTACTGAAATTGGGCAAATGGGTAGTAAGGATTCATTGTTCTATTTCCTCTACCTGCTGTGTTTAATTTTTTTCATAAGCAAAATTTTCTTTAAAAGCATCAAAATCCAGAACTCAATTTTCATATTTGTTTAGCCATTAGACTGCAGGGAAGGAAGTAGACAGGTGGCGGTGGATATGGAGGCCTTTATTCAATGCTTTAAGAACCAGAATGAGGAATGTGGGTCTCTGTCCTCCATTGGCCCATGGGTAGGTGAGAGCTTGGGGAATGCGCGTGCGTGCGTGCGTGCGTGCGTGCATGCTGTGGGGGACTCAAATGAAAATATGTATTTAAATAAAATGATTCCACTCGTTCTTGGGAACTAGTGAGTTACAAAGCTGAGGATGAAGTTCCTAAGGACAAAGTTTGCAACAGGGAAATTCTTTCCCAAAATATCAGGTGAAGCCCAAACCAAGAAAGCAAAGAGAATAGAAACTGGATGAGGAAACAGGTGTCTCAATGCCTGGTGGGTCCCTGGAAACAAAGGAACTTAAGGAATTATCAGGGGAGGTTCATGGTCAGACCCTGGAGACAGACATGGAGAGAAGAAACACACAAGACTTGGGGATGATGAGGCCAGCCCATGGAGAATAATGTATTGCTAATCCCAGCTCTGTGGGCCAAGAGTGAGAAGATATCAATTTAACTGTTCTCAGCCTTAACTCCTAACACTACCCTTTATCACCTCTGTGCACTGGGCAAGCTGCTCTGAGCTTTCTTGTTTCTTAGATACTCAATGTGTTTTCTGGCTAGTAATTAAAGCAGTTTAACTTAAATAACTTAAAACTGATGTAGAAACAAAGAAAGAGGAAGGAGGAATAAGAAAGGTGATTGTGCTTTATTCTTAGGATTCGAGAGAACTAGGCTTCTTAGACTTCCACCAGAATCATAAATTGTCCAGAAGGAAGGACGCACAGAAATAATCCTGGAATTCTAGATTTAATCTTGCTTTTTTCTAATTCTGTCAGTTGCTGCTACATATTTTCTTTCTTTTTTTTTTTTTTTTTTTTTTTTTTTTTTTTGCTGCTACATATTTTCTGTAGCAATGGTGTGCTCAAAGTCAGAGATGCCTGTGATTTTAGAACATGTAAAGCATTGGTTATTAGGCAATCTCTGCTTTAAAAGTGCCTTTGACATTTCAATAGAAGCAGCTCATAAAAAGTAAGAATTTTAGTTCTGTTTGTATTTTTTAATATATAAGCATTTTAAAAATCAAACAACGGTATATTATCTTACACAGTTTCTGAGAGTCAGGAATCTGGGAGCAGCTCGGCTGGGTGGTTCTGGCTCAAGATCTATCATGAGGTGGTGATCAAGCCATCAGCCAGTTCACAGTCACCTGAAGGCTAGAGGTTCTCTTTCCAAGTTCAGTCACGTGGTTGTTCCACAAACTGTTGGATGGAGGGCTCAGTTACTTGCCATGTGAATCTCTCCATAGGAATGTCTGAATACCCTCACGAAATGACAGTTGGCATCCCCTAGGAGGAGTGACACACAGAGAGGGGAGAAGAGAGAGAGAGGGAGAGTGCAAAACAGAAGTCTCAGCATCTTTTATAACCTAATTCTGAAAGTGATAGACCATCCCTTCTGCTGTATTCTATTGGTCACACAAACCAATCTCGGTGCAGTGTGGGAGGGAACTACACCGGGATGTGAATATCAGGATGTGAAATAATTGGAGCCATCACGGAGGCTACTATCATTTATGGGTAGTTTTCAAAGCTGAAAGAAAAACTCGAGAAACTGATGGACTTCTTCATTTATGACAAAGCTATATGCAGTGTGGTAGGGACAGGACAGTCTTTTTAATAAACGACTCTGGGCCAATAGGCTATCCAAATTAAGGGAGACAGAAAGGAAGAAACGTACCCTTACCTCACACAAAACAAGTTACTTCCAGGTGGATTATAATAGTAAATGTTAAAAATAAAACAATAAACCTTCCAGGAGATAATATAGAAAAATAGCTTCATGACCTTGGAATAGACAAAAATATCTTAAACAGAACAAAAAGCACTATCCATAAATTGGACTACATTAAAATGTAATACTTCTACATTGTTAAAAGAGTAAAAAAAAAAAATCTACACACCAGAGAAAATATTTTTCAACAGCTATAGATTGTAAAGAATTTATACCCAGAGTATATTTTTAAAACAAGAAGAAACAAGGCCTGGCTGCTGTGGCTCAGCGGATTGAGCATTGGCTTGCGAGCCAAGTGTCTCTGGTTCGATTTCCAGTCAGGGCACATGCCTGGGTTGTACGTCAGGTCCCCAGTTGGGGGTGCGAGTGAGAGGCAACCACACAGTGATGTTTCTCTCCCTCTCTTTCTCCTTTCCCCTCTCTCTAAAAATAAAATAACCAACAAATAAATAAATATTTTTTTTAAAAAAGAAGAAACAAGGAAGGAAAGAATGAGAGAGAAGACAAAGAAGAAGGCAGGAAAGAGGGATAGAAAGAAAGAGAGAAAGAGAGAGAAATAAATTCTACAAATCCCTAAGAAAGAAACCAGCCAAAGGCAAATGGACCACTAAACTTGGACAAGCATTTCCAAAAAGTGGACATCCAAATAATCAATGAAAATAAAAATTTACTCAGAAGCAAAGAAACACTTGTTCTTAATGCATCTTAAGACAAAAGGCTTGTGAGAGTAATACAAATGAGAGGATATAACTTGTATGTGTATTCTCTCAGAATGTCCAATCAGTTTTACAGGAGAGCTTCAAGTGTTCTGTATATCTCTTATAAAAAGTAGTTTTCGTTTTAGAATCTTTAATGATTCTAGTTTCTCCACAATAAAAGAAATCTTTTTCTGTTGTTGTTTTTCCTGGCTGCTCTAGTTTATTTCCGACGTTTTGCCTTTCTAGTTGAATTAACTGGGTCCTTATTTCAGCTGTTCAGCTGTGTCACTCAGTAGAAATTCACCAAGTATCCACCAGCCTACAGAACCTGAACTGAAGCTAAATGTCTGTGGTTTAAAAAATAGAAGCAATAAGATTGGGCAGATTAGGAGGGAAAGAAAAATCCAAGGGAAAGAAAGAAAAAGTCTGAGAGTGGAATTCGCCTACTTGGAATCTGGGAGAAAGTTCCAGTGAGTCACAAGCTGGCCGGGTTGCCCCAGGCAAATGCAAAATGGATCCTCAGCCAGGATCAACCCACCATCCCCACCCGCTCCGTGAGGGAAGACTGCTCTCGGAAAGGAAGACAGCCTATCCCTAACATTCCCGACACAGATTTTCATGATATAGGTAGACATCTATCCCCAACCACTTGACAAAGCTCCCCTGTTGTCTCTGATAACAGGTAAACTGGCAGTCCTTAGGAAGAATTCTGCCAAAGAACAAATTTTGTTGGTATGTTCAATAACTATTTTTTAATTGAGAACATTTTTAAACGAAATTTCACATAAAAATCTGATTTCGGCTTCTTTTTAAATAAAATCAATTGACTGGCAACCCTGGGGTCACATGGCGAGAGTTGGCCCTAAATGATTCTTCCTGTCTGCTTACCCTCTACCACACCCTGCAATCCTTGGGCTGAGTGCCAGATGCCACTTTAATAGTCACCCTTCTACTTCTCTAACATTTTTCTGCTCTTATGCCTTTATTATAAAGGGAGGAAAAAAAAAAACCATTTAGACTGAGGACCACCTATTTTAAGAAAGTTGTGCGAGTCTACTTCTCTATGGAAATAAAGACTGTTGCTGTGTTTATTGTGTAAAGAATGACTGTATCTAAAGAACACAAATTAGCCCTGACTGGTGTGGTTCAGTTGGTTGGGTGTTGTTCCTCAAAGTGAAAGGTCACCAGTTCCATTCCCGGGCAGGGCACATGCCTGAACTGTGGATTCACATTGTTGTTTTTCTCCCTCCCTTCCCCTCTCTCTAAAAGTAAACAAATAAAAATATTTTTTAAATTTTTAAATAAAAAAACACAAATTAATAATTGTCATAAACAACCAAACTGAAAAACAATATAGTCATTTCAAGATTTTGTTCATACATGTGAATAAAGTCAATGGAGTTGCTGCAAAATGCAGTTATGAATTTGATGTTAGGGCATTTAAACCTCCGACAGATGGTGGGTTTGTAAAAGCACCTATTGAACATCGCAAAATATATCTTCTCTAACCATCAATTGCAAAACACTGGAACTCAGCATGTGCAAGATAAAACTGAAAAAATTAGAGGAACAGTTTGCTGGAGTCTCCAAAGAGGCCTTCAATAAATTGCACTCCTTGTTCCCACCTTTGTTCTAAAGAAGATGAGACACAAAATAAAAACTGAAGGTGGAGGCCGAGAAGTTTTCTTTCCCATTGAGAGAGGTGTACATGAAGGTCATGACTTAATAGGAGAACCAAATTAGACCTGCAGCCTGAACTCTAGGGTTCTAGTCCCCACCCCAGTCCTAGGCCTGCCAACTGACACAATGGAAGAGCAAAGGAAAACTCATGCTTCCTGCAGGCAGGGAAATTCATTCAAGAGAATGAAAGACAGCAAGAAGCCAAACAACATGTCCAGTTTAGCTTCCCCAAATTTCCAATCGGATAAGTCACTCTAGTTAGCTTTATTAATGAATATTCATGAATGATGTTAATGAGAATTCAGATGAGACCAAAGACTTCTCAGACATGGAAACTGTGCCAGGAAATGATTTGGTTTTGTGTCCTGCACAGTGTGAGCCTACACTGGTAAAACACATGAAGAGCGGTTCTGATGATGTCCTTGTAGATGGTAACAAAGCTTAATATGCCAATGTTGGAATACCTAACTCTCTAAGTCTCTTGGGAGTAGTGTTATTAATATCAAAACTGGTACCTACATTTGTAAATACAGTTGGCCCTTAAACAATGCAGAGTTAGAGGCACTGAGCCCCCCAAGCAGTTGAAAATACACATATAGCTTTGGACTCCCCGAAAACTTAACTACTACTAACCTACTGTTGACTGGAAGTCTTACCGATAAGTCAACTCTCACTAACTAGACTCACCTATGCAGGTTACTGAGGGCCACAAAGAAAGACCAAGGTCACTTATTTAGATGATTTTTTTTTTCTTTGTGCACGTGTGTTTTTAAATCCCTGGTATTTGTTGTATCTCATCTCTCTTTCAGAAATTTTATGATTATTTTAAGTTTTGATGTCAGAATTTGATGTTATGTGAAATATATAATCTACCAGTTGGCATCCTGTTTTTAATAGCCTGAATACCCATTTAGCTAAAATTTAACATGAATTTTTAAATTATTTACCTTTCTTTGGCAATACAAAGCAATTGGAAATAGACCAAACATTCCCCCCCCATCTCTTTAATTATAAATACCTCTAGATTTTTGGTTCTATAACATTTTCTGAAACTATTATCATACCCCAGGACGATTATTTTCATTGAGCTAACTTCCTGGCACTTTTAGTCCAGAGAAACTGAAGGGTAGAATCCAAACAAAACCTTGTTTACTTTTTCCACACTTCAGGAACCAGAGTAAATTTAGTCCAATGAACCCTAGGGGGAAAGAGGAAAAAAGGAAAAAAAAAAAAAAGGCTTTTCATTGTACATAATTGAAATGAGCCAAGAAGATTTTATTTACATTGGACATTTCATCCTAACTAAAAGGGCAAGACAATACCTTGATAATGATAGATTAATTATCCTTGAGAGCAGTCATTGATGAGATATGATAATCAAATGGTTGTTTGGAGGCATTTAGAGGTTAATAGAGTCAAATTCTTTGAACTGCCCAATTTTTGCAGAAGGAGTAATAAGTACATTTGGGCTTCATTTCTAGGCATCACCCTTGACAGGTGCTTTGCCTGGGTTCAAAACAGTATTTTTTTTTCCCCCTTGGGTGCTTGTGTCTTGGTTGGACTGGCTTCGGGAGAAGGGAGAGGCCAGCAGCATTGCCGTGGCCAGGCTGAGGCTGGGGGCTGCTGTCCATCTGTCCAGGCAGGCAGTGTGCCAGCCAGCCCTGCTCTGTTGGCTCTCACCCTGATGTTCCCTGTTCCCACCTGTTGGCTCCCACTGTGGAACACTGCACTGCTGTTAGGTCCCAGTTTTCTACCTCGGTGAGCGTTCAACACACTGTTTTGATGCCTTGCTTTTAGATCCGGGTTTAACAGAGCAAGGGATAGAATTGCCTTTCTAGGAAGTCAAGAAACACGGTCTCACAGAAGTTCCCACTGGGAAGTTGTTGCTACTAGTGTTGCTTTAAAACGAGGCAGGCCTTCTCCCTTCTGTGTTATGTTGGACCATATGCAATTGTTGCTCCTTAACCATTTTTTGATAATAAAAATGTTGATTTTATGAGATTCAATGGAATAGTTGAACTGTGTGGAGTACAATGGGGTGAATTAGGGCAAAGGAGAAGGCAATGGGTATTTATGTGCTAGCTAGGGCTTATAACCTTCTCCCACCTTGAATTCCCACCAGAATACAAGTCACGTAAGGGCAAGGAACATGCTTTTCTTTCTTGCAATCGTATATCTATTCCCAGCACAGGTTGTGGGGTCAGTCCCTGGTCTGGGCATGTGTGATCCCAGTTCTAGGCATGTAAAGGAAGCAACCAATCAATGTTTCTCTCTAGCATTGGTGTTTCTGTCTCTCCCTTCCTCTCTAAAAAATAACAATGGAAAAATGTCCTCAGGTGAGGATAAAAAAAAAAAAAGAAAAGGTAGGAGGAGTTCAGTAAGGATGAGGAGAAACATCTCCCAAGGCACTTTCTATGTACCAGTCACCCCAGTAAGCACTTGACTTGCATTAGTCTGTGCACTGCCACAACAGTCCCTGACTATCCTCATTTTACAGACTGAAGGCACTTACACAACGCCACTCCATGCATTTCAAGTTGGCTCTTTTTTATTCCAGAGCTCAAGCTTATAACACTTATAACTTAAGATGGAACACAAACATCATCCGTTATCCAAAAGGAACCTAAGAATAGCTAAGGAAATGCAAGACTGAAATATCAAAAGATAGGCTATCATGTATCCTTCTGGTTATAAAATGTCATTGGGTTGCAATTGTCCAGACACTCCCATGTTCTTAGTAAAAAACCCAGTCAGGGACAATTGTCCTGTCACTGGGAATAAGAAGAGTGGAGGAAGATGGGGGAAGATGCTGTCCTTAGTAAAAATCACCCTTCAGGGTGGGAGGCAAGAAATTTGGAGGAAGGTAATGATGACCCATAAGGAAAACATGGCAGGGAAGGAGGCTGCCTCCTACAGAGAACAAAAGGATCCTGGAGCCCACCTCTGGTTTACTGTGTGACCTTGGAAAAGTTACCTTCCCTCTCTCAGCCTTAGTTTCCTTCCCTGTATAAAAGGGAACTAATTGTAACTACATTGGGTAGTTACAGGATTTAAAATGAAGGCGTTTGTAAGGGACCTGGCACACATTAGGAATTTAATAAATGATTCTTCTCTCTCCTCCTAGAGATTAGAGAAAGCAAATTCACTTTGCCTAAATGCATATAAAAAGGCTTCAGACTGCTTCCTAACAATGAAGATCTTTGTCGGTGAATATGCAAACAAAAATTAAAGAGAGGTTAAGAAACCCTGGCTAGTGGTATTCCTATCTCTCCTCATGATCAGTCTCCTCACGAGAGCTGTGCACCTTAGAAACAGGCTGAGGCTCCTGCTCCAGACGCTCTGTCTCAGATGCGGGTGAACGCCCTCCTTCCCTGACTCCAGCCCATGCTGGGCACCAAAGGATCTTGGAGTGGAAAGCTCTCCCTCCTGGTGCTTCCTTTGTCATTAGCCCATGGGCCAAAACTTAAAAGGAAAGACAAGGGGGTGGGGGTGACAGGGAATGGCTGGGTTGCGGCTCAGTCTTCCTGCACGCTATGAAATTGTGCAAAAAAAAAAAAAATAGGACAATTCATAGAAATGCACAGATTTCAGAATCCAAAAGCACTCCCCTCAGAACTCAAGTCAAGATCAATAGCGTGTTGCTGTGATCGTTTTATCGACATCCTCTCCCACCAGTATAGAACTGCTCACAAGAACAACTCACTGAGACATTGAACATTCTTAGTACACACTTGGCTTTTCATTTACGAGCAGAAGAAACAATGTCAGCTATTTTTTTCCATTTGTAATTATTTGCTTTAGTCACTGTTCATCCCTGCTCATTAAAGAGCTTTCATGGACTTGCATCTTCAGTCTAACTGCCATAGAAGACTCATAGGATTTCGACAGGCTTCCGCGAGTCCTCCAGGGGTTGTGTTAAGCCCTATGCTGCTCCTGACTGTGGTCCGCTTTCCCTCTCATCTTACCCAAGGCAAACATCTCAAATGGACCATTTAACCCTGCCTCCACTTTCCTTCACTTCTGTTTGATCTCAGACTTAAAAACAATGTTTGACTCATTTAAATTGCCTAATTTAAACCGACAAAATGCAGTATGTACAACCTTAGCCCTGAAAACACCATGAGAAAGGTCTTTACTACTATGCAGCATAAAAAAGGAGAGGCAAAGTGATTCAAATGGCTGTTTGTTTACTTAGCACAGGAGGGTGTTGGGGGGGCAGGAATGGGAGATGTCATTCTGTTTCCCCTGACTTCATTCCTCTGCTCCTAAATGTTAGCACTTGCCCTGTGGGCAAGTGGGCTGATTATTTCTGTTGGGAGACTGCCTGACTGTTCATTTGGCCAACTCTTCACTTTTTAAAAAATTTATAACTAAATATCTTTAGGTTTCAACCTGACTTTAGCTCTGAGGATGGCTGGTTGGCCTGGGACCCACAGGCCTTTGCATGCCGAGGGAAGGAGAAGCCAAGGTTGATATACAGATATCAGGTAAGTCTGCTGGTGCCCTTCTGGATTAGACCAACACAAGCCAATTTACTTCCTAAAGCTTGTGTTTTCTCCACCCCACTCATCTTCTTAACACCATGCTTGTGGGATACCTGGAGGGGTTGCATGCTATGAAAGTGGTTTTTAATTCACAGAAAGAATTCAAGATACCAGCAGCCATACTGACTTTGCTTTTCTAAGGTGTCCAAACCTGGTTTGGGGAAAACAACCTATGGAATGTCAAGTCATTCCACCATCACCAGTTGAGACCTTGACTAAATAGTGTTGGTTTGGCCAAGCAGCAAGAATATATCAAATATTGGCTAAGCAAATGGCTTTCATCTTTCACTATGCATGTGACTCACCTGGAGGTAGTTGAAAATCACACAGTTATCCAAGTTATGCCTCAGACGTTGTGACTCAAAGGAGCTAGGCATAAGTCTTTTTTTTTACAAGTTCTTCAGGGGATTAAAATGAGCAGCCAGGGTCTAAAACTCATGGGCAAGGTTCTCTTCTTTCTCAGAAAGATCCAGAACTAATTAGTTTAGAAGGATCTATAAAACAGATTTGTTGTTTGGTGATCTCTAACTACTGAAACTAGAGCTATGTGATTGTGCCTTATGTAAAGAATTCTCTCATTAACACTGTGTGAACACTCTAGAACTCAGTCTCCTCAACTATAAAATAGAAACTTAGTTTATATGATTTCAAAAGTACCTCCAAGTTCTAACATTCTAACATAGGATGATTCTTAACTTGTTTATTCTTCAAATTTCTGAAAAGAATTATAGCTGGAGGAAGTAAATAAGAATTTTTTAAAAATGTTGAATAGATAGAGAGAAAGGAACGAAGGGAGAGAGAGAGAGAGAGAGAGAGCAGGACTCATAGAGCCAAATCTTAAAGCTGACTTCCTCAAAGTGCTAGCTACATGGCAGGCTGAAGAACACAGACATAATGAAGGTCAACTTCTTGTGACATTGGGCTGATTATTTAATTTCTCTGCCTCAATTTTTTTTTTTTAATTTAAGATTTCATTTCTTTATTTTTAGAGAGAGGAGAGGGAGGGAGAAACAGAGAGAGAGAAGCATCATGTGAGAGAGAAACATCAATCAGCTCCCTCTCACATGTGCCCCAACCAGGAATTGAACTGGCACCCCCTCACCTCGCAGGATGATGCCCAAGGACCTGAGCTACACTGGTAAGGGCTCTGCCTCAGTTTTTCATCTATAAAATGGGCCAATATTAGTACAGGTGTCATAGAACTATTGAGCAAATTAAATGAGTTAATTCATGTAAAGGACTTTGAACACTACTTGGCTATAGCAAGTGCCCAACAAATATTATCTCTTATTATTATTATTATGATGCCTAGACTTTTTCCTCTGACCAAGTTCATTGAACTACAACTGAGAACCCCTCCCTATGTTCAGGTTCTGCTGTCTCATTAGCTGAATAAAACTCCTATCAAGGAGAAAAAGCTCAACTGGATTGTGAAGGTATGTCTGCTGCTGGAAACGTATCAGAAAATATTACTTTAAAAAAAGAGCAAAATCTAGATGTTTGAGAGTGGTCATGCCACCTCATAGGATAAGAAGGGCTTCCATACACTGCTTGTTCAGGAGGGAGAAGAACTTAGGGTCTCCCATTAGAACACTGTTCTGAGATTTTGATTTTGTTCTTAGAAGTAATACCAGGCTCCCCTTTCCTCAGAAGAGAATCAAGCATTCTCTCTGAACTCACTTAGACTAGGGTCATCCCAGCTCAGCCACATACACACTTACTGCTTCCAGCATACTATGAGAGACACAGTGAATGATGTGCGGATTTGGATCCCTCAAACTAGATCATATTCTCTAATACAGTGCATACCCTGGCTCTGCCACTACCCAACTTTATCCTGTCCAGGATTGTAATTGTAAAAGAGTCATCATGACCCTGAAAGAGAATAACTGTTTATAGGAGCATGACTTAAATTTTCTCCTGCCACATCTACTATAGCCTTGGGTTGTTCTTGAACAACCAGAGAAAATAGGCCCAACGCTTTGGGGAGTAAGCGCTACTTCAAGTGAGTCAAAATAGGACACTTTTATAAAATGATTTTATTCATTTATTTTTATAGAGAAGGAAAGGGAGTGAGAAAGAGAGGGAGAGAAACATTGATGTACCAGAGAAAAATTGTTTAGTTGTCTCTCACAAGCACCCAACTGGGGGACTGGCCCGCAACCCAGGCACATGCCCTGACTGAGAATCAAACCCGTAACCTTTCAGTTTACAGGCTGGTGCTCAGTCCACTGAGCCACACCAGCCAGGGCATGACACTTTTTGATTCATGCAGGAGACAAAGTAAGAGGCAATGATTGGATTTCTCCATTTATATCGTGGCGAAATTCTCTCCGCTAGCTTTCCTATTGCCTTTCAAATTTGAATTGACATAGAAGCCTTTGATTTAGTGCAAGAAGCTACATGAGGGGGTAGAGTGTCAGAAGTCCTAGCTGGGATTGAGGACACTTCATTTCTATTCTTGCCTCTGCTTTAGCCACACCACCATGCAAAGGATGATGAACTTTAGTTTTCTCTTGTCTAGGGAAGCTCTTTATCTGCCCTTCAAGTCTAAATGATATCTTTGCTGGGTAGAGCAATCTTGGCTGTAGGTCCCTGCTATTCATAATTCTTGCCAATTCCTTCTAGCCTGCAAAGTTTCTTTTCCTCACTTGGCAGAGAGTGTGTGAGCTCAGGCACTTCCTCTTAGAAGGACACTAATCCTATCAGATTAGGACCCCACCCTTATGACCTCATTTAACCTTAATGATTTCCTTACTCTAAATAGAGTCACACTGGGGGTTAGGGCTTTCACATACGAATGGGGGCAGGGCACGATTTAGTCCATAGTGGTGGCCTAGCATATAGTTTATCTTGGAAAAAGTTCCATGTGCATTGGAGATAATATATTTCTCTTATTCTTAGGTGTAGTGCTTTATAGATGTCTATTAGGTCTAGCTGGTTTATAGTGGTGTTTATGTCTTCTATTTCCTTGTGATATTCTGTGGTGTATTTACTTCCAATCTCAGCTTTTGAAGAATACTTTGACTTTGCAAAGCATACGATAGTTTAACTTCTAAGGATTGTATCTATGAAGCATAATTGTAGTAACAACATTCCTGTGAAGTAGATAAATAACAATATTAGTATTATACTTTTTTTAAATGGACAAGTAGAGCAATTAACTTATATACCCGGGATCACAGTGAATGTGTGGCTGAGCAGGGACAGTGGTCAAGTCTTTTGACTGCGCCCAGTATTACCTTCTTATAGACCAGTTACAAGGTTGCATATGGGCACAGTGTGTGTGTGTGTGTGTGTGTGTGAGAGAGAGAGAGAGAGAGAGAGAGAGAGAGAGAGAAGTGCACTGGGCAATTGTGATGTTAAATTTCTGTGTATCCTGGAGCCACAGTCAGGTTTAATCATTCTTGGAATTCTCGTACATGAACAGGCTGTAGTTTCAGACTCATTATTTACTCAACATTCTCCTTTCCCTCTTGCCTAAGGGAGAAAGCTGCTTTCTCTGGAACCAGTAGAGACCCCCTTCCTTATCTTTCCTAACTGAAAGCCCACAGGCATGCCTGCACCTTCTCAAGACTGCATTATGAACGTGAATTGGGGTATCATGCTGACCATTAATAAGGCAGACAAGATGCACATAGCTTCTCCCTCCTAAGTCTGCTGCCTTCCCTCATTCTTACCAGACTGTCAACATAGTAAGCACTCAATCAATATTCATTGATTTGGTTTTGTTATGAGGCCAGACTAAGTTGTACCCTAGTTAATGAACTAGTGACTTCAGTGAAAGGTGGGGCTGACAGTTACTCAGACAGATTCCTGGAGTCTTTTTCTAAAAAGAATGATAGAGGAAGACAGAGAGAGAGGACAAGAAGCAGCATAGGGTCACAGCAACAGTGGGACATCTAGACTCTAGTCCTGCCACTGAGGTTTGTCACCTCTTAGAGGAGCCACAGCGTATGTCTCCTTGACTGTTATGTGTGGGTGCTCAATCTAACAGACTTTAGGAGTTATACCTGCCTTAACATTTTTCTCTGTGAAATACTTCATTACTTTGCTTACTTGCTTTTATACTCATGTTCTGATTCAACAGATATTTATAGAGCACCTACTGAGTGCCAGGCACCAAAGTAGAATTGGGTGAAAGATGGGGGTGGGGATGCAGAGATGTATACTGAACCACGAGCCCTTGAACCGATCTAGCTAGGTGGAGAAAGAGAAGGGGAGAGATCCACGTGGAAAACAAATACTGGACAGGGTTAGATCACTAGCTCTTGGAGTAGCTCCCACATACATCCTATCTAGATTGTGTTTGCCTCATGGACCTGGGAAACTGAGGTAAGGCCAAGAGAAAGCTGGGAGGGGGAAGGGCTCAGTGGGAATCTCTTGAGCATTCAATTATATTTGAGTAGATCATAGATCATCTCACTTGCCCACTGAAGACATGAGCAAAGAATGGATGTGGTGACTGTGTGTGTAGGTATTTCGGGGTTAGTAAAGAACCCACATGGAGGTGTTTGTGCTATAGGCTATGCCCACTGAGTAAGCTACTAGTGTTTTCTAAAAAGGGTTGCTCCAAAGAACAGTTGTTTCTCAAAAAGCAATAGAATTCAGGTTGGCCTTGGAGGATGGGCCATGGGTCTTCCAGGACCATCCCCCTGGGACAGTCTCACTGAGGTCTGACCTGCAACTGAGCACATGGCATCACCTTGGCTCAGCTCAGCTCCACGCCTGCTGATCACAGAGCCCACAAGCCAAACGAGCTCATGCAAATGTCTAACAGACCTTGCAACTTAGAAAAGAATATTAAAAAATCTCAGTTCATGCATCTCTTGTGCAGCCATAACAGTCTCACTGCCATGAGCAAGAGCAGGCAACAGCATCCAATAATATGTTCACTTTGCCTCTCTTCATGTTGGGCCAGAGAGATGCAATGTGGAAATCTCACCTACATCTGTGCACAAAACCAAAAAGAGATGCAACATGGGTGTAATTGAAATTCCACTGTGGTAGTAAAAATAACAACAGCAACACAACCCAAATGATCGCTTACTAGGCACTGGGTTAAGCATTTTGTGTACATTATCTTACTTTGCTCTGGATTCTGTGAGGTACTTATCATTGTTCCCATTTTTAGTGATGGGGAAAGTGGGGTGTGGAGAATTTAAGCAAATAACACAATAATTAAAATCTAGACAGAGTAATGCCTAAAGACACATTCTTATCCATTACCCCGTATTGCACTTCTAATGGCCCTGTTTTACCATAAGAGAAAATTAAGCAAAAGAACACACTCATGGCAACATCTTCCTCTTCCTATGGCTAGAGTTTTTATTTGAGTTTGTGTGTTTCTGAAGCATTGCCATTGGGTGAGCGTTTTTAATATTGTAAGTTGCCGCAAATCTTTGATGAAGTAGGCACATTATAAAGCATAATTAAGTAAAAAGGCAACAGAACACACACAGAGATCCTGGAAATTGACTCCGTCCTCCGTCTGCCTTTGGGGTGGGGGCTGGGGTGTTGTCTTCATGGCTGCCAGACAGAAGGTTGTTTGAACTTGGCTGGTTAGAGAGCCAGAAGAGCGAACTTGAAGAGAAAGATAAACATACTACAACTGCTCAAAGCTTCAGGTGTTATGATTGCTAATTGAGAAAGGCTCTAAATGATACCTGCTGGTGTGTAGGAATTTCACTCCCGGGGATTTGTGGCTCAGGTAACTCTGGGACTGTGTTCCTTCAGATTCCCCCTTAAAGAAAATTAAAAGCAATTGTGATGTCCTAGTCAATCAGGAGCAGGTATGGCTCAGAGTAACCCAGGGAAGCTAACTCACTTTTATCTCTGAACATCGCCAGGTGGACTCTTCATATATGCACAATCTCTCTCACACACAAACATCACACACATACTCTCAAGACACACCACATACAACCCATGTCTCACACCCACAGTCACATACACATGCTCTCAGATATACACACACACACGCTGTCTATACACAATGGCTCTCCAACAAATCCACACACTAGCTCACGTAACACTCAACACGCTCATATGCACACATGCACACACACCTTTCTATACACGCACACACATGCTCTCCTCATAGCCTCTCTCTCTCTCTCACCTGCACAACATATTTCTGGCAAAACTGCTGTAGCTGTACTAACCTGCCCTAATTTCTTTCAGGACCCAATCTGCATTTTCCCAGGCCCAGGCTCATTTAGCTGCCCTGCTGCCATCACCTTTCCCTCAGAGTCTGTTCACATGGCCCTGACTCCAGACCCCAGGTACGTGTGGGACTAGAGGTGGCTAAAGGCATCAGTCAGTGTGCTGAGTAAGTGGAGGTCAGGGTGAAAGGCAGGAGCCCCCAGCTGCCCCCTGACAGGTACCACCCAGCTTCTTTGCCTCTTTCTGGCTTCTTCCTCTTCTGGAGACAGCTTGGTGTGATGGGCAGGGCTTTAAAGCCTGGACCAAGTCACAGTTCTGGAACCTTGGGTGAGCTGTATATGCTTCTGAGTCTCGATTTCCTCTGCTGGAAAATGGGGCTGTGGAGGGCATCAGCTCCTATGCTTGGTAGGCACATGGCTTCCCAATGGAGGTGATTCTCAGTGATTTTTTAAAATGATAAGTTGTAAAATTCCTCTCTATTCACTCCCGACTCATATTGGCAAACTCTCCTGCCAAATGAGTCAGCTTTGTGTCAATATTGCTCCAAAAATTTTTTTTTAAAGAGGCACCAATACACTACACAGATTGCCATCGCAAGAAAGCACCTTTGTGCTATTTCTAATAAATGAATGCATGAGGGAAAAATGTTTGAAAAACCTTTGTTTTGATGTGTAAGAAGTTCAAGAGCGAGTTTACATTGTGAGTGACAGAGCAGCCGTCTCCGTGAGTGATTTTGAAGACCCAGAAACCATGTCCTCTCTCCCCACGAGTCTGCTCACTTCTTTCTGGAAGTACTTAACGGTGCTGATTAAGTACTAACTTTGATAAGAAAAACCCAAAGCACCACAGTTCCTCAGGAGAGGAAACAGCAAAGAGAGGAGTTCTGTGGATACTGAGTATAAAATATCTCTTTTCACCATTTTGCTGAACATGGTCCCATTCAATGGTGGAGATGGCTGTAAATACTGTGTCCTGAACCCCTATTATGTTTCAGGCACCATTTGGTATCTAATATGCTCTGTCTTTCTTCTCCCTTATAGCACTTATCACAATAGTAGTGATGTCATTGTTGTTATAATCAATTTAATGTGTCTCTTACTAGAAGACGAGCTCCTACTATGGGCCAAGTCTGTGCTGTTGACTATTGTGTCGCCTGCGTCTAGCACAGTGTCTGGAATATGGCCATGCATAGTAAATGCTCATTGAATGAATGAATGAGCTACAGCCCTTGCAGCAAAGTTGCAAGTCAAGCAATATTATCTCTATTTTTCAGATAAGGACATGGATGCTTAGAAAAGTTAAATGGCCTTCCATCGAGATATAACTTTGTGGTGCTGGGAACCAAAGCCCAGTCTGTTGATACATTTGTTCTCTCAACTACTGAAGTGAGTGGCTATTCCAGTGAGTGGCTATTCCAGTGAGTGGCGCCATCAGTTAGTTGCCTTAATTGGGTTGTGTAAACCCTGAAGGTACTTGCTTCATACACATATTTCTGGGGTTCAGTCCCTTAGCGAGTCCTTAGTTTCCCCGATAGGTTGCTTCTTTTCCTTTTAGCTCCTCATTCATTTACTTTCTTCTAGCTTACTTTGTGTTGCCTTTGCTTAGTCAGTCCCTTTTATTTTTGCTCTGAGCAGAGGCCCATCTCAAGACAACCCCCCCAGTCCTACCTCTTTGTCCCTTCCTCTGCCCCAGGAATCCCAGCCAAGAAGCCAGGAAAAATATCATCAGGGCTGTGCCATATAATTAACAGCCACCCTGACTGCTCTAACTAGAGCCAACAGTAACCTCTGTGTTGCCAAGCCAAGTCCAATGGGCACTCCAGTGTTCTCACCCTACTTGGACTCCATCTGCATTCACCCCTAGTATCAACTTCTACTGAAAAGCACTTGTGTTCCCACTCCTACCCCATCTCCTGTGCAGCCTCTTCTTCCCAAATGGTGGTGTTCCAGGTTCTCACTGCACCCTATGTGTTCTCCCTGGGGTACTGCATCTACTCCTCCGTGGCTTCAATATCATCTTTATCCAGAGGTTCTCAATGTTAGTGGGCAGAAGGACCATCTGAGGGGGCCTGGTTGCCAATTTGTCAGGTTAAGAGAGAGGGCTACATTCACATGATTTAGGGCAGGTTGTTCTTTGTTCTCAGACCACAGGATGAAACAATCTGAGCTACAGGCTAATATTTCCCAACACTAGGCCCTTCTAAGCTCCAGACTGTGTAGTTGGCTTGACATCTCTCTGGTTGTAGCAGTCAGAGCAATGTGCCACCAGATCCCCTTTCTGTCCCAGCTGCAGGGAGTGCTGTTCACATGGAGCCTTCAGTTGTCAGCCTCTTCCAGAATTGCCTGGGCTGAAGAGAACCTCCTCCTCCAAGGGCACATCACTTCTTAGGGTAGCCCATGTCCAATCACTGATCAGCGTGAGAGTATAAAGGCTCCACCATCTCGGCCTAGCTTGAAATAGCTCTGAAAGGCCGTTCTAGCTCTGGGCCTCCCCAGGAGGTGAGCTGATGTGCTGGTTATCTAACTCTGTCTAACAAACCACCTCAAAACATAATGGCTTAAAACAACGACAGCATTTACTTTGCTCATGAATCTGCAGTCTGGACTGGGCTCCAGGTGGGAGAAGGAGCAAGGAGATAGCTCATCTCTGCTCCACTCAGGGTATGCTGGGGATTCTTGAAGTTTGGGGCTGGATGCATTTACAAGCTTGTCTGGCACCTGGACTGGGCACACTCAAGGTGCTGGTGGCTGGAACTGCTGGGCTCCTTGGGCATCTCTCTGTATCTCTGTGTGGTCTCCCTCCACATGCCCTCTCCAGCATGGAAGCTTCAGGACAGCCAGACTTCTTCCTTGTAGAATCAGGACTCCTAAAGTGTGTATCCCAAGAGAGAAAACCAGGCAGGAGCCATATTGCCTTTTACAACCTAGCCTCATAAGTCATGCAGCATCACTCTGGTCAAGCAATTACAAAAGTCCACCCAAGTTCAAGAGGATGGAGCATAGACCCTACCTCTCTGTGAAAGAGTTTCAATGTCACACTGAAGAAAGTGTATAGGATGACACACAAGTTGGTGTGGCTATCATTGCAAAATATAATCTGCCACAGTCGAGCCCATCATTAGGCCTGCCCAGCAGCTAGATCTCTCCCTCTGCCCACTCCTGTCGCCTTCCCCCTCCTCTCGGCAGGCGTCGCCCTCAAGAAGCACACCTTAAGAAATATTCTGCTCCCTAAACTGTCTCAGAGCCTACTTTCCAGCAACTCAACCTGTAAGACTATGTCTCCAAAACCAACATGTTCAAAGAAAGTCATCACCCGCCCCTCCACCCACCCTGTCCCACCCCAGCTTCTCCTCTTCTTCATGCCTTATCTCACTGAGTGGCACTCTCCACATCCTGTCCCTCCCAGACATCTTTCACATGTGTCCATTTCTCTTCTTCCCTCATCCAGACTACCACCATCTTTCACCCTGATCTGCTCAGTGGCCCCATAGCCCATCTTCCGTGCCCACGCCTGGCTCCCTGCAGCCCCAGCTCCACTTGTTGCCAGATGATCTTTCTGAGTCTCATATTGAATTTTTTCCTCCCCCCTTGCCCACATGATAAAGTCCAGACTTATTAACGTGGCCCACAGACCCTTTGTGACAAGACCTTGCATTCTTTGAAATCCTCGTATCTCACCCCTGCCTGTCACGCTCACTCTCTGAGTGTCTTTCGGCTCTTCTGTTAAGACCATGGTAAATCTCTCTGCCCCTTCAGGGATGTTCCCGCTGGGTGAACAGCACTGTTTTTCTCCCACAAGAGAACTACTTATCCTTTGGTCTTGGTTCAAATTTCAATTCCTTCAGCAAGCCTCTCCCCGACCCCTAGACTGGATGAGAGGCTCGGACCTGCGCTCCTACAGCCCCTCCCACCTCAGCACAGCCACTCTGCATGGAAATCACAAGTGTGACAGCTTTCCCTGGAGGCTGGAAGTTCCACCAGGGCAGTGACCATGTCATTGTGTTCACCAATGTAGCCACGGCACTCAGCCCAGTGGTTGGCACACAGTGGCCATGCAAACAGACTGCTGAGTGCAGCAGGTCAGGGTGTGCACTGACCAATTCCAAGGTGCCCCGACTGCATAGGCTGCACTGTGGGCACAACCCTGAGAACAGCGATTTTCAACCAGTGTGCTGCAACAATTTTTAGAACATGCAATACCTGACTATTTAGTCAGTGCCAATGGCCTCTTTCCCCTTAGACTGTCAAATAAGAAAATCACAGCAGCCAACACAACAATAACCATCTGGTGTGAATGAATCAAAATTATACCTATTTTTTGTTTGATTGGCAAAAAATATATTTTTTGGTGTGGTGTAGAATTTTAGTAATGAGTAATTAGTTTATGTGTGCCATGAGATGAAAAGGGTTGAAAATTGCTGCCCTAGAATTATGCAGTGCCTACTGTAAACGCACAAAGTGGCCTGGCCAAAGTTCTAATTGCGTGCTTATTGTTGATGCTCTCTGTTAATAACAAATTAATGTTTGGCAATAAGAAAATAATTTTATTTCAGTAGCGTCTTTTGAAGACCAGAGAATTCAACGTTTGCAACTAGAAAAAGAATGCAAACACCAAAGTAATGGTTCTCATCCTGGATGCACATTAGCATCCCCTGGGGAGTTCTGGAAAAATACTGATGCCTGGGCCTCACCACAAGCTGCTTAAACAGACTCTCAGGGGTGGGGCCCAGCAGTGGGATTTTTCACATCTCCCCAGGTGTCTCTAACATGCAGCTAAGGTTCAGAGCCTCTGGCCTAAATGGCACCCAAGCACATCCAAGGAGCTTAAGAAACCCACCTAGCAATCATTAACCTTACTCTTAAACACCTAGTCCAAGAGCCATGGAGCTGAGCACCCAAGATGCAGACTATCCTCTCCTAGCACATGCTCTTCTGCTCGTAGACTCCTTGTGTTCCTGGGCAACTGAACCACGCTGGCTTCCTTCACTTACACATTGCTGACCCGCTTGATGTGCATTTGTTTTGTCTCCCCAATTGGATTTAAATTGGACGGAAGTGACAGTGTCTTCTCCTTTCTTTGTATTTCAGAAAACCCTTGGCATGTTCAAGGGCACAACAGGTTGGTAGAATGTTTCGTTTTGCATGAATTTTCGAAGTTCTTTTCAAATTTTACTATCATAAGAATTGTGCTTTCTTAATATATTCTATAAATGTGTTAACCAAACCTGAACAGCATAACTTTTCCTTCCCTCTTCCCCAGAGGAGTTAGACTAGTATTTTCTGTAGACAGTTTTGGCCAGTTACTCCACAGTGTGGTTCCTTTCTTTCCAAAGCTCCCATCAGTGCTGGTGTTGATTTGCTTTGAACACAGATGGATCTTTGGTCCTATTACTTTTTTCCATGGAGGGGGCTTCTTGTTGAAGTAATTGAGCAGCACACCCCTTTTGTGTATGTGTATGTGTATGTGTTTTAAAAAACAATACTTTCCTTTTACACTAATTTTTCAGCCTCCCAGTGTTCACATACCATCGCAGATTATCATCATAAATTATTATGAAACATTATTACCTTTTGTAGGTAGGAAGTTGGATGCATTTCAATTGCTTCATTCAGCCACTAATTGATTCACGTTTCTCTGATATTCAAGTTTCAACGTATTGCTTCCATAAACAGGAGAAATACTTTCCACTTGGGGATACGACCTACACTGTCTTATATGATGCTCACTCTTAAAGCATGAACTGATTTCCACATTTTATCATTGTTCTTTTTGTACAGAATATTACTCTTCTGACATGACTTTTTTCTTTAGCTTACCCAGTGGGTACTAATGATGATTTGGTGGATTTTAGTTCTATATTATATTTAATTTTATCTCTTTTTATTATGTTGCACTTTAATTTCTCTCGGAAAAGACTTACGATGGCCGATTTAGAAAAATGTTCCTTTCTTATATAATTTGTTTAATAAATCCACCTACATTCTGCAAGTTTCTAATCAGTAATTTTATTTGTTTTCTCAGAATCTGAAATCCTGTCCTCTCTTCAGCAGAAACCAGAGGTCCATAGGCAATGGCTGTGGGACAAAGAAAAGGTAGGGTGGCAAGGAGCAAGAGCCACCAGATGTGATGCCCTTTCCACTTAGGGTCTTGTCTGCTTCTGTTTATACTTAACTTCTAACCAAAGCCCTTGGCTAAATACTGTTGACTCTTTCTTGTCAAGGGCGGGAGGCCAGATCAGTTGATGTCCTCATGTCCTCCTCAGCACTAACTTGACATTTAATCCTGAAGCCCTCTCAGGAATAGCTGGGGGAAACCCCAGAAAGCCTTTAGCTCATACTCTTTCTCATGTCCTTTCCAAGCTAGTAAAACACCCCAAATTCCAACTCACTCTTCTATGTGGCTAGCCACCGCCAGTCCCAGGGCAGTCTTATTTCTTCAGCGTTGAAAGTAGGCTCTCCTCTGAGCTCGGGAGCTCCGGGGTCCCTGGGAGGGTAGAGTATTGGCATTCTTATAGTTCCCATTCACCACCCAGAGCTCTTCCATTCACCATCCTTCCTTGAGCTTATATCTCCTAGTCTCTGGGTGATCTCCTCTCTAAGGCCACTCTGGCCACTCCATACATTTCTGAATTTGGAGAACCATTCCCTCAGACCTCATTGTCTCAAAATGTTCTGACTGCTAGCATCTTAGCTAAAAGCAAAATGTGCATCTGCTTCCAAAATATTTTTTAAAATCATTATAAAAAGTGTCTTTTACATACTTATGGGGGTAAAAATGGCTAATCTAGCCTGGCTTAATCAGAAGCCACTCCCCAGGGGCCTGCATACCTTCCTCTGAAAGGTAACATGTTTGCTTGAGTTTGAACTTGAGGAGTGAATTGAGTATTCTGTGGAAACGTCTTGCAGGAATTAAAAGCACAGGCTTCCATCCAGTAGGCCTGGATTAAAATATGGACTCTGCCCCCATCCTAACTGGGTGACCTGGGGCGAGTTATTTCATGTCTCTAAACTTGAGTTTCTTCATCTGCCATGTGGGTTTGGTCACACCTGTGCTAGGGCGCTTAGATTAAATGAGAGAATGCATGTTGAACAGCTGTGATAGGTCAGGCACTGCACTCATAAGTCAAGGCACAGACTTGTCTAAGTTGGAAGTTGTTCCTGACATCATGCTGCTTAAAGCCTGGGAGAGGGTTTCAGACCAGTTTTGGTATAGATGGTCCTGTGGAAAGCATTATCTAAGCAGAATTGAAGGCTGAGCCGGGTTTAGGGTTGGGAGGGTGTTCCCTGCAGAAGAGAAGGGAAATCCAGGAGTGAGGCTGGAGAGGCAAACATCAGTGAGACCACCAATAGCCACATAAACCATTCTTAGAAGACACGCTAGGAGGCTGTTTCATTAATTCAAATAAAAAAACATTGGTGCTCAAAACAAGGGACAAAGCAATGAGCGGTCAATGGGTTGGAGTAGAATTGATGGGATTTTGTGATTCATTGGATGCAGTGGATTCAGTCAGTATGGATTCAAAAACTATTTCCTTATAGCACCTCGTCTGATTTACTTCCTTAACTGTTGGGTCAAATGTCCTGCAAACTTCACTGGACTTATCCTTCCTCATCCACCTAAGGGCAAGTAGCTTTGGGTAGCCCCAGGCCATTCTTTTTTTAGGAAAGCCAGAAGTTTAAAGAGCGCTGTCAGCACTAGAGGATTTGGGAGGTGATTACCTGGTGAGTGGTTTCTCTCAGTGCTCCGACTCTTCTTTTTCTGAAAGCCTGCTTTGTAATCAGTGTGGTGGCCTAAAGGAAGGTTTGGAGAGAGACCATCACCCAACATAGCTATTGCCCTGTGGTCATTTGAGCTTAGCCAATGGGAGAGGAGGCAGGCCATGGTGGGAAAGACCCCAAGCCATTATCCGAAAATACCCTCCCCATTCAGAGTACCTTTTCTAATTATGCTTTGGATTCTTTCATACTAAAACCTGTTTAAAACCCCCGATCCCTTACCAACATACGGCAGTAAGAAGTGTGAGGGGCAGTGGGGAAGAGCCTAGAATTGAAGACGGTGCACACACCCAGAACTGCTATGGTGTGTGAGGAAGCCAGAGCCCCCACACAGTGTTGGAGAACATGTAGAGAACTCTGGGTTATTCTGAAGTTACTTTTTGACCATCAGACATACCATTCTGAAACTGTCCCACATGGGTCACTACTTTAATACATTTTATATCAATGACAGCAACAAAAATAGCTGACATGGAATATATATTGTGTGCAAGGTCCCATACCAGACAGGGAACTTTATCCTTTATTCCACATGGTGAGGCAATTAGGGAAGTGGGCCAATTGTTCCCGTTGTGCAGATAAGGAAGCTGGAGTCCAGAAGGCTGATGTAACTTGCTCAGTGGCCCACAGTCAATGAGCAGTAGAGGGAAAAAATGGGAAAAGTAGGACATCTGGGGGTTGATAGAAGCTGACAGGCTAACAATGTATTGTTTGTGGGAAGTTTTGTGTTTGGCAATGAGAAAGTAATGCTAATTAGGGATGTTGTGTAAAGACTCTTTAATATATTTTTTAACGCAACTACATAGTGGTCTTCATGTTCCCAGAGGTCTTCACAAGAGGTTAATATATCCATTCATTCATTCATCGTGATGGCTGAACGCCCCTTCAGTAGATATAGTCCCTTTTGGGGGATCCTGGCACTCATATTATGGTACTTCAGGGAACAGCCAGGTGTGCTTCTGGTTGGCGTTCCCCTCCCTGAGCCCATGCTTTGCTCCCCCTAGAGTGAGCGGCTGGTGAGAAGGATGCTAGGCAGGCCTGCAAACTGCTCAGCTCCACCACCCCAGAGCCCCAAAGAAGTTTTTCTGGGGAGCCAGCCCTGCCTGTTTGGCTCTGGAGGACAAGTCTGAGCTGGATGAACAAGCAGGAAGTGCCAGTTCCTGCTCTGCGCATAGTGATCCAGGGCTCTTTGTAGAAGAACCCGTCCAGCCCAAGAGGAGAAACCGCCCCCTGCCCCGGGCAAACTGGCCTGACAGCACCACCCCTCTGAATGAAACCCGTTGGAGAGCTCCTGCTCTCTGCCTGGAGTTTTGAAGTCATGGGAACCGTCTCGGGAGAACCTTCTGGTGTCACTTTCCTGGCAATGATTTCGCTGCTCACGGCATGTACCACCATCCTCTCGCTGAGGAACCTGATGAGTTGAGCAGCCTCTGGCCACTCCGACTCTTTCTTTAGACCTCAGGTTCTTTATCTGTAACAGGAAGTACTTACATTGGGTGAGCCTAGAGTTTTGATTCTGAATTCATTATCAGTAGACTGAAAAAGACAGTCAGTGCTACCAACACAATCAAAATAATCACCTCTCCCAGTTAAAAGAATGAACTCACTAGATGAGATACAGAGGGAAAACTGAGGTGAACATGGATATCCTGTGTTCTGTCAGATGTCCCAGCAGGGGAAGCCCAGGGCTTTCCACACTCCAGGAAGTCCCTAGTCCTCGTAACCTAATCATAGCGGGCCCTCAGCTGATCCAGGGTCCCCTCAGCAGCTCCCATGCCCCCCACCCAGCCCCAGATAACAGAGAGAAGGAGCAGCAGCCTTCCTGTGACATGGTTCCCACTACTTTGAGTGGCATCAGTGAAAGGAAAGACACAGAAGTGGCTCTGAAAGAGACCCTTATGACCCGTACCACTGCCTTTCTTCTCTCTCTCTCTCTTTTTTCCCACCAGGTGAGGTTTATGTGAAACCTCAGGGGGTGGGTCTGGGACAGGCAGGCCAGGGCAGGGAGAGTGGCACTTTAGTGTATATAGACCCCAAGAGGCCGAGTCAGAGGCCTCTGAGCTGTCCTTGACGTCGCTGCTCTCTGTGGTCTCGCCAACCTTTCTGAGGCCCTGGCTGTCACTGCCACTGCCCTTGGCAGCCAGGCCCTTCTCCACCCAACAGGGCTCTCCGGAGCTTGGAAGTGAGTTGCCCTTGCTCTCCACCTTGTTCTCGATGGAGCCCAGCTGTGCGCTTGCCCTTCTCCTTCAGCTCCAGGTGCTGCCTCAGCTCACCAGCCGTCTGGGTGAGATCCTGCTTCCTTGCTTCTGCATCTTCTGCTTCTGCACAGCATTTGAGCTCGACTTCGCTGATCTGAAAGTTGAGCTTTGGAACTGAGATGCAGGGTGGCCCGGTTTCTTTTTCTGACATGCAGGAAGATGGATTTGGCATTGAAGTTCTTGATAATGGTTCAGAGGCCTGGTTCATCAGCTTCTGAGCCAGGCCAAGGTGTAGGTAGGAATGCTTCATGCCCAGTGAGGTGATCTGTTCATGGGGCATGTCATCTGGGTCCCCTTCCTTTTGGGCCAGGACATAGCCCACAATGTTCTCCTTCTCATCCTCAGTATCTAAGAGAGCTAGGATCGAGAGAGGCTGAGGTCGAAGCAGTATGACATATGGGAGTTTCTGGGACAGGCACAGGAGGTCACAGGGCTGCGTGTTCCCCAGGTCATCTTGGCTACAGGGAGGAGCCCCCTTCTTCTCTTTACTAGAGAGGGGAAGCTGAGGCCTAAACTGAGGGTGTGACTTGCTCAAGTTCATACCTGTCATAGGTTTGGAACTGAATCCATAGGCTACAGTCTCACTGCCAGCTCAGGGGCTGCAAGGAGAGGAGGGACTTTTCACCTGTGAGTCACCTCCACTTCTATCCCCTCTGGGGAATTCACTCTCCATTTGGTCAGGGCGGACAGCCTATGTTTTCCACGAGTGATTTAGTGCTCATGGATTTCATCTCAGGAGCTCTGGCTACCCCAACCTTTGCCTTCCGGTTCTCTTGAATGACCATGGTGTGCTAGTTCAGAAACCTCAAACAGTGCACGATCAGCTTTACCATTCATGATAAGAGAGAAATAGAACCTGTGTGCCCGTTAAAAAGTCATCATTCGGATTTAAATCAGCCTTGGTTAAAATAATCAAGGGATCTCAGGAACTATGGAAAGGTCAAAGGTTTGCAGGTTTAGGGTTTCGTGGGAACATGCGCGTGTTTGGACCAGATCCAAGTGCCTGGTTGACCTGTTTGACAGGTAACAATTAGAGAGTAGGAGCTTGCCTGGCTGGAATGTGGCTGCAGAGGCCGGCGCGGAGGATCTGGTTTACCTGCTGGGCAGGTGGGGCCTGCTGAGTCCGACAGGCATGTGCACGCACAGCATTCCAGAGAATCGGTTTTCTTTTAAAGACACAGCAATGGCTGCAGGGCACAAAGGGTTGGGTTGAGCCCTGGCTGGAAGCCATTAGCTATTTGCGAGGTAAAGAAGAAAAATAAATAGTTCCCTCTAGACAGCTCAAGGAAGAAACTGAAAAGGTATTCAGAAAAAAATTTTTTTTCTTTTAATGTCTAAAATGAACATGTGCTTCATGTCTCGAGACTTGAGAAACCCCAGACTGGTACAAAATGCCAAAGATAATAGAATTGAAAAGTCACTTCCCCCTCCCCCAATTTCTTTTTCTGTTTATAAAGGTCATAATATTGAGAGCAAAAGATTGAAGGATGGTGTCTGGCTTGAGATAGTCTAGAAATGTTTTTTGCTGTTTTTCTTAGCATAGCTGCAAAAGACACCCAGAAAAACAAATTTCTGGGTTTTTTCTCCTTGGTAAATCTGTATATTTGTAAAGTTAAAAATGCTCTTTCAGTAAAACATAGTTAAAGCAAGTAATTTGCTGTTTAATAGAAGGATATTAGGATAATATTACATATAATGTGCAGTATAATAGAAAATCTACACAGACACAGCCCTACATACATAACATGACTCCTTTTTCATTCAAAGGGGTTCTTGGTAGTGTCACTTCAGTGTCACACTCATCACTGATGAGCACGGGGGAGATCAAGCCAGGGTGATTGGGACCTGAAAATTGCAATGCTGTAAGGAACGTTGCTAAAACAAACTCAAAACTCTTTGAAAATTCTCAAGTAATTAATTTTTAAAAATTTACCAGGTTAGTTTTCTAAAAAGTAAAATCTCCCCCTCTTACACAATGTCTCTCTTGACAGCAGAAATTATGTAAGTCACTTCCAAAAAAATGACAGGTGCTTTCTGTTCTTGTGTGTGCTACCTAAGCTCTGAGGTCCCAAGAGACAGTCCAAGGACATAAGTCACTGAGGCCCTGGTAGTGAGATGGGAGAAGCAGGAAGAATAGGCAGCTGACGATTACACTGAAAGCAACTTGCCAGTTCAAAGAGTTAATTATAGCGAAACAGAGGATCTTCAAATTCAATTGGCAGAAGCAAACAAGCAAACAAAAACTTAGCTGTCTCACTGTTGACTATTGCTGGTGGTAAAACAGCTGCTAATGTATTGACAGACTATTTACTAGAACTGATCAAAAGTCAGTAATAATGAAAAGTGAGAACAAGAACAACTTACAGGTACTGACCTCTTACTATGTGCTATGTGCTGTGGCAAATGGTCTACATTTGCTCATTTAATCTCCACGACAATCCTGAGACAACTATTATCACAATCTCCATTTTACAGACAAGGTGATTGAGGCACAGAGAAGTTCCAGAACGGGCCTTAAATCAGACCATTGGTAATTAGAAGAGCTAGGCCCCGAACCAGGCAGTTCATTCATTCATTCGCAATGTGGAACTGCTGTTCTGAGACAGGCACAGTGCTGGGATTCACAAGACCATGATGAACCCTTGGAGTTGGTCCTTCATAGACAAATGAGATTTCACGGAGTCTAATTAGTGTTTCTGACTCCTGCAACAGCTCTCTCCACTGTGCTCTAGAGCAGCGATTTTCAACTAGTGTGCCATAAGAATTTTTAAAACATGCAATACCTGACTATTTAGTTAGGGCCACTGACCTCTTGTCCCTTAGATTGTCAAATAAAAAAACTGACAACAGCTAACACAACAATAGCTGTCTGGTATGAATGAATCAAAAGTATACCTATTTTTCTTTGTCAGATTGGTAAAAATTATAGTATATTTTTTGTAATGCCATAGAATTTTAGTAGTCCATTTATGCATGCTATGAGATGGAAAAGGTTGAATATCGCTACTCTAGATGGTTTCTTGATGGCACATACACTTTAAAAGTCTGCCATTGTTTCTGCCACCATGGATCACCCAAGGTTTACCTCTGCCATTTCCTAGCCATGCTCAGACAGCCTCAGTAGCAGTGTCTTAGTGAGGCAAAGGATAATGGCCATTTTCTAGGATATGCACTGCATGTCTCCTCTAGGCCTGCTTTATTTTGTGTGCCAGATAAGTGTGGGAGCAGTAAATTCAAGTTTGTATGTCCTGAGAGCAGAGCTTACTATGGGTTATTAATAACAAATATTTGCATGTTGGTTTTTACCTCTTCATAATTTGAAATTAATCTTTACTGATTCTGACATGATGACTGCTTCTTGAGAATCCTAAAAAACACAGAGCAAAATTAGCTTGCACCTTAAAGCAGTTTCCTTACCCTGTAACATCGCACATATCCCCACAGGTCATCTTTATTTCCCACATGATAATGTATCCTTCTGTTAGCATATATCTGTCTTGAACTTTGTGCTCTTTGACCAGTCTGTCCCTCGTGTGCCTTTGAGCAAATTCTGAAGGACAGACATAGCTTCTCTGGCAATGACCCACATTAATAGCCATGAAAGGCTGAATGGCCACTTACTTGGGTTGGAGTAATAATAGTAAGCATACAGAGAACCTGTTAGGTACTGTGCCAGACATGCTACATGCTACATGCACTGTTCATTTAATAATTACAGAGGCCCCCTGGCCAGCGTGGCTGAGTTGGTTGAAGCATCGTCCCATAACCAAAAGATCACTGGTTCAATTCCCAGTCAAGTTTCGGGCCTGATCCCCCATTGGGGTGTGTGCAGGAAGCAGCCAGTTGTTGTTTCTCTCTCACATCGATGTTTCTTTCTGTCTCTGTCTCCCTCTCCCTCTCTCTCGAGTGAAAAAGTAAATAAACCTTTAAAAAATAATAATGTTTACAGTGGTTTCAGATGTGTATTATGACTGTAAGTAACAGGGGAGAAAAGCCTACTCACAGAGAATAAATAACTTACCTGAGGTGACACAGCTAACAAATGGCAGTGCTAAGATGCAGAACAAGAACCATCACTCACTAGAGCCTGCATCAGACAGACGTGGAAATGAATGACCATTTGGTCTTGAATGTTTTGTGATTCTGAGATACTCTGCTCTACTCCGCTTTGAACAAAGCACACCAGAAGTGTTACCTTGGGTTCCTCTGGTCGCCATGCTATAAGTGGGAAAATAAACCATCTGAAGCAGGTTTTAAGGAGAACAGCCAAAGTAAGGAAGCTATGCAAATTATGGTGTGTGAGGAAGCATTTAAGGAACCAGAAATATTTATATTTCTATTCTAGAAAGAGTAGGCTGATGTTGTGTGGTTCCAAGCTGGAAAACAAAGACCAGTAAGTGGAAATTGGAGGGAAACAGATTTTGATTGTATATAAAGACAAGTTTGTTATCCCTCAGACTGGAGAGTGATGGAAAGAATTTGTGAATGCCAGTTCCATCACTGTGATAAGCATCTGTTGTTTTTGCTTTCTAGAGTCCATTCCCTTTCATTCTGAAAGCAATGGCCTGATTTCCTTAGAGGGGAATAACATTTCCCCATTGAGAGCAGTCCTAGTGGGACAGTCAATCAAGTTATGCTAATCACCCCTGGCCAAGAGTAGAGTATGTGACACTCTCAGAGTCTTTTTCTCATGATAATCTGTCTTGAGCTGAGTAACATGAAGGTGGACGAATGGCTGGAGTTGATTTGTCCCTGAGCAGTGCCCTCACCTACCTGAGTACTGACTTCTATTCCTGGATCTTGAACTTCCCACAGCAGAAGCTGTGCACTGGTCAGAAAACATTAGAGCCCTGGCTGGTGTGGCTTAGTTGGTTGGAGCATCATCCCATAACCAAAAGGTCACCTGTTTGATTCCTGGTGAGGGTTGTTTGTTTGATCCCCAGTCGGGGTGCATGCAGGAGGCAATCAATCAATGTTTCTCTCTCACATTAATGTTTCTCTCTCTCCTTTTCCTCCCTTTCTCTCTCAAATGAGAATAAAATACGCCTTAAAAAAAAAAAAGAATGAGAGAAATTAAAAAAAGAAAAAGAAAAGAAAACATTAGGGATATCTAGCAAGGGGTTTCTTAACCATGAGGATGCCAAAATACTAGAATTGTTCTTATATATTAAACATGTCCTTCAAGCCACATTTTTCACCACTGTATTCCAGTCTTTAAAGAGAATCATCAAGAACTCTATCTCCAACCTAAGTTCCTTACAATGTGGTTTGACCTTGAAGAACAGAAATATTACTATCCTTTGTCCTGTTCTTCAACATTCTCTCAATTCCGTGAGCTATCTATGTCTTCCCAATATATTCTATTTTTGCTTAAGTTAATATGAATGTTTTTCTAAGGTGAGCAAAAAGTCTAACTGACACAACCATTAACTTGATGCATGACTATGATCGTGGGAAAAAATTTGACCTCTCTGAGCCCTACTTCCTTCATGTGAAAATAATCCCAGGTTTTAGAATATAATATGAGATTGTGTCTACAAAGAGAAAGGCACGTAGCAGGTGCTCAATAAATACTGGTTCTCTTCTCCTTCCCCTCTAAAGCACAAGTTTTCTGTTTTCCAAAAAACTAAGAAAGATAATATATACAAAGTAGTTAGCATAGAGCTTAGCACCATAGTAAGTACTTAGTCAGTGGTAACTGATTTTATTACAATTTTTCTGTTACTGAAAGTATTTAAGTCAGGCCTGGAAAATCATTGGCCAGGGATTTTTAGAAGTAACTCAACAATGGGATGAGTGGTTGGATGTAACGGCCTTATTTCTTTCCCGCACTGAGAGTCCGTGATTCTGTGTTAGAGAGACTTAGCATTGTCTATAAGAATGTGTTAGCTCCTTTAAAGCAAAATGGCAGAGGCCAGAGTCTTGGGATGAGGACTGACCATGACTGGGTACATCCACTGGACTGATGCCCAAGCCAACACTGAGCAATGGGTCACTAACCAACCTGCCCTTGGAAAGAGCTCTGATAGTCACCCAGGATGGTGTTCGTAAGATCCATCTAGCTCAGAGCTTCCACCGTGGTTTTGCCTGAATCAGGAACAGAGACTCATGAAAGTTGTTCCAGAAAGAATGGAGTTCATTGGAAGGACACATATGCAAGGTGGCCCTGGAAGAGCCAAGGAACCCAGCCTCCAAAAAGGCAGGAATCATGGCAGCTCTGTGATATGCTCTTTTCACATTTCCAACTCTCCTCCTTACAGCAAAGTCTGTCTCTCTGTGTTGCCTCCTTTATCTTCTTTGCCAGCTGGATATTTCTGCTGATTTGTCTACACCTGGCCCACAGTAGCCGTTCTGTCCCCGAATCTGCATCATCTCCCAGGTCCAGCCACCGGAACTGATTTCCCTCTGGGCATCTTTTCCTAAAACTCTGGAAAAGGATTTGACTGGCTTAGCTGTTGAACCAGGCTATGTCAGATGTTGTGTATGAATGAATCATTTTTCAAAACACTTTTTTTTTTTTTAATTTTTAGAGAGAGAGGAAGGGGGGGAGAAAGAGAGAGAGAGAAACATTGATGTGAAAGAGAAACATTAATCAGTTGCCTCTCACATGTGCCCTGACTGGGGACTGAACCTGCAACCCAGACATGTGGCCTCACCAGGAATCAAATTGGTGACCTTTCACTTTGTGGGATGCCACTCAACCAACTGAGCCACACTGGTCATGCTTGGATGAACCATTCTTGAGATCCATGTGCTCACCAGGTGCAATCAGATAGGCTCACCTGGTCTTCTGCCCACTCAACAGATGTGAACTGGTCAGAAAACACTAAAGACATCTGGTTAAAAGCATCTTAACTGTGATTATACAAAATATAAGATCCATTTTATATATTATACGTCCCTTTTAAGATATATTTTCCCACCATTTTCTTCTAGTCTTTAAAGAGAATCTCCAAGGATTGTATCTCAAACCCAAATGTCTAAGGCTGTGGTTTGCCCTTAAAGCTCTCCTATGAGAACATGGAAATTGTCCCTCTGTAGTGGATGTTGACTTGAAGCAACTGAGTCTTCAAATGGGTTATTTAGGATTTGCAAACTAGGACCAAAGGATCTCAACTGACAGGCTCTGGTTTTCAGCTGAATGAGAGGTAGAAGGAGGACCCCAGGCAATGAGAATGGAAAGATGATGGCAATAAGAAGTGAAGGGACTCAAATGGGAGAGCTGGGTAGGAAAGAGAGGTCAGGTGGGAGCTGCAGAGTAGAAGGAAAGCCAGCCAAGACCAGAAACCAGACAAGAACTGCTGCTTCCACATTGGGGTCAGAATTTATAGTGAAACTGGAAAAAGAGTACGGAGAATCAGGAAGAATGAGAACTCTGGGCTAGGTGAGGGCTCAGTCCCAGGGATTGTGTTGAGTGCCAGCTATGAACAAGGCACGTAAGATCTCTCCCAGGCTTAGCGTTGTATTTACCTTGAGAAACTCTAATTGTCAACATATATTCAGTTTAAACACTTGTAAGTTCTTAACTACAGTGGTCTCATGGCCTCTGACTAAAGGGCGGTTCAGGGAGTAAGAAGGAAGATGTATTTCTATCACCACGTAAGTGTCTTAAACCATATTTAACACAAGGAACAGAAGAATATTCTAGAAGGGCCCTTGGACATAATGTGCCCTGGGAAAATTTGAAAGCCAGCCCAGGGATTGCCCTGTAATTTGTTGTAGGCTTGAGTACCATTCGCATACCTGTGAGATCCAGCCCCAAGGCTGGGCTTGTTTCTTTCCAATTTGCTTTGAGATGCTCCTTTGACAAAGCATCGCCAAGAAAACATTACCAGTCTCAAAGCTGCAGGAGTGGGAGGTTTAATGGATTAATCATGGGTCTCTGGGGACTGGGCTAAGCAGAGGATTCTGGGCCCCGAGTTTTGGGCCCACACACTGCAAATCTGAGGATTAATGTTTGATCCTCCTCTAAGGGCAAGAAGAGGGTGAGGATGGGGTTAAGCCTCTGCTGGCTGATTATAAATGTTTCAGATACAAATCTTTAAGGCGGGAACTTTCCAAACAACAAAACAACCAAGGGAAAACTCCACAGAAAGCCTTACCTCAACGCATTACTCAACTCTGCGAGTGTGGAGGACTTAATGAGACATTTTAAATAAAGAAAGGAGTTACTTAAAAGCTAGGGATATCTGGGACTAGCTTAAATCGGGCAATGAGAAACCCAAGTTACCCTTTCAGGATATCGTTCATCCTATAAAAACAAAGTGTATTTGTTCGCAGTAAACATGTCAGAACAGCAGCTGTATAGGACAAGTGTAGACTGGTTGCTGGCCAATCTGCCAATTTTCAGATAAACCAGGATCTGATAAGTGACAGATTACCAATAGAACATTGGTGGCGGGATCTTTTCTGGTTTGTCATTTTAGTGTCAAACATGCAAGTGTATCAATAAAAGTTCAAAACAACTTCTGTTCTCATGATGTATTTACAGTATTTATCTAAAGGGGGAAATAAAGCTCTGCTTAATGGCAACCCTCAAACCGTTGCAATTCAAAGACCTGTCACACATAGATGAAATCCCAGGACTTGTCCTGGTACTTACTTATAAGACAGGGCTAGGCCAGATCCCTGAGCTATAAATAAAAATAATTTTGTCCTATTCATGAGCAGATTTCATCTTTACCCTATGACCTCAATGCATCTATTAAAAGGAAAGAATTATGCTAGCTCAGCATGTCACACATTTTGACAACTTGTATACTACCTCATGATTTTTGCCATATTATTATAAGGTCTATAATATTGTTTATTAATTTTTTTTCATTAAATCAAATCACCTTTTTTTTTTAACCTAAATAGAGTATTTCTGAATAAAACTTGTCTTTCCCACATCAGTTTTACCTGTGAATTTGTAGCTTTTATGGGCTAATTGTTTTTTCTAATATCAGTTTAAATAAATATGTAGTATTAAAAGAAAAAAAAAGTCGGGTAAAAAATATAGCTAAAAACATTTTGTGTAACCTGACTGGTGTGGTTCAGTTGTTAGCTATTGTCCCACAAAGCAAAAGGTCACTGGTTTGATTCCTGGTCAGGGCACATGCCTAGGTTGCAGGTTCAGTTCCTGATCAGGGTGAGTACAAGAGGGAATCAATTGATGTTTCGCTCTCACATCAAAGTTTCTGTCCCTCTCTTTCTTCCTCTCTTCCCCTCTCAAAAAAATAAAATAAAATTGTATGACCTTGAGTGGCGTGCAGACCACAGTTTAGAAAATACTGCCTAGCTAAGGAGAATGCTAGGCGCAAGTAAACCATTATGCAGTCTGCCCAGCTCATCCATGGAAGAGGGTGACCGTCTCTAACACTCATTAATTGGCTGATCTATCCTGGGTTAATCACTTCTCTCCCTGAAACTTCACTTCCTCAGCTGAGGAAGTTGGAGTCCTTTTCTGTCTCTAAGGATCTGCAATTTTCCAAGATTCTGTGGTAGAGCCCAGCACCAGGCAGGAGACATGGCCAAGAGCTGGTTCCCTGGTACCACTCCATCCACGTGATTAATCTTGAGAATTTGGCAGAACTTTGCTTTTGCTTTCATCAGCAATGGTTAGAGAATACTCCTTCCAGGCAGTGTATGGAAGAAAAAGCTCCCTTTCTCTAGTTTGAATGAATTGCAGTAGAAAAACAGGCAAGTGGGAAAAGGCAGTTGGAAAGGGGCTTTGAAGGATTGTTGACTTAACCTCTTCTGATGCCCCAGCTACTCTGAAAAGACTTTTGGGAAAAGGAGAAGCTAATTTGATTACTCCACACCTAAGAACTCAGTGATGATAAATAACAGGAATAATAAGGCATAATTAATAACAAGTTATCAGTATAACAAAGTAATGGCAAGTCGGCTAACCTCACTGAGCCTTTATTTTCTCATTTAAATAAAGGAATTTGAACTGGATGATTTATAAAACTTCTCCCAGCTCTGAAGTTCTTTGATTGTGTGACTTCCACTTTTATTTTTTATACAAAAAAAAGTGTTTTAAATTTTATAGAATGTCTTTAAAATCTGGCATTTGAAGACAAGAATAAAGTTACTTTTTAAGATAATCATCTATCAAACGTTTACATGTATAATTTATACACTTTCAGAACCACGTTATAATCTGTAGTACAACTGAATCAAATGTCATACGTCCACATTATTCATTAGCCTATTCATTTACTGGGTCACTTTTTCTTCAAACATGCAGTGCACACCTCTTATGTAGCAAGTAGTGGAGCATGGTGAGTAAGAGTATAATTCTAGAGGCAAAATAACTTGAGATAAAATCCCATTTCCACTGCACATTAGCTCTAAGCCTTGGTTCCTTTATCTATAAACCAGGAATTACTATATATTGATCATAATTATAGGGTTATTGAAGATTAAAGGAGATATCTGGTAGAAAGTCAAGTGCTCCAAATACAGTAAGCACTCAAGGAAAGGTAGCTGTTACCATCCTCTTCATCACCATTGTTAGGGGCTGAATTGTGTCCCCCCCTCCCCCAAATTCATATGTTGAAGTCCTAACCCCCAGTATTTCAGAATGAGACTGTATTTGGAGATTGAGCCTTTAAAGAGGTAATTAAAGTAAAATAAGGTTTATAGGTGAGCCCTGATCCAATACCGGTGTCTTTATAAGAAGAAGAGATTCAGACACAGAAGGAAGACCAAGTGAAAACACAGGGAGAGGAAGGCCAGCTGCTAGCCAGGGAGAGAGGCCTCAGGAGAAACTAGCGCTGCTGACACCTTGATCTTGGACTTCTAGCCACCAGAACTGTGAGAAAATAAATTTCTGTTGTTTAAGCCACACATTCAGTGGTATTTGTTAGAGCAGCCCTCGAAGGCTCCTAGAGTCACCATCACCATGTGCTGGGATTCAAAGGTGATTATGCCATTTACTATTTTTTCAGTGAACTCCCAGTCTAACAGAGGGAGACAAGCACATAGGCAAATATACTTTACGATACAGGCTGATAGGAACAAAAATAGAGGTCTGTACCCATGAGAGCACAGGAGAGGAAATGCTTTACAGTACGGGGCAGGGAGGTACTTACAGAGAGGTAAAGGAGAAAAAGGGAAAAGGTTAGAAAGGCTACTAGTTCTAAAAAGGTCAAGGAAGGTCACTGGGTAAATAAGGTGGAACAGGGAATTTTAGGCAAGGGGACAGCACATACGGTAGAATGCATGTAACAGGGACGTTCTTTAGGAATAATTTGTTCTCTAAGATGGGACCTCACCTGTTTGTGATGGAGGAAAGTCTGTCTTAACCAAAACCGAGTGAAAGAGACGCTATATAAATCAGCTGGGTCAGCTGGTGCCTGGACATTCCTTTTTACTGTCCAGATCTCTTAAGGATAGCACAAAAAGGGAAATTCCCAGTTTGGCCCACCAGAAGCATTTAGCGGGCCTGTGTATTTTGTTTGGAAGCTAAGGCAACATGACACCCCAGCTTTAGCTCAGAATGGATAAGAGGACAATGGGAATCGGGGAGAATTAACCTAATTCTGAGAAGGTGGTTAAAATGTAATCCATTTACTCTGATGTGTTCATATGTGGGAATTTAGAATACAGTATAAAAAAATATGATTATAATAGGCTTTACATAAAGCTCTCATAAATTTTTTTAAAATTATGTCTTCAAAGGAACTTGAATAAGCAAAGTGAGGGGAGGTAATATTATTATCTGCCTGTTTCATGGATTGTCAAGGATTAATGAGCTAATTAATATCGGCAAAGCTCTCTAGCACAGAAGAAAATAACTGGAAAACTGGGTGTTATTATCTCTTCCCCCACCCCCGGCAAAGCTAAAAGACCAAACACAGTCTGTCTCAGCTTTTTATCTTTTTTATATAACAAAAATGATTAAAGAACATTTTGTTAAAATACAAAAATAAATTCCCTGTTTTACTAACATGGCAACTTTTATTGCTCTGTAGTTCCTTCATCTTTATTCTGACTCATCCATGGTTGTAATCATTTATGTACTTTGTATTTTAAATACATAATGTATTTTGCATTAGCTTTTTAAAAATTTTATTTTTATGTATTTTTATCCTCACCTGAGGACATTCATTGTTTTTAAAGAGACAGGAAGTGGGGGAAAGAGAGAGAGAGAGAAACAGCAGCTGGTTGCCTCTCTTATGTACCTCGATCAGGGACCATACTCAACCGAGGCATGTGCCCTCACCAAGAATTGAACTGGAGACCTTTTGGTTCAGGGGATGACGCTCCAACCAACTGAGCCACACTGGCCAGGGTGCGTTAGCTTTTTTTGTTTTTACTTAACATGTCATACCATTTGTTCATGTTGCTTACAGAATCTTCATAACAATTTTTAAAGTATTCTGTTGATGTATAATTGATATGCCATTATACCACCCATTTTAGTGTATAATTCTAGGGTTTTTAGTAAATTTGTAGAGTCGCATGATCATAGTTAAAATCCAGTTTTAGAACATCTCCATCCTCATGAAATTTCCTTGTGCCCATTTGTAGTTCCTGATTTCATCCCCTGCCCCAGGAATCCATGGATCTGCTCTCTGTTTTAGACTTGAATTTCCTAGAATTTTAATGTAAAGCTGTGTCTGGTTTATTCCAATTAGCAATATGTTTTTGAGGTCCATCCACATTGTAGCATGATTAGTAGCTTGCTTGTTTGTATTGCTGAATGATATCCCATTGTATGGCTATATTGTACCACATTTTGTTTATCTACTCACCAGGTGATGAATACTTGGATTGCGTCCAATTTTGGGGTGTTTTGAATACTGCTGCTATGAACATATGTCTTTGTATTGACATTTGTTTTCACTTTTCTCGCAGATTACTCAGACTGAAATTGCTGAATGATATGGCAACTCAGTGTTCACCTTTTTAAAGAAACTACCAAACTATTCCAAAGTGACTGCATCATTTTACATTCCCTTTCTACATACGCAACATATAAAAGTTCTACTATCTCCACATCTTTGCCAACACTTACTATTGTTTTTCTTTCTGATTATAGTGTTTAAAATGGGTGGGAAGCGGTATTTTATTGGCTTCAATATGCATTTCTCTAATAACTAATAACACATGCATCTTTTTGCATGTGTTATTAGCCTTTTATATATCTTCTTTGGTGAAACGATTATTTAAATCTTTTTGCCTGTTTTTAACTTACGTTGTTTGGCTTCTTGTTATTGAGTTTTAAGAGGTTTTGGTATATTTTGGATTTATGTCCTTTGCTAGATATATAATTTGCAAATATTTTCTCACAGTCCGTGACTTTTCATTTCCTTAATTGGTATTTTTTTGAGAAGGAAAAGTTTTTCATTTTGATGTTTATCTTTTCAGATCATGTTCTTGGTATCATACCTAAGATATCTTTGCATAATCCAAGGTCACAAAGATTTTCTCCTCTCTGTATCCTAAAGTTTTTCAGTTTTAGTTCCTATGTTTAGGCCTGTGATCTATTTTGAGTTAATTTTTGTGTATGGTATAATGTAAGCTCTAAGTTGTTTTTATTTTAATGTGCATCTCCAGTTATCCAACCACCATTTGTTGAAGAGACCAGCCTTTCCCCATTAAATTTTCTTGAAATCTTTGTCAAAAATCAATTGACCATAAATGTAACAGTTTAATGTGGAGCTCTCAACTTCAATTCATTCATGTCTTTCTTTCTGCCAATACCATATTGTTTTGATTCTGTAGCTTAATGATAAGTCTTGAAATCAGGTTGTATAAAATCCTCCAACTCTGTTCTTCTTTTTCAAAATTCTTTTGGTTATTCATTGTAACAATTTTTTATAGTGCCAAATACTTATTAAAATGGATGTTTAATAATAAATGCACTTTATCACTTCTGATACCACAAAAGACACTTCCAGTCTTTTTTCCCCCTATTGTTATAAACTTTGCAAAGAATATCTTTATGCCTGTATCTCTTGTTTCTCTTGGTTGTATGATTTCTTAAGGCGAATTCCTATCAGGTAATTACTGGATCTAAGGCTATGAAGGGTGTGTACCCACTGGTATGGTACAAAAGGGGACAACCTTGGCAGGTAGGGCAGTGGTTTTCACACTGAGGGATTAACTTTTTTTTTTTAAAGCACTTAACACAGTGCTCAGCATTATGCTAAATGCTTTATACCCATTATTTCAATGAAGCTTCACAACTCCCCTTAAAGTAGATGTGATGATCTCCATTTAACAGAAGAGGAGACTGAGTTCAGGACTTGAACTCACGGTAGGCACATGTCCCAATCTGACCAGCAGATAGATGGCAGAGCCAAGACTGCAGCCCAGAAAGTCTCCCTGACTCACTACTTTTGTTTTATGTTATATTTTGAATGTGAAGATTCATCTGAAGTCTCCCCAGAAGGCTCGGGGCCAGATGTTGCCACTCTCCACAGATGTTCGCAGTCTGTATGTCTTTTTCTGCACTTCCCCCTATCCAAGAGCCCTCAAGCCCTTAAACCAAGGCCACAGCATCTCCATCTCCCTGACCTGGAGTGCGGGCTGAGAGGAGTGCACGGCGATGGGGCTGTCCTGCAGAACAAAGAGAGTGTCTCCACGGGGAGGAGATACCAGCACCACCGTCCTTCTTGCTCAAAGGAGCAGCCACGAACAAAGCAGCTGGGGCCCTGCCTGGGAGCCTGCAGCTCAGAGTAATGGAGACTCTGCGCTCGGCTCCACAGGCCCCACACAGGTGCCCAGGCCAGGAGAGTTTGGGTGTCTGCTTTGTGCAGGCGGGAATTTGGGCTGCCTGTCCCAGTCTCAGGCCACTCTCAGTCAAAAGCTGGCATTGATGAGGGCAGTGGGTCCTGTTTCATTCCAGGACTGTGCCCTGAAACAGCACGAGGCTGAAAGTAGCTCTTCCCTCCCTGGGGAGATGCTGAGACTGCACAAAGCTCAAGCCTCATCGCCCCCACCCCTTTCCAGCCACCCGCTGGCAAAACTAACCCTATACTCCAGGCTATTGTCCAAACGTTTTCCTGTGCCCCAAATGACCTACCTTCCCACCTCCCTATCTGCCATTCTTCCAAGACCAGCTCAAGTCCTATTTAAGTTGTATCTAAGTCTAAATCCACAAGGGTAGCTACTGTGTGTTTGGCACATGGGCCAGTCTGGGAGATTGTCCTCGGTCTCCCTGATATGAGATAACTCCCCTTCCTCAATCCCCTCTTAACGCTTTGTCTCTATGTCTGTTATAGTTTCCACTCTGCGGTTCCCCTCCCTGAGGCCAAACTCCGGAGCTGCTTCTCTTACTCTCGATTCTGAGCTTCTATCGTCCAGTCTCTGGCTCAGCAAGCTGATTCTGATCTCCTGGTTGTTACTGAGCCACAGCTTCCTTTGTTGTTGTGTTTCTCATCATCTCCCTATACCCAGCACTTCTTGGCATGTGCTTTGGGAAACACTGCTGTGCTTGTAACCGCAGCCTGGATCTGACTCAGATTCTGATCGCTTTCTTGACTCATGATCTGATTTTGCCTTATCGCCTGTAGGCACACCTACACTAGGACCATCCAGCCATGAAAGCTCTGCAGCAAGAACGGCCTTCCTTCCTAAAATACATATTTCAGTTAAAGTTGCTTTTGCTATAGATAAAATTACCTTACGGTAGAGGAGGTACAGTTGTGATGGTTAAGAAGGGCTTCTTCCAGAGGGTATTGAGAATGAGGATTAGGGTTTGAGTTCAACTGGTACCCTACAACTAACTCTAGAGAGTGGTCAAGAGGGGCAGGGCCGAGCATGTACACCTGCGGCCTCGTTGAGCTTTTGACATTGTAACCCATGGCTTCCTTCTGAAGCTCTCTCCTGCCTCAGTTCTCCTCCCCTCTCTTCACTCCTCAGTCTCCTTGGCCACATCTACTTTTTTCAACCTACTTCTTAAATGGGGGGTGTTCTCTAGAGTCCCCTTCATTTTTCTTTCCTGCAAATTTAACTCCCACATAAATGTCAAGGATTCCCAAAAGTGCCTCCAGTTCAGCTCACTCCTGGGGCTCTAGACCTGTAGATAGATATTCAACTGCGTCCTGCTTCTCCTCTCCCTTTCCCTTGGGGAAACAAATGTGAGCAAACTATCTAATTCTCCCTGGTTAGAAAGAGGCTATGGGTAGTGAGGATAGAATGATGCCATGACTCATCCACCTATCCATCCATTCCCCAAGTACCATGCTCCTGCTGGATGCTAAGTATTGGATTCAGCATCAGGAACAAAAAAAGGGTAAATACTTGGTGTCCATTGTCAAGAGCCTAGATCTATGTGAGATACAGAAAGATAACATATAATGCAATGTGGTAAACACAACACTTGACAGATATAGATAAAGTATTAATAGAATGGGTGGTGTCAGATGTGGGAATCTGTTCACTCTGCCTGTGGAAGACACCACAGACCACGTGCATGGAAAAGTTCCTGGAGGTCTCTGGATTTTTATGTATGTGGATATTCAGGTGCATATAGATAAGTGCTCAGGAAATATTTAGCAACTGTTAGAGTGGAAACCAATAGCCAGTGCTAAGAATGATAGAGCAGGAAGAGAGGAGGATGGGGTCAAATACTGTAGAACAACCATCCTGACCCTGAACTCCAGACTTCTTTTATGTGAGAGAAAAGTAGACCACTCACTCCCTTTAGAGTCCTTATAAAAATTTTCCTTGTGACCTAACAAAATTCTGAAGTCATATGGAAAAGAATCTCAGAGATCCACCAGTCCTGTTTAGCAGAACTCTAAATCTTGCACCTGTTATAAAACCTTAGCTGCTCTGTCAGATGGAAGTGAAGTTGGACCCCATCAGCCTGCCTGCCCTGTGGCTGTCCCCGCTGCCCTCTGCAGATCCCTAAGGCTCCAGGGAGGATAGTCTGCAAACTACCATGTCCTCTTTTATTATAGTTGAGGGGGAAAAATCTTTGAGAAATTCAAGTAATTTGTCCAAAGTCACACAACTAGATTGTGCTAAAGCCAAAATGGGATTAAGGTTTCAATGCTCTGCTCACTGTTTTGCTTTTTTTTTTTTTCCTTTACAAGCTGCTCTGGGGAGATTGGAAGAGTCAAAGCAGAAGTGCTACTGAAGAATGGAAATTTGGACTCTGACATGTAGGAAGTAAATTGGGAGGGAACTGGAGGAGGAAGAAAGAGAAGAGAAAACACAGAGGATGCAATTAACTGGCTGTTTGTTCAGTGTTACCCAAGGATGCTGAGGAATCTTGGTTTCCTAATACTACCCTGTAACTGGTTTTATTATCACTGCTGTGGTAGGTTTTCTTTCCCAGTAAAAAAATTGCTACTATAATCAATCACTGTATGAAATGTTGTGCAGATACAAAGGGGTAACAGAGGCCCTGTTCAGGATGCACTGCTCTAGGGATTTGTGCTCACCTTGCAATGCCCCCTTAACTTCCCGTTTTACACCCATTCACAGGAAGCCTGCTCCCTGCAGGCTTGCTTATTCAACACAATCTTATACCCTGGACACAGGTGACTGGGCCACAGGTGCCCATTTGACCCACACAGAGCCAATCAGAGCCCATTCACAGTAAATGTGGGGATGGGATGGGAAGAAGGGGAGGAGAGAGAGACAGAGAAATAGAAACGGGATTATTAAGAAGAAGGAGGAGGGGGAGGAAGGGGAAAAGAGCCAGGTAGAGAAAGAAACCAGATAAAAGAAGAGAGATTTACATGACAATCTTTTGTCACCTACCTGCAATGCATGCCAGAGGAGGCAGATATGCTGGGAGAGAAGGATGTAATGAACACTCACAGAGAACCAGAGAGAGAACCAGAGATTATCCCCTATGTTCCTGACAGCAGACTCCCAGTCCTGCTCTGGGACAGAGCTTGAGAGATGGAAGTTAACAGCACACCCACTCTGGCAGGAGGGGACAGCCCCCTTGGACTGAGAGCCTCCACAGAACTCCCTTCCCTCTCCCTCTGGGCCCAATGCCATCCCAGGGCTGCTGTGCTCCACCCTGCTCTTCTCACAGAGCTGTTAGTGACAGACTTCAGGTGAGACCAGGTAAGGATTGACTTGCCTTGGCTTACATTCAAAGGTACGGTGGAAATGAGAGCTTCTGCCTTTAACCCTGAAGGTCAGAGCCACCATGAGACCAAGAACTGGCATGAAGAGACTCACCTGTGCCACTGGAGACGGCCATGCCACCAGCCATGCCCACTTTCGGAGGCAGAAGCTATTCCCAACAGCGGTCCTCCAGCATTCCAAAGGGAGCAGTCACTAAGGGATGTTTTGGGATGCCACATTTGCACAGTATGCCCATTGTTTTTACTTAGATTGTTTATTCTGGGGTGGCTTGAGCAAGAGGGGCTAATTCTCCCAAACACGTCTTGGCACTGTTACTGTTTGTGTCAACGAGCAATTGCCACATAATGCTGTGTAACAAATCACCCCGAAACTCATGGCTTACCACAGCAAACATTTATTCTCACACTTGTGTGTCTCTGTCTACTGTGGATCAGGGGTGGCGGCACGGAGCCCCAGCTTCAGCCAACCTGGGCTTCTCTTGTGCTTGGGTTTTGTCTGTGTGGAAGGTGTTGCAGTGGTTCAAGGGACACTCTTTCCATGACCTTGGCAAAGGAGCAGGCGGGCAATATCAGCTATCCAGGCTTGCATTACATCTGGTAGCAACCCACAGACCAAAGTCACCAGCTGAGCCCACAGTCAAGGCCCAGAGAAAAACATGGCAGGGAAAAAGTAGGTTTACAGTTGTTCATACGGAAAATAACACAATAATTAATAAATAACACTACAAGAATAAACTCTGTGTTTTGCACACTCACAACTGTAAACTTATACTCTTACCATGGAGGTAGACGAGGATTGATTATTTTTGAACAACCAGCCAGCTACCACTCTAATATTCAGAAACATTCCTTCTTCCCCAATATCTGCCCCAGAGTGGCATGAGAGGAGGATAGAACTTACCTTTGTTCAACTTCATTTTTCCCAAGTGGCCTCCCTTGAGGTCCAAATACTGTCTCCTCACGCCACTTTCTGCTTCCTCTATGGCAGTATCTCTTAGCACAGACTGTCAGTCACCTGTTGTTGCTCAGGAAGTGTGAGCCGGTTCTGCAGGAGCTGTCTTCTCCAGCAAGCCTCGCAGGTTACCGCACCCCCCACCCCCATTGGCCTCCTGAAGGTGGTGATTTCAATGGACGGCTCCCAGAGGTCCAACTGTCCCCACAGAGCAGTGATTATGAATCATAGTCTTGTCGTTTGGATTTGTCTGCTATCTCTGCGCCCTCCCCCAGATTATAAAGGCAAAGCCCATGTCTATTTTATTCACCACTAGTGGCCCCATCACCCATTACAAAATAGGCAAAAAATATTTGTTAAAGAAATGAGTGAATGGGCCCCGAAGCCATAGGTTCTATTGTATTGGGCCACCGGTTTTCAATGTTTTCCTAAATGCTGGCCACATGCCTCATTTTAGCTTTTCTGAAAACCCCACCCTTCCCCCACTCTTTTGCCAAGTGAGCAGAGTAGATGGATTGCAAGACTAGTGGTGGCAGAGCCCCCCCATCACTGCCTGGTGTCCCTCCCAGTTCTTACTGGCCTGGACAGGTCACCTCTGCCTTGTCTTCTGGCCTGATGACAATCAAGGTGTCCTGATAAGC